>NC_137608.1:17421622-17674122 GCF_963280865.1 Gymnoscopelus braueri | reverse complement strand
ACTTGCAAAACAGTGGCTTTGTCCCACCTCTGGTATGTACTGCGCAACGTGCACTCACCCAGACAGGACTCCCAGCACCAGGTTGAGCATGAAGAACGAACCGATGATAATCAAGGGTATGAAGTAAAGCCAGTTCCACGTGTTCCCTGAGGCATCATTGGCCTACACACACACACACACACACACACACACACACACACACACACACACACACACACACACACACACACACACACACACACACACACACACACACAAAAGCACGCACGCACACAAATGGGGAGAGGATCATTCACTTGTGGTTAATATCAGAAAGGAAATACTGGACTAATGTAAACAAGGGCTCAATTGATTTCAAGTGGCATCTATAAGAAATGCAAGTTCAAACTGAAAGTACATGATATAAACAGCATTAAATAACATTTTGTAGGTACAGTAGGTAGACAGATAATCCTGTTTGTAGGGTTGAGGAAAGAGGGCTTAACAACTTAAACCATATACAGTATCGTTGCTGTCGGGTGTAAACCTTGTATTTCCAAAACTGTTCCTTTTTTCTATTTGAAAATTGTATAACATAGTGAAAATAGCCGATCTACAAGCTCACAACGTGATCGGCTATTTTCACTTCTGTTGTGTGACATTCTTATGATGAAGTAAGACATTAATTTATGGGGAAAAAAAAGCTGCAATATGGAGAATTGGAGAAGATTTCTCCCCGAAAGCAACAATATACTGTACTTCAGTGACTAGAGTCCCCCAGGGGTCTACACAAGGCCCCCTCCCTTTTCCCCTCTACACCAAATATCTTTTCTAGAATAGCCTACAAGCTTAGAAGTGACCTTGTAGATCGGCTATTCTTACTGAGCGTTCGCCCCCAGAACAGGGGGGCTAGGGTTCATGTGGTAAGGAGAAGCCTATAGCCTACATTAACTTTACAGCAGTAATGGACAACATTCACACGTCTGTGTGTGTGTCACTCTCTCTGCCTCTTCCAAATCAATGGCTCCCATTGGAAATACCAGCCAATAAAGAAAATATTGCATGGGCTTAAGTGGTGGTGGTGTGTGTGTGTGTGTGTGTGTGTGTGTGTGTGTGTGTGTGTGTGTGTGTGTGTGTGTGTGTGTGTGTGTGTGTGTGTGTGTGTGTGTGTGTGTGTGTGTGTGTGTGTGCACGCGCATGTGCGCATGTGCGTGCGTGTGTGCATGCATGTGTGTTTGTGTGTTTGTGTGTTTGTGTTGTAGATGGGCTGTCACTAGAGGATTCCTGGATGAAAAACATCAGCTGAAGTGTGGGGTTGTAGCTTCCCTGCATGTCTCTCTATTGGATACATATCGTCGCTGTCAGGTAGAAACCTTGTATGTCCAAAACTGTTACTTTTCAGAAAATGGAAAAAAATTACCTGTTTTCAAATGGATCCAATGTAGTTATTATTATTTTAGTCACAAGCTCTTGTTAATACTTTCCATTGGTTTGATATTTATAAAGCCCACCGACAGACTTAACCACTTTCACTTAATACCTCTTCAAAAATATCGAATCTAAAAAATAACTGATCTACAAATTCTCATCGCGAGGCATTGTGAGTTTGTAGATCGGCCAATTTTGGTACTTTTTCACGACACTCCTGTGCGTCAAATTTAGGGCATCAATTTATGAAAAAACATAAATATATGAAATCTGTAGATATGAGGTTTCTGCCCAACAGCGACTATATTATGTCTGTGACATAAAACCACCCCACCCATCCAACCCACCGCTCAGCCCTGTATCGCTCTCTATTGCTTTCTTCAATTATTTCTCTCTCTATTTCCCCGGTGAGAAAAAAACAACAACAAGAAGACGTTATACCGGAGGCTCTCCTTTAAATGTCAAACCTCTGCTATTCTGCCATAAAATAGCTATTTTGTGTTCATGTCACTCTTTAGCCAAGCACAGGCATCCACTCGTGTCATTGCAATCTGACTGCTGGAAAATAAACACAGCATCCTGATATATTCTGTTGACTTCATTTTTTACCCTGATCAATTCACCAAATGCCCTACATGCAGCCTGATGATGAAGGGCTAACTACAGTTTATGACAGTGGTTCTCAACCTGTGGGCCAGGGACCACTGGTTGGGCCATGAGGGTGTTGCAAGTGAGCCCTCAAATAACTGACAAAACATTCAATGTTTATTTGATTTATGAATGGCCCAAACTACCCAGTTTAACCCTCTCCCGGCTGACGACCTTGTCAGCGGTCTGATACAAAAGTAAAATGATAAAATGACATTATTAGTTAAATATATTTACATATTACATATGTCTTAAAAATAGTTAATTGATGCAGCAGTTTTTATTAGAATCCTAGTGTTTGTAAGTGGCACTTCTTATACAAACGCTGTTTTGTTTGTGTGGCTGCATGCAGTTACTGAAAGGCAGACTGTCATTCATTGAACTGGTCAGCGCGTGTACAGTAAGCGGGCTGGCTCTCTAGAGTCCAAAATATGGGTCAAAAATGGAAAGTGTACCCACTGTGTGAACATTGCAAGAGGGAAAAGTAGACGGTTCAAAGGCCAGGCCCATGATGATTTTTGTGGCAATTTTGGAGGCAACTGGTCTGCTGGGAGAAAGGTAATTGGACACACAAAATCCACTCCTTCAGGGTTAAAGTAGTGAAGATGGTGACACCTCCTTTTAAACGAGGACTGTGTCTGTGTTACCATTATCCAACATATAGGACTCATATAAAAATAAAATAAATACTATTTTCTTAAGTCTCTGTCTAAGGAGTTTTCTTTAATATTTTATGCAGAGAGCGAGTCTTTTTCTGCCAGCTCTCTTTTATGTTTTTGAGACCACCGCACCTGCAGTCAACCCTGAACAAAGGACAAAGAAGGGCGCAACAGTTTTCCCTGTTCATACTTGCAGAATAAAAAAGTAATTTAGAATATATACTGCACAGTATAGTGACATTGCATTTTCTTTCTTTTTTTAAATATTGAGCAGTGCACAATATTTCCCCCCTAAACTAATAGCATTTGGGAATAAAGCTCTGTTCACTTCATTGTAGCATCAAACGTCATCGAACCAGGCAGTGCAGTACAGTGAAGTATACAGTACAGCAGAGTACGGAAGCAGGTCACAGTTAATTAAATCGAGCCTTGCCCCAGCTACGCTCCCCACTTAGCCAGCACACAGGATATTAGCGCAGAGCTAAGACAGACACGACTGACGCCAAGCTAGCATGAGCTCAGCTCACCTAAAGGACGATAAGGCCGGCATCAGCCATGCCACAGCGTGTCAGAGTTATACTAGTAAGGGCATTTTTCCACCTAACTTCAATCATGTTATGAAACGGGACACATGCTGACAATATATCGACGCTACAGACAGCATACAAGACATAACAGCGAAATAAAAGTGCCGGAAATGACCAAAGTGTCGGTGGCATGGGATTGAGACTTTAGAGCTGAGGCATTTCATTGTATGACATTTGCCATAAATGAGCTCTTTCGTCCATTATCGGTAGCCTGTGGTTGCCTGAGCCCAGGGCCTGAAGGGACTGGGAGTGGCTCAAATTCTGTCCATAAAGTGTAACTGGGGGAAGTGAACCTTCAGACACAATTGTCACACAAAACACTGCCTCAAAACAACACCGTTCTATACTCATAGCAGCAGTATAGCACAGCACCGTGCATAATGACTAACCGATTCCCTAACTGTGGTTCGTTCGGGTCTGTCTGGGATTTCAGTTTGTCATCATCAAGCTAAAAAGTGCATGACTAAATGGAGTTGATAGCTGCACAGTGAGAGGTACAGTATCATGTATAGCATAACACACACACACACACACACACACACACACACACACACACACACACACACACACACACACACACACACACACACACACACACACGCACGCACACACACACACACCTACACCTCTCCGTATTGGCTCTGCCATCGACCCATGCAGGAACAAATGTATCCCTGTTGAATTAAGAGTGCCGAAAATGGGGCTCTGTAGCCGCGAGCCGGCTGGCTGGCCGGGGGCTGAGACGAGGAAGGGTGTGGACGGGTATTGACCCAAAGTTCCAGTGTGCAGGATAACAGGATTACGGGCTCTGGCCGGGAGGCTGCAGAGGCAGAAGGGCCTGGGTTGGGTTGCCGTTCGACAATTATCCCTCCCCCACTCTGGAGCTTAAATGCCCAGACCCATTCTTCTTCATTATTGCCTGTGTCTTTCAGGCCAGCGGTAGCCCTAATGGTTAGACAGACGAGCGTGTAACTGAAGGCTTGTCAGGTCGAATCCCAGCTGGGAAAATCGAGATTGAAGAAGTGAAGCACCAAATGGCTCTCCTCCTCACTTCAAAGTGCTTTTGAAAACGGTAAGAAAGTGATTTCACTCCGGGCAACTCCCTGGTAGAGGTAGGCAACAGGCTATATCGAAACATAGGGCAGCCGTTAAGTGGCCTGATGGGTGGGCAGTGAAATGGAATCTTAGTGTTTTTGCCAATTATTTGGGGGCCCACTTGCAATGTCCTGATGGCCACTTAAACCCTATATGGTTGACCGGAGTCCCTCGGAGCTCGATGCTAGTGTCTCTTCTGTTTTATGTTATTGTGGGCAAAAAGCAATTTTCTGCAAAAGCTTGCCCCAGAATACGGATACTGGGGTTTAAGTGGTTAGCGAACTGCCAATCTGGGAACCCATCGGCAAAAATAAACAATATATTCCTTTGAATTTGCCTCTGGGGGCACCGCCCGAGATCGCGTGTAGAGACCGAATGTCGGCCCGTTCACTCGCCTTCATCCCTCCTCTTCCTGTGGTGCGTATTTGTTTTCATTCCTACTAACAACAAACTCTACACGTTGCAGTGGTAGTTGCCGACAGATTCAGCTGAGGAGCTCTGAATCTGTCTTGAGAGATTAGCCAACTGCTGACGAGCAGAAAAAAGAAGCAGCCTCTACTACTTGGCAGACAGGTGCCAAGAAGAAGGCCACATATTGGAACAGCATTTATCCCACAGCCCACAGTGTGCTGGATGTGTGTGTTTACTGCCGAGCCACGGGCGACGGACACAATGTAGCATCAACCAGGAAGCACTGCATCTGTGACTCACAGCGGCTTACTGGCAGCGAAAACGGAGCACTTCCCATATACACGCATCCATTTAGTTCCACTGGGTGGATGTGAGTAGGACGTCCTGTCACAATTATTGCATGATCGTGATTATTTGAGATAATCGCAACTATTGTGCATATAATCGAGGCCTTTCCATTCATCTGTAGAACTTTTGTGAAAATAACTGATCTACAACTACAAGCTCACGTTGTATGAAAAAAAGGTATAAAGTTATTACATTCTGTAAGTTATTTGTCTACCCTGTGCACCTTTTTTTACAAAGCCTAAAGGCCAAACGGAAATGTAATTTTTATTCATAATGTTCAACGACAGAAATACAATTAAATCGCTAATCGCAATTATTTGAGAGACAATTAATCGTTGAGTAAAATGTCACAATCGTGACAGCCCTAATAGGGGCTTAAGGAGAAAAGAAAGAAAGAAAGAAAGAAAGAAAAGAAAGAAAGAAAGAAAAGAAAGAAAGAAGACAAACGCTCATACTGCACTTTATGAACAAAGAAAGGAAGACTTCATGTGTGTATTATGTCACAGTCTGTTCTCAATGGCAGATGGCCAGACAAAAGGCTTGGCCTCGCACAGCTTCATCATCCATCTCTGCTCCCCCGTGGGGCTATTTTTAAACATTTAACCAGTCATTAATCAATAGTCCAATCAGGCCAGCATGAGGTGGGTGCAGGAGGAGCTGGGTGACAGAGCCGTACCACTCAGGGGGTTTTAAGGAGTCTTATGTGACAAGTGATGTGAAAGTTGGTGAGCATGCAGGTTTTTCCCATTCAACCCATTTAATCCGGGAACGCGTACTGTGTCATTTTAGATTTTTATAGTTATAACCATTATTTTACACTTTGGGCTATTCAAAAATAGCAGATCTACAAGCTCATAGCGTGGCACCGATACATATATTTTTAACATTTTTAACTCAAACATTTGCTTCTGGGGGTCCCTGGAACAAAATGTTTTACAAATGTTCTCTTTAAAAATAAATATATTCAAATATTTGCACACATTTTCACGATTTTTCTAAAAATGGAAAGAAATCTTAAAATGACACAGATGCGTTCCCGGTCTTAATGGGTTAATTCCACATCCAGCACTTAGTGAGCATTCCACATATTTGTGACGTCCTCAGTTTTTAATCAAGTCCAGTCGGTGTGACCTGTGTCACATCGTGTTATCCTAATCTCTAACCCATCTCTCATTCTGTTGTACTATCTCATAAACCAGAGCTGATGGGGGAAGCAATGATATCTCTTCAATGAGCTACTGTCCTCCTTATCAATGAAGATGCCATCCTTCCCAGGAACCACAAAGTAGGGCATGGCGAAATCAATATCACTACTATTACTATTAGTGAACAATTATGAAAACGAATAATGAAAATAACAGATCTACAACCTCACGTGTGGCGATGCAATTTTCGAACGCCACCATTGTACCACGAAGTATAATACAGCGTTAAGTGCTTATCGATTTAGTTGATTATGACAAATCGATTAGATTTTTTTTTGTGTTGATTTGTTGATATGTAAGGAAAAAAAATACTTCGATTTACCCACATGAGCAAGATTAAGTCTGTTATTGGTTCTAAATATCGGTTTCGATATGTTTGGTTAATTGCCCGGTCCTACCGCAAAGTATCCCAGCTGAACTCAGTAGCTTTATACCTTTAAACCTTGGCTTTCGATCCCGTTTGAGTTTCTGTGGTTTATGTTTTATTTCGCTGTCTGCTGACGCTGCTGAGTCTTGTATTTTTCAGTGAAATGTCTCCATTTGTTGTTTATTTTGCTATTTTGCTGTGTTTTTGCTGTTGTTTTTCAGTTTTTTAGCTTACCCAGTGTCTTTGGCTTTCGATTTTCTGTGCAGCACTTTGGAAACCTTGAGTTGTAAAATGTGCTATATAAATAAAGTGGATTGGATTAGACTGGGTAGCACTGAGTTCCTAAAGCAAATATGGAGATAAGAGGTTTCTGACAGACAGCAACCATAATGAAGCTCTGCTCTAGAAGTGGCTACAGAGTCCTGTAGTGTACAGAATATGTAATGTGAATAATATGTAATCTGTGCATTATCTAAATGTCAGGGTGAGGCTTCCTCAGACCTTGGCTAACACAATAGAGGGAGAACACAGGGAATAGTAAAGCTATTTGAGCTCCATTCTAACCCTATAACTGTTAGCCTGAGAATGGCCATCAATTGAGCTGCAGCAGCACTCCCATAGGCTGTTATACAACTTCTAGTCAGAAAGCATGTCAAATTGAAGGACCGCAGCTTGTGAATCTCACTGCTCTTTCTGCCTAATTGGCAGCTAGGAATCTCAGTGGGTGAATCATTTAAGAATAATCATTTTTCATGACATAACATATCCTATAGACCCGCAAGAGACAATTAATGTGTAGCACACCCAACGAGAAAATGTGTTTGGTCACAGATAATAGCTTTCATTGCTCTTCAGCTAAAAGTGAAAGGTCAGTGGCTGTTGACTGGTGAGGATATGAGAACCTGTGCCTAGGAGTAGTGAGAAAAATGGACAAGTTTGATTTAGTGTTATTCTTTTTTTGCGGCTGAAGCTATAATTTTAACTGAGCCAGAAACCAGCGCTGCACTGGCCTCTACAGATTGACAACTTTCAGCTAACAAACACACCTGTCTACACCCCAATCATCATGATGTATTTCATCAATTAACAACTGACTATTCCTCTTAATTGTATCATTTGTTTCCCTTTTCCTTGCATCTTATTACCTCCCACCAAAGATGCATGGAGGAAACAATGTGAGGAGAGAGGAAACCAAGGAGTACATTATTTGAACAAGGAGAGGTCATACAGAGCCATGTTCTAGGCACTTGGAGGCTAAATGGACAATTGTATGAATAAACACTATCTTTGAATTATTGCAACCCTTGTCAAATAATGGATTCAGGAAAATAAAAGAAGCTATATCAAATCACGGCTTTCTTGTCTCTTGTTTTTCGATGTGCACTCTACATAATTTCATTCGAGTACGAATTTGAAGAGAAATTGAGGTATAGAGAGAAGCACAACGAGAGGAGGAATGTAGCTCTGCACTGTAACATCCTCAGGGTTCATTTAACTCAGATGCTGTAAAAATGCACTGTGTTTGCGCCTTGCTCAACCAGGCCTGTAAACATTGTGTTTTGCTGTGCCACCTGATAGCGCCTGGCACTGTGCCTAACGTTTACAGGTGAATGGGTAGCATATGTCACCACCGGGGAACATCACCCCACGATACACTATACACAATACTCTGCCTTGCCCAGACAATCCACTCCAAGCATTGGAAGAGGCTCACAATATATAATATATCCTACATCAGAAGCTTAAAGGTTCGATGACATTAATTTTCACTTTTTTAATTTGTTATGTTTTTTGGGGGGTTTTATGACCTCAATTACACCCAAAAAATCTGAACTTTGAACATTCAGTGGATTTTCTGTGGTCTGGGGTTTTCTGAATAATTAGGCTGAAAAGTAATCTGAGCTTGGCCCTTCGACAGTGAGGTCACAGTCGATTAATCCCGCCCACTCTCCTCCTCGCCCCTCCCCTCCCCTATCCTTTCCTTTGGGGGGGGCGGAGCAGAGGTGATGATTGACAGGCAAAATCCCTCACCAGCGACACCCGCAGGCAAAGATTTCTTTTTTCATTGCAGTTGAAAAGGCTTTAGAAATGTGAGACAAAAACACCTACAGTGAATCACTGGAGTGGAATTTTCAGTTAAAACTTTTTGTACACGTTTGAAGGACCAGGACAAAGACTCTGAATGTGGTGTAAACATGAATGTCATGATACCTTTAAAACTTGAACCCCACTCACATAACCTAAACTATCATCTGAACCATGTCTGCTGTCTCATATCGTCGCTATCTATCCTGGAAACCAGACGAATCTGCCGGTGCAAAAAAAAAAGAAGCCCTCAGTGATTTTAGTCTGGCCATGCCAGGCTTGTCGCTGCCAAAACTGTACATTTTTCACCAAATGGAAAGAAATTACCTTCCAATGGACCCAATGTACATTAGTTATTATTTAGTCAAAACCTATTGTTAATACTTTTTCATAAAACCAACAGACAAGCTTAACCACTTTCAACATGGCCTCCCTGTTTTGGGCTTATCATTGTAGGCAAAATGTATAAACATTTTCAAAATCTTGTGACTACTTACACTACACTACACAATCCCATCTATACTTGACAGCTCTCGACTCAGAATTGAGGCTTGTTTTACTGTTGCACTCTTGCAGGTTATTCTGAATTGTCACCAAAATGTCTCAGATGTAACTTGACAGAGGCTGAGCTGATTGAAGGGAGAGGGCCACTAGGCTGCACAGCGGTGACCAATTAAAGTTAGAATATGAAGATAAGAGGTTTCTGCCCCGACAGCAACGATTTGTTTTATTTCTTGCTGTTGTTTTTCGTTCACTTTGACAGCCGTCTTTTATGTCATTTATGTCCCAAGATGCTAGCCAACCATGAAAAAAACTGTTTAAATAAACTCCATATCCACGTTTACATCTGTATGTTACATGATTATGAATGAATATGAATGAAAGGCTGTCAAAAATGTCTGTTTAAGGACCGTCAGTCTCTTGGCTTTTCTTTTTGAAGAATTACACCGAGCTAATGCTGCAACCACGTTGTTTTATTTTATTCTATTAGATTCTATTCTATCATATCACATCAAATACCGTAGTCTTGACTTGATGTGAAATCCATATTCCACAGACACATGCATCTCCCCCAACAAACAAACACACACACACACACACACACACACACACACACACACACACCCCACACACACACACACACACACACACACACACACACACACACACACACACACACACACACACACACACACACACACACACACACACACACTAAACAACCTATGACTAATAGGGTCTTAGGGTCTCCTAATGAGAAATTGACTGTCTGCCCTCCACCCTCCATCCCCCTGTACAATGAGTCGCACGCACGCACGTTTTGTATTACTATTGTATTACGCAAGTGAGAATAAGCCAGACCTATAGCCCAACCGTAACCCCTAAACCTAAACCTCTAAATGCCTAAATCCTAAACCCCAACCTCAACCTGCATCTTTTCCTAATTCCTAATTTCCTCATTTCTCTTGTAAGTACCAGGAAGTTGCTCTCACAATGTCTATTTCTTAACCCATTAAAACCGGGAACGCATCTGTGTAACCACTTTAACCATTAATTTATACTTTGGCTATTCAAAAATGGCAGATATACCAGCTCATAGTGCAGCACCATACTATGAACTTGTAGATCTGCTATTTTTGAAAGATCCTGAAAATGTGTGCAAATCTTTGAAAATATATATTTTTAAAGCAAACATTGAAACTGAAATCATTGCTTCTGAGGGTCTCAGGAACAAAATATTTTGAGATGGGGGTCGGCGGCCAAATACATATAATCTGGGAGGGTCCTTGACATGAAAAACTTTGAGAACCATTGATATAGCAACATAAATAAATAGCATTTAGAAGACATTTGTAGAATCGGCCTCAGGTCTTAATGGGTTAAATTCTACTTGTGGGGATATTGGTCCTCACAGGAATAGTAATACAAGAACACACACAAACACGCGCGCGCACACACACACACACACACTGGCTGGCAGAGATGGATGAGCGCTCATCAGGGCCATGATAGATGATGCTCTCTGATGAACTGGTCACGGTCAGGAAATGAGGCATAGTTGTCTCTCCTCCTTCTGTGGCTCAATCAGAGAGCTGACCAATCACACACAGCCACCTCGCCTAGTGTTGTTGTGAGGATGATGCCACCAGATTACTGGCGCTAGTGTAAATGTTCTTTCTTCAGAGAGAGAGAGAGAACGAACGGGCGAGAGGAAAGATGGATGGAGAAGAGAGATGAAAAAGAGACATGAAAGAGAAAGAGGGAGAGACAGAGAGAGAGACAGAAAAAAAGAGCATATCGTTGCTGTCAGGCAGAAACCTTGTATCTCCATATTTCAACTTTTTTTTCCCTAAATGAATGCCCTACTTTGTGCAAAAGCAGCAACACACGTCGCGATGCAATGCGTTGTGAGCTTGTATATCAAAGGGATATTTCACTTTCAAACAAAATAAACATTAAAAAGAATGTCCTTCTAATGCGTGAGGGGGCCGTGATTTTTCCATTACTTTTTTAATTTCATTTTTATATATTCTTTTAATGTTTATTTTATTTGAAAGTGAAATATCCCTTTAAGTGTATCTGTGGGATCTATAAATATGTAACCAATGAAAAGTATTAAACAAGAGCTTGTGACTAAATAATTGAAAAGTAACGGTTTTGGACATACAAGGTTTCCACCCGACAGCGACGATAATACTAATGATGAATGGAGGACTAGATCTCAACCCCCTTGCCGCTGGCCTCCCGTTCGGGCTAATTCTGGATTAGCAGCACCTTGCTCTAATAGGGATTATTCATCATGCAAATGATGATACCCAGTGCTGATGGAGCAAAAGGTGCTGCATCTGGCTGTGTGACCCATATACTGTAGCATTAACCACATTTAACCTGGCGTCCCTGTATCGGGCCTGTCATTACAGGCTCACAACGGGGACGCAGCGCGACGCGCTGTGAGCGTGGTGGTTCTTCTAGCTAACTTTAACTGCTATTCTATTGAGGAAATGCATGACCTGTGGTATATTATTATAAGCAAAGATTTGAGTTAAAGATTTGAGTTAAACATTTTCGGTTTAAAAATATATATATTCAAAGATTTGCACAAATTTTCACAAATTAAAAAAAGAATTGCAGATCTACAAGCTCATTACGCAGCACTCGGTGCCGTGCTATGAGCTTGTGTATCTGCTATTTTTTTAATAGCCAAAGAAATCTGAAAATGACACAGATGCGTTCCCGGTCTTAAAAGCGTAGTTCACCCAAAGAATTACTTATTTCCTATCAAGTACACACCCATGAAGCATTGAATTAATGGAGATTTTTATAACAATAATTTGATTACTGGCGGTCTTTCCGGTAGGAGACAGAAAGAGTCTCCTTTGTGTCTCCTACCGGATGCATAAGCATCTTTATTATTATCATCAAATTATTGGCTCAGGAATGCGACAAAAACAAAAAAATCTCCATGAATTCAATGTTTCATGGGGTGTGTATTGATAGAAAATAAGTAATTTTTTGGGTGAACAACTCCTTTAATGGGATCTAACTCTGAGAGTAGAGAAATGGAACTAATGTACCCGTAAGGGTCCAGTGGGTTCCTATATCAATCGTTTAACTGCGGACCACCTGGAACCCCCCCAAGGACCCCACGTTCAGAAGGACTGGTGTACTGGATGCACACAATGAAAGCTCGAGTAGGTTTTGGTCCAAAGGCCAGCAGAACACAGGCACAGGACATCTTAACAACTACCTCTCTGCCCTCCAGCAGATCTGCACCATGTTGCCAAGCGCCGGGCTAGAAGCAATGCTAAGCAGCGTGGCACAGCGGGCACCAAAAGCCCGGCATATGCTTCCTCCTATCAGGAGCGTCGAGCGGAGGATGAGACACAACAGGTGGCAATCTCTAAGACAGTGGTTCTCAACCTGTGATTTTTGACAATGAAGTGACAATTTAAGGACTTTTGAGACCTTTTTAATAGCAAAGAAAAGAAGAAAAAAGACCATTACTGCATCAAAAGTAATCAACAAACTATACTATACAATTATTCATAAGGGTCTATCTATGTCATCACGCAGTATGTCCTCGTTTACAGGAAGTAATTAAAATTAGACTTTAAGGGACTTTTGATGTAAAAGTACACAGCATACTATGGCATGGTATGCTCTTAAAGTGTGAAAAACGTATTTTTGGGCGGTGAAACCGCCCCTATATGTGAGGTTTGGAAATTGCACCCCCCCAACCCTGCGCTGTGATTGGCCACCAGTGTACCCCCCTAACCCTGCACCGTGATTGGCCAATCACAGTCTATTCAGGACTGTGATTGGCTAGTGAAACATGACACATGTGCATAGCCCTATAAATAGGACTATGCACTTTAAAAAAACACATTTATGTTTTTTTTTAAGTTAGGGGTGTACAATGGTTGGTCCACAATATTACTTTTCTTTAAGTGAACTTCCATCACTGTGATGACCACTGTGACCACACGCCCACTTCACACTGGGTGTGATTTTTCATTTCTTTACGTCTTTAAGTCTGTCTGTGGGTTTATTAATATTGAACCAATGAAAAAGTATTAACAAGAGCTTGTGGCAACGCAAGCTCTGAGGAGCGAATCAGCTATTTTCTGTATTTTTGTATATATTTGACAAGCGGGCTTAAAACTGTCACAGCTAAGAAATATTGGAAGATAAAATTTCCCAAAATATGGAAAGGCTTATATATGCAATATTGACAATGACTAAAACTATAAGGACAGTTTCTCAGATTTTAGTTTGTTTTAGTTTGTTTTGTAAATACATAATACGTTAGATATAGCCTCGTAGTTATCTTAATTTCAGTTAACTAGAATGTTTTGCCAAAATGTTCGTTTACTAAAACAACCTATGATAGATAGCCTTGCTCTTAATATGACGTAAGGGGCAAAATGGCTGCCGTGCGAATACTATGGTCAATTGCACTCGCCGCGTCAGATAACATCATCAACTCAATGCCCTGAAACCTTGTCATACAGTTCCAAATGGACAGCATCCAGAGAGCCGAGGCACTGTGTTGTGTGAGTGCTTTGGGAGCTGTGTTCTCAGCTCAGGGCAGCTTGGAAGGTTCCACATCACGTCCACAGTCTGCCACCGAGCGAGCCACGCTGTCCCCAGGCAACGAGGAAATAGACTGCCAGTGCCAGCCACAAAGAAAGATGTGGGGAAACAATTATCCCGTTCAGACCTGAGGCCTATTCTACAGTAGTTCTCACACTTTTAAAGATTTTTTTTTTTTAATGTTCAAAAATAGCAGATATACAAGCTCGCATTCAACCCATTGAAACTGGGAACACATCTGCGTAACCACTTTAATCCATATTTTATACTTTGGCTATTCAAAAATAGCAGATACACAAGTTCATAGTGCCGGACCGAGTGCCGCGCTATGAACTTGTAGATCTGCTATTTTTTTTTAATCTTGAACATTTGTGCAAATATTTGAATATATATTTTTTAAAGGGAACATTTTTTACTCAAATCTTTGCTTCTGCGTGGGGGGGGGGGGTCTCTGGAACAAAATATTTGACAAATGTTTGCTTTAAAAATATATATATATATTCAAAGATTTGCACAAATGTTCACGATTTTTCAAAAATAGCAGATCTACAGTGCGGATCTATGAGCTTGTATATCTGCTATTTTTTAATAGCCAACCCAAAAAAAAAAAAAATGACACAGAAGCTTTTCCCGGTTTTAACGGGTTATTCCACATCAAAGGAATCGGCAGCGTACCCCACCCTTTGCCGTTTCCTGCTCACGGCAACCAAACTACTATTGATCCACTGCAAGCAACCATTGTGCTCTCCTCTCTCTCTTTTTCTCTCTCTCTCTCCCCCTCCCCCTCGTCTGCCTTCTTTCTCTTCCTGCCTCTCTCTATCATTTTCGTTGCTGTCGCCGGGCAGAAACCTCGTATATCCATATTTCAACTTTTTTCTTTTGGGGGGGGGGGGGAATTAATGCCCTGTTATTTTGTCATACTAGTGCCGCACAAAAGTAGATCACAAGCTCACAACGATCACAACGCGAACTTGTAGATCTACTATTTTTGGAGAAAAAAAAGTAATAAGTATTAACAACAGCTTGTGACAAAATAAGAACTACGTTCAGGATCAGGTTCTTTTTTTTTCATTTCCTGAAAAGTAACGTTTTTTTTTTATACAAGGTTTCCACCGGACAGCGACGATTTTCTCCCTCCCTGCCTTCCCATCTCTCTCTCTCTCTCTCTCTCTCTCTCTCTCTCCATCACTGGCTCTCTCTCTCTCTCTCTCTCTCTCTCTCTCTTTCCCTCCACCCATATCTTTCCGAGGCCTACAGTAAAAAATCACACTATCACACGTCTCTCTCTACCCACTAGAGCTTTTTAATAATTTATCCAATTGCATAATCGCCTCTCTTGCATGATATAATTGCAACTCTTATGCACATAACCAACCAGCAGCATTGTGGTCCTATTGGGAAATAGGAGCTGTGTGCGTGCACGATTTGTTGGAAAAAAAGCAAAATACATACATGGACGCATGCTTGTATGCAGTGGGGGGCAGAAACGAAGTGCATTTACTGTACTTGTGTACTGTATTAAAGTAATATAAATCTGGTATTTTGGAGAAAAAAACTATTTTAATATATATATATTTTAAAGCGAACATTTGTAACTCAAATCTTTGCTTCTGCGGGTCCCTGGAACAACATATTTTACAAATGTTCGCTTTAAAAAATATATATAGATTTGCACACATTTTCACGATTTTTGAATAAAATCTAAAATGACACAGATGCGTTCCCGGATTTAATGGATTAACTGTAGTTTAGTTAACATTTGTGCAGGAGCGTCTACATACTTTGACTCAAGTACTGGGGAGTTGCTGTACTTTGTCCACCATTGCATTGCATGCATGCTTGTATGTGTTTGTGTGTCAGCATCAGCAGGCTGGCAGGGCTGGCCTCTAATCATCCCCCTAAGGCCTGCTGGGAGCAGAGACACCAAGCAGGGTGAAGAGCAGAGTAGCTCTGCAGGGCGTTCAGGACAACCGCTGTTCGGCTTGCTGCAATCTAATCAACATTCCATGCTTATGCTTTCACTGAGAGATCATTCCCTAGAGGTGAAAGAAAAACAAGTAACAAACAGAGAACTATTTCCCTGACACTATGCAGTAAAATCCTCCAGTGTTAATTTATCCATTTGTAACTCTGAGAGTTAACCCATTAAAGCATCTGTCTCATTTTCGATTTTTTGCATTGGCTATTCAAAAATAGCGAGCTTGTACTGTACATCTGCTATTTTTGAACATTTCTGAAAATTCTTCAAAGTCTGATGTAGAAGGCATTTGTAGAATCGGCCTCAGGTCTTAATGGGTTAAAAGTAACTAATCAAGTGTGTATTTGATTAGGGGCAGCCGTAGCTGAGTGGGTAGCGGGTGGGAATCGTAAGGTTGCCGGTTCAGTTTGTCCCTCAGCACACCCAGTCTACATGTCAAAGGATCCCTGAGGAAGACACATAACCCCAAACATCCCTTGGCCTGAAAAACGTTGAAGACCCCTGCTTTAAAACGTTGAAAGATGTGTTTTCATTTTGATACCAATAAAGAGGAACTTAAAGAATACTATGCTAGTTAGTTTCATTGATCCGAGACAGAACACAATCGATTGACTAATCATTCAAATAAACACGCCCTGAGAATGCACACGGCCCACCCCGTCTGACCACTTAACACGGCAGCCGTTTGGCTGCCGTGTTAAGTGGTCAGACGGGTGGTTTCGGCCACCAAGTGTTTGGAGATTATACCAGAAAAGGTTGGAAAACCACTGGACTCTCCTCCACCTCCCTCCATGCTATAAGTACTCACGTCGTAGAGGATTTCCACCCATCCCTCCATCGTGATGCACTGGAAGACGGTGAGAATGGCAAAGAGGATGTTGTCAAAGTTAGTGATGCCGTAGTTGGGTCCAATCCAGTATTCCTGACAGACCGTACCGTTGGGGCACGTCCTCGCGGGATAATCGTGACCGCAAGGGAATTCTCCTGCCAGCTCGCCTGTAGACACACACACACACTTTTTTTTCGATACCGATATTGACCGATAACGGCAAATATCGGCCGATACCGATATGTGGCCGATATATTGGTGCATCCCTAGTTTAGAAACACTGTCATAAATCAGGAGCAAGTACAGCAGGAGGAAACTGAGGCAAAAAGCTAAAAAAAACTCCCACCAATGCAACATCAACACCAGACATAGAGAACCTCCTCACCTACCTGTGTCTGTATCGAAGCAGGTGCGGTGGAACTTGCCCATGTAGAAGTCCAGGCCGATGATGGCGAACATGAGGATAGCAAAGAAGAGCAGTAATCCAATCTGAAGCAGAGGCACCATGGCCTTCATGATGGACTTCAACACCACTTGCAGACCTGACAATGATTGAAAAAGACACAACAGAACCAACCTATTAAGGCAACGTAGTATGCAATGGATTAATACAGTGGCCCAGGTAGCAGTTAGGGGTTAAGTCAGTGTCTTGCTGGGGGGGCTGGGATGCAAACCGGGGGCCTGATTCCCAGACGGCCTCTCTACCCACTCAGCTATGGCCGCCACAATTGTGGGTGTACTTGAAGAGGAAAGTAATCAGATTATATGTCTGTCTAATGTAACAGATTATATATCCAATTACAATGTTAAGCAGGTATCAACAATCGGTTGCAGAAGTATATAATAATTCACAAGACACTCATAATGTGAATGAAACAGATACAGTATATAGAAAATACAGAGTCAATAAAAATGATTTTCTTTTCCTTTTTTTTTTTTTTTTTTAATTAGATTTTCAATGGAAACTTACTGGGGATCCCAGAGACCAGCTTCAGTGGTCGAAGGACCCTCACTGCCCTCAGAGTCCGCAGGTCAAAGTCTGCCCCCACAGTGGTCAGGATCCTGGGAAGAAAAGAAAAACAAACATGAGCTGAATATTAAGAGGAGGCTAGAGTAGAGTATCCTGGCAGAATGTCTTAACCACTTTGAACCTGGCATCCCCCCGTCTTCAGCATGTCATTTTGTTTTTTTTCTGGACTGACCTGCTGGAAGGCAGCATTTTTCCCTCAAAACTCACCCCAATCACTCTCATTCTACATTCATCATGCCTCCACCTCTCTACCTGTCCATCTATCTCTCTCTCAGTTTTCAATCTTTCATTCCCCTCTTTCATCACTGTCATCCTGTCTGTGAGTTAGTTTTTTCCTCTTTCCCTCTCTCTGCCCTTTCACCATTCATTCTATTTCACCCTATGTCACCCTCCCCCCACCTAGGGATTAAACATAATCAAGAGGCTTCTGCTTGAAAAGCCCACTTCCTCCTGTTAGCTGCCATCTGTCTGCACCTTCAGCTCTGCATCCAATAAACAGAGGAGAGGTGAGGACACAATAGGGGGACAGATGCAGCAAGAGGGAGCCCAGAAGGAAAAGATGAGGAGAGGAGAGGAGAGGAGAGGAGAGGAGAGGAGAGGAGAGGAGAGGAGAGGAGAGGAAAAAGAGAGTTGAGGTGGGAGAGAACAGCGAGGGTAGGGTGACCAACCGTCCCACATCTCGCAGGGCAGTCCCGAAATTGGACCGTATGTCCTGCGTCCCACACAAACGGAACAATGTCCCACTAATCAAAGATCTTTTTTTTTTTTGGGGGTGGGGGCTAGTGAAAGTTAGAGGAGTTCTTACTGTATGGTGTGTGTTATATGAAATGTGAGCTTACCATAATCACAGTAATCCTTAATCATATTCTATCATATTCAAGGGCTTTTGGAGAGAAATTAGACAGACTCCAGTCACTTGCAGTTTGAGCACTGCAGAGGGCAGGTGTGTGTGTCTGTGTCCAGCTGACGCTTGTTGACGCTCGTCAATGTTACATGCATCAAGGCAATTATATTTCTGCACTGTCAAATAGGTAGGGTGTTTTTGATGAATCTAACATGTTAAAAACGGAGTTTGAAGTTATAATGGGCTTGTATAGGAAGGGGGCATGTCTGATCTAAATACTGAATCAAGCAACTTAAAAACTGTCTGGGGGGGCTCATAAAAGCCTGAGTAGACGATAAAATGACACAAATTTCTTTTGAAATAGTGAAATATCCCTTTAAGGGAAATTAATATTTATGCAGTATTTATATAATATTTGTTATTAATTATATCCTCTGAAACAAAGGGGTTTATAGTGAGAACTTACTAAAGCTTGTGTAATTGTATTTCTTTTTGTGTGTAAAACACTATTCTATGTGCGTTCATAAATAAAGCACTTTTAAACTGAAGATGATGGCCAATGTTGATGATGTGATGTTGAAATTCTCAGTGTTTGTTTGTACACTCTGAGAGTGTACAAATGGAACCAAATGGGCCCGGTCCATTTGTTCACTCTCAGAGTTACAGACCCATGAGGGTCCATTTGGACGCCCGGTGGTCCCCAGACCGACGTTGAGAAACATTGCTGGAGAGAGGGAGAGAGGGAGAGAGAGAGAGAGAGAGAGAGAGAGAGAGAGAGAGAGAGAGAGAGAGAGAGAGAGAGAGAGAGAGAGAGAGAGAGAGAGACAGAGAGAGAGAGAGACAGAGAGAGAGAGAGACAGAGAGACAGAGAGAGAGACAGAGAGAGAGAGAGAGAGACAGAGAGACAGAGAGAGAGACAGAGAGAGAGACAGAGAGACAGAGAGAGAGACAGAGAGACAGAGACAGATGTGCATTTATTTATTTTGTTCACTCAGCTCCACAGGCTGTGACTGTCCAATCAGTCAGCATTTATTGTCCTCCTCCTGTCTAGCCCACTGCTGGCTGCAGCAATGGAGCTGCATGGTGCTTGGTGTGAGCTGAGCTGCCCGCTCCATGGGGAGAGCAGGCCAGCGCTGCAGTGTTTATACAGACACAGATGGCTGGGTGGGTATGGTGACACGCACTTACACACACATAACTAGGCCTGTCACAAGTATTACATTATTATCGTCTAATCGCAATTATTTGAGATGCAATTATTTTTTCCATAATCGTCATGATCGTTTCCATGTTGAAAAGTGTTCAATGTTCCAATGTTCTAAGGTTCAATGCCAAAAACACAATTAAAAAGTTAACCGCAATTATTCGTGTGACAATTAATCATCAACATAACACAACACACACACACACACACACACACACACACACACCCCCACACACACACACACACGCACACACACTGAGACACAGACATTCAAATGCAATACAAACATACACACAAATACACCCTCACACACACACAAACACCCCAATCACAGGAAAACAGTGAATCCACAGAGAGTTCTGGGGACGTGCCTCGTTAGAATGAGCAGAATAATTTGGACACAGTGAGGAGTTATTCACAAAGAGGCGAGGGAGAGATAGAAAAGAGAGAGAGAGAGAGAGAGAGCACAGTGGAGAAAGGAATGAAATGATTATGATTTCACTGGTTTGCTTTTTACCAGCAACCTAATACTACCAGCCTAGGACTGTTCATGAACATGAGTTAATGGGCTTACGTCGGTCATCAAATAACTACATTAAAACTATAACTTACATCAAAAGTCTGTCTCCCCCCTTGGTCAAAAACCACTTAAAGGGATATTACACTTTTAAATCAATAAACATAAAAAAGATATATGAAAAATAAATGAAAAAAGTATTGGAAAAAATCACAGCCCCCTCGCACATTAGAATGTTCTTCTAAAGGGTGAGGGGGCCGTGATTTTTCCATTACTTTTTTCATTTATATTTAATGTTTATTTTATTTGAAAGTGAAATATCCCTTTAAACTCTACAGTATATAAAGTTGACCAGACTCCCCTGGGGGTCTATGGTATAGCGCCCTACAAAGCCAAAGTGCAGTAACTTTGGACACACTGACAACAACAAATCAGCCTTCATGATTTTGGGGATAAACATATACCTCATGAACAGATTATGAACAATTAGCGCAATATCACTTACATACGCTACTTACAGTGCGATAATTTGTCACTGGTGTCATTTCTCATTTTACTGTAATTGTTCTGTCTCCTGTACTATGTCTACTTGTCTTGCATTGTATTGATGTCTGTTTTTGTATGGATAGCTGTATCACCACTTTTTAACAGCCTGCTCAGGGACTACAGATGGAAATTAGCTTTTTGGCTAAAACTCTGGCTCATTTACGTGGATGTGAAAACTGACATGTTGATTAATGTGCACTGTCCCTGATAAATAAATAGATAAGTAAAACCCATTTGGCTGGCCAATCGAAACACTGTAATGCCCTTTCCTTAATCAATTTGATTCTTTGCTTTGTCGGGCAGTATGGTACTATACGCCCCCCTCTACATCAAATCTCAGATATAGCAGATCTGCAAGCTCACAACGCGTCGCAAAGCGTCTTGTAGATCGGCCATTTTTGGCCAGATGTTCACCCCAGAATAAGGACGCCAGGGTTTTTAAGTGGTTAAAGAGTCTGTCTCTTAACCACTGTTAAACCATTGTCAGAGGACAATGAGAAGGCCTTCCCCCGGCGTCTCACTTCACAAAACACGTTAATTCCCTTTTCTGTCTCTTCTTATTTGGTAATTAATCCTAAAGCTTATGACAGTCCCCACTGACACTCCTGCTAATTGGATGGATGGTAAAAATGGTTGAAATGAAGACGGGGGAATTACTTTGATGACGAAGTGCGTCAGAGACAAAGGTGTTATCTCGGCTGCACTGCTGGAGGGGTGGAGACACAGGAAGAGACGCGGTGTGACATACAGCTGCGGCAGCCAATCAGGGAAATGGCTGCTGTTCTCCGTCATGATCCAAATTTAATTTCCTACTGTATACTATTCTAGTCAGAGAGTGTGTGAGTGTGTAGAGAGAGAGAGAGAGAGTGTGTGTGTGTGTGTGTGTGTGTGTGTGTGTGTGTGTGTGTGTGTGTGTGTGTGTGTGTGTGTGTGTGTGTGTGTGTGTGTGTGTGTGTGTGTGTGTGTGTGTGTGTGCGTGCGTGCGTGCGTGCGTGCGTGCGTGCGTGCGTGCGTGCGTGCGTGCGTGCGTGCGTGCGTGCGTGCGTGCGTGCGTGCGTGCGTGCGTGCGTGCGTGCGTGCGTGGATTGCGCGAGTGTGCATGTGGTAGAGAGTCTGCTTAGCTGTGGGTGACTGCATTCGGTGCATGTATATTCTACTGTGCTATAGTATCATGAAATATAAATAATTGATCTACCCAGTAAAAGGAGCCTTTTCAGACTCTCTACTGTAAGCAATATGGTAGAAACTTTCATCCTGCACCTACCTCACACTAGTAGTGCAGTAACCACTGTAGACCATTCTTTCTTAACCACCCTAGCATCCCTATTCTGGCGGCGGGAACATTTGCGATGCATGGGTGCTTGTAAATAGGCTATTTTCGGCAAAGAAATTTGGTATAGAGGGAAAGATTTTACCATAACTCAGGTCCGTTTCACTAAGTATAGAGGGTTCAAGTGTTAAATCTTACACAGTAGACTTCGCAACCTGTGGGCCAGGTCCCATATGGTGGGCCCGCAAGGGTGTTGCAAGTGTTTTCATTGTGATACTGATAAATATGAACTTAAAGTATACTACGCTGGTTCCATTGATCCAAGCCGGAACACAATCGATTGATTTGATCATTAAAATAAACACGCTCTTAAAATATATCTCCCATCTCACCACTGTGAGTGCTTTCGAGATTTCATTGTACAACGACGTATATATATGTCTATGGGTATGGTTATGGAGAAAATAAATGTTTCAGGATAATGCAATAGTTACAAATATTTATTTGTAAGTTTTCGGTGATGAATCAAAGGATGTTGTCAGAATCAGAGTGTGTCTAAAAATGTTTCCAAGTGGTACGATCTGATGAAAGCAAAGTGTTTGCACATAAAGGAAGTCCAGTGATGCCGTTTCCCCTGTGCGTCCTCTCATTATGTGAGCTAGATCAGAAAATGTTAAGCAAATATGAAGGCGACGCGCATTCACAGACTGACTCCAGTGAGAGACAGTGTCAATATTGAAGGTTTTCACAGCCATTATTTCTGTCAGGTCGTCCATGTATGTACAGAATATACTCTACTGTAAGTCCAGGGTTTGACTTCTTCCTTCAACAAATAACCGATCTAGTGTCAGATAGACTGTGTGTTAGAACGGCTTTTCTTTTTTATTTAAAAACAATTACCCCATGGTAATTAGTAACATACATTTTTAATTAGATTTTTAAATTGTGATATTATCAAACATCTCAGACAGTGTACATTTCCCAAAAGGAAATGCATGTATCTAATTAAGTCTGACGAGAAGCAGGGATAAAACATATCCCCACCGGTGATAAAAAACAAATGACCGGGGGTTGGGTTAGCTGCACGGTATTAGGAAAACATGCGTTATGCGATAACATTGTTGAATATTGTGATGACGACTCGCGATAAGTAAACAAATACTGAAGCATGCGGTTCTTTCTGGTTTACTGATAACATAGAACCCAGACAATGAATGGATGCAAACACTGGAAAGAAGACGAAGAAATAAATGGATTTTATTTCCATTCCAACAACATAGTTTTACTGAAAACATTGCACCAGGCTACAGCTGCTACTGACAATGAATATATACCACCAACTTGGCAATATAGTTTCTCACTGCTCCGCTTAAAACATTTACTTCTGATCTAACAAAAACAACCATATATACATGGATTGCTGAAATGAATAAAAACCTGAAAACAAGATAAATAATCTCTTTTGTGATATGTAAGTCTTCTGCAATGTAAATAGCGCATGTTGATATTATGATGACAATATATTGTGCAGCCCTAATCAACAACATGTAGGCTATTATTACCAAATTGTTTGGCTAGAGAGTTGGTTCAAAACAACATACAGGATGAACCAGATAATTGAGTCTATGGGCTATGCTATAGGACAGGGGTTCCCAGATTGTAGTCAAGGTTAAAGAAAAACGAGAAATCTACTGATCACCCATAAAAACGGGTTCCGCGCCCCAAACTGTGTGGCAGCCCTACGGTTTGGGGGAAACAGTGCTCTAGGCGATTAGCTAGCTAATGGAGCTGCAGATAGTTTAGGAGGAAAGAAAGCACAGAGCCAGTGTTTCTGCCACTGCTATCAGAAACTAGCAGAAGCCTGTTTATAATCACCACCGCTTTGGATCCATGAGGCTGGCTCAGAAAATCTGGGCATGGAAAGGGAATCAGTAACGCTCCTCCACCAAATACCATCCATGCGCCCTTGAGCAAGGCAGTTCCCAGTCATACCCTGTTACTCCAGTGGAGCATCTCAGTAGCAGAGACTGAGGTTGAACTGTGCATCTCCGACTTACAGTCGCAGGTAGAGCTGGCCGATACAGACCAAATTATACGTATATCACAATATTTATTTGACCTCAATATCAATATTGTAATTTTTGCGATGTGACGCGTTGTTGGGCTTGTAAATCGGCCATTTTACCAGGAAAAGACAACACTTATGTCATATCACTGTTTCTTAACCCATTCAATCCGGGAACGTGTGTCATTTTCGATTTTAACCACTTTATAACCATTATTTTATACTTTGGCTATTCAAAAATAGCATATATGCTAGCTCAGAACTGCTATTTTTGAAAGATCTTGAAAATGTGTGCAAATCTTTGAATATATATATTCAATGCGAACATTTGCAACTCTGATCTGCTATTTTTGAATAGCCAAAGAAATACAAAATTACAGAGATGCGTTCCCGGGTTGAATGGGTTAACTTGAGGCAGATTGACGTACAAGTACACCCCCTGGACATAGCATGTTGTATGGACTTACCCCCCAATCCAAACCTTGATGCTGAGTGCCAAGCAGGAAGGCATGGTGCAATGTTTTATAGTCTCTGGTATGACTCGGCCGTGGGCCATGGCACAGGCCTGGTATTGCAGTATAGCTTGGTCCTATGACATAAGCTCTCTCTCCCCTTATCTTTGCTATGCTCGGCTCCCTACTTTTGCTGGAGAGCACACCGACCTAAGTGTTCTCCCAAGTCCCATGAGCTCATGTAATAATCGTATAATGAGAAGTGTCCCTGACTCCGTTTACCTCCACAAACACGGATTGCTCCAGAATTTACTCGACACTAATCCATCACAACTAACAAATAATGATCTGTTAGTTGGGGAAAAGGAATGAAGTGATACAAATGAAAGGGAATTACGGACCAAGCATGTCTTTAGGAGAGATGTACTGTAGAGAGAGTACCTGGCATGCATTATGCAACAACAAAGGCATTTATCATGAAGAGTGCCTGGGGGGAGGTAGGGGTAGCAGCCTAAATTATTAGGCAGCCTGTGTGCATGCATAAACTCATATGACATTAATGAAATGTACAAAGAAATTAGCTTCATTATCAATTAGTAAAACATATCTGATCATTTGGGATAATATATCTCTTTTCAAATTAAAGCAAAATAAAATCTTACGAAAACGTAATCTTTGATTTATGAAACAGTGTGAAAGGAGCACAGCAAGGTAGGACGTGAGCAACATAAAAAAACAGCATGCTTTCAATGGAGACTAGTACAGTTACTGCGGGGGCAGCAAGATGGCATAAAGAATTGCTGCCTATAAGTCCAGCCATTCTGACAGCCAGTGGTGGAAAAAGTACTCAAAATGTTTTACTTAAGTAAAAGTATCAATAGTGCAATGCAGAAATACTCTGTTACGAATGCAAGTCTGGTATTCAGAATTTACTTGAGTGAAAGTACAAAAGTATTGGCATCAAAATGTACTTAAAGTACCAAAATACTCATTATGCTGAAATCTGCCATGTCATGTTTTCAAAATGTATAAAATCATTTGAAAATAGCAGATCTACAAGCTCACAAAGCGTCGCATCGGGATGCGTTGTGAGCTTGCAGATCGGCTATTTTAGAAGTAAAAGTAGAAGTAAAAGTACTGAAAATTGGAAATACTCGAAATAAAAATACCTCAAAATTGTACTTAAGTACAGTAAATGTGCTTAGTTACTTTACACCACTGCTGACAGCTGCTGTGTACAGCATCTATCTGACAACATAATGATGTGTTCACACTGACACATGCCAGGGGACACAGCTGGGCTAGCAGAACTAAACTAGAAGTAGACACCATCTGACACCTGTAACCTTTATCTATTCACGGAAGACATTCTGAACACGTCTTTGCTGCGTGTGTGTGTGTGTGTGTGTGTGTGTGTGTGTGTGTGTGTGTGTGTGTGTGTGTGTGTGTGTGTGTGTGTGTGTGTGTGTGTGTGTGTGTGTGTGTGTGTGTGTGTGTGTGTGTGTGTGTGTGGAGTGCTGTTGTGTTCCCCAGAGTCCCTGACTGAACACTGACAACTGAACTCAAAGGTCATTATTATTTCTCAAAGGGAACCTAACGTGAACCCTGCAAAGAAACTAAATTATGAGAGAGAGGCAGAGACAGAGACAGACAGACAGACAGACAGACAGACAGACAGACAGACAGACAGACAGACAGACAGACAGACAGACAGACAGACAGACAGACAGACAGACAGACAGACAGACAGACAGACAGACAGACAGACAGACAGACACACACACACACAGAGAGAGAAAGAAAGGGAGAGAGGGAGAGAGAACAAGATTAGGTCAAAACTTGACCAGCGTTCCCACTATGGCATTTCTTTGGCCAAGAGCATTGTGCCATAATGTAATACATGTGACGTGCGAGTTTGCAGATACGTGCGTGTGCACCACCCAGCGGATGGCTAAACCTCATTATTGTGGCGCATGCAGGGCTTCTTTCCACCATTTTATGGTTGTTCCTGCGTTTATCATTCCATAAGCATAGCATAATTCATCTACTCCATCATGCAGGGATGTCGCTTTCCAAAAAGACCAGAACGTAGTCAGGAGTGATCTATGAGCTCTTTTTGGTACAAATCGTTGTGACACCGTCATGCTACGGTATAAACCAACTAGGCTGAGCATATTGTTTTATTTTATTTAATATCCAAATAATAGTAAAAAATAATACAAAAAATTAAGAAATACTTTTTTTCAAACCGAGCAAGGCCGGCAATATTAATATTTAACGGCCAATTAAGATTTTAATCAGTCAATGAAACAGACAGAAACCTTGGACTGGACAGTAAAGGATGTCTATCATCTTATCAATCATGACGTTCTTTCACCAGAAATGAGTGCTTTCCATTGACTGTAAAAAATAAGTGCATTTGTGAAGTGCCTGGAAGTAGCGCTCTCTCTGTCTCTCTCTCTCGCTCTCTCACACACGCACACACACACGCACTTTGCCTCTCTCTATCTTCCTCTCTCTCTGGCACGTGCTGTCCAGAGGCAATACGTAATTTCTTCTACAATCCAAACCAATGACAATAATTATTTTGCGATTGTTTCTAATCATGAAAAAGCATGGGACTGGGGGGGGGGGGGGGGGGGGAGTGGCAGTTTGTAACAAATAACTTTGAATGAATTCTATCTAACTTTGGACTGAAATGATTATGTTTGTGTCTTTATTACTGTGCTTGTAAATTATTTTTCCAGTTCGCACTTATCTATTTTAGGGGCAAATGTGAGTTGAATACTCTGCACTATAACGGCAAAGGATGCGAAAAGGTTGGTTTATCATGGGATAGACCACATCCCATAGCCTGGAGGGATGATTGCTCTGCAAATGTTTAATTCGTTGTTGGGCCAACCAATGGTGTAACCTCATCACAGTCAGACAGACAGAGACATTCACGTTTATAGGGCTGCCCCCCCAGCCAAAACAAATAGAGGGAGTGGAGGCTGGGTCTGAAGGAGTGCCATGCCAGCATATTAAACAATTAAGTAATGTCAGAGAGAGAGAGAGAGAGAGAGAGAGAGAGAGAGAGAGAGAGAGAGAGAGAGAGAGAGAGAGAGAGAGAGAGAGAGAGAGAGAGAGAGAGAGTTTTTTTTGTTGAGAATTGACAGTCACACTCACTGCTTTGTGATTTATTAACCACTTAAACCCCAGCATCCGTATTGTGGGGAAAGCTTTAGCTGAAAATAGCAGATCGACAAGCTCACAACGTGAATGTCCCCACAAGTATAGTAGAATTTGAGAAATAGACATTGTGAGGATTATTGGATTAGTGTGTGTGTGTGTGTGTGTGTGTGTGTGTGTGTGTGTGTGTGTGTGTGTGTGTGTGTGTGTGTGTGTGTGTGTGTGTGTGTCACGATGCCTTACTCTTTGTAACAGTAATATTAATTATTTTTAATAACAATGTAGCGAATGAAATCTGTTATGACTGAAACTTTCTGTGTGGAGCATTACAGGTCAAGTCTTTTATAAATGTCACCTTAAAGGCCTTAAATCTGTAATTACAGTTACAATTACAGACATAATATTATCTGTTTCGTTAAGAAATTAATTATCTGCGCTGTTAGGACTGTTAGTATTCAGCTAAAATTAATTTTCTAGGCATTTTGCAGCGAAGACATTTATTTCTGATAATTTTTTCTTTTTTTACTCCATAGTGGATTTTGTGTGGTGTTGAAAAGGTTTATCTTACATCTACAAGAATGCATGTATAACTTCACAATTATGAAGAAAACACTCAGAATTATGAGATATTTAGTCACAAATGTAAGAAAAACAAATCTGAATGTTCAGATATAAAGTGGAAATTCCAAAGAAGAAAACTCATAATTCAGGCCTTTTTAATTTGACTGGCTTCCATAGTTCAGTGTTCATTCTCAACAAGAGAGAAGAAGCTGTACAGTGGGAATTTCAATCAATTTGATTGAAATTCTTACCACACTGCTACTGTATGGAGGTTCCGGTGCAGTCCATTAACAGGCATTTTGTCAGTGTCCCTTAGCTCGTACGACACCCCTATGCAGAGTGGGACTCGCCATATTGCCCTGGCATACAAATGCTAAACATGGTACACAGCGTAGATTTAATTTACACCGGTTTGCACAACAAGTCATTCAACATGAATTACAATCTATGTTATTTGGATTCATGGGCAGGTTTGCTAGCTCAGTAATTATAGCCCTGAGCTCACACTGCTGACTCCGAAGGAGACTGCACATTCACACACACACACACACAAACAAACATGCATCCATGCGTGCACAGCACACGTGCAGACAAATTCACTTCACTATACACTCAGGTGCCCCAGGCACACAGTATATGTACACCTATACGCAGACAGACAGTCCAAAGTGATTGGCCTCCCGCACGCACGCACGCACGCAAGCACGCGCACACACACACACACACACACACACACACACACACACACACACACACACACACACACGCTCAATCTTCAGTGAAGCAGGTGGGAAGAATATACAGTAGGGGAGCTGAAGTAGATAGCGGTCTCACACTGCTTCAGGAATAGAACACCACACCACACGCTTGCTTGTAGATTGGCTATTTTCACTATCTGAAAAATCTAAATTCCCAGTTTGGGTTTTCGAAAATATGGTCACCCTGCCTACATGACATCACATCACACACTCAGCTAGCATCCTCCTGCAAAAGCCATGCCCAGTGGGGAGACTCACTAGCAGAGGAAAAGAGACAACAATGTGTAGAGGAGAGCACATAGCTCAACTGTAAGGCATTCACATGCACACATGTGCCAAGGAAGCGATACTGACTTATCTATAGCAATTCCACCAGCAGACTTCTGAACAGTTTCCACTTGACTACCATCAGACTGTTGAACAAGCGCTGAGTCCCGCCTGACACCAGGCTGTCCTGACGGCAAAGTCAGCTACATGGGAGTACTTTTTATATGTAGAACACCACACCACAGTGTAGCTCTGCTGCTGCTGCTGCTGCACACTGATGTAAACAATGACTAAATTATGTCTCATATGCAGGAGAGACTATACACGCATAGCATTATGTTTCTATTTAACTGCCTCATCTTATTGCAATTGGGTTTTTAAAACCACCATTTACCATGCACCGTATATATATATTACTTACTTATAGTTTTGCAAATGATCAGAGCTTGTTCGACAAATAATTTCCCCCACTTGTTCACACCTGTGAACCTGTCATGTGACAACAAGGCTGAGGTTGAAACTGACACAGGTGCACAAATGATGTATTGGAAGGCAAGTTTCAGCAACTTTTTTCTAAAGTGAGTCATTCTCACAATGTACACTTTTCATGTGACACAATGTCATGTCAGGTACACTGCATGGACCAATTTGGTAGCATCATTTGACGTCATAAGCTTACAATGTCACACAAAAAAATATTGGGGCCAATTAAGAGAAAGAAAACATTTTTTCTCACCCTCTTTAAAGAATGTTCACACTTGCTTAATAGTATCAATACAAAAAGGCTTAAACATATGTATTTCGTTGACTGGGTTCCCCCAGTGATCTATACTTAATATTTGGTCCCCTTCTTTTTTCCGTCTACACAAATCTCTTCTAAAAGCTCACAATGTGCGCCACAGAACAGGGGCCCTAGGGTTCATGTGTTAAAAAAACAGATTACATATGTTGAAATGAACCTTGTTCTTCCAGCGTGAGATGGAACTGCAACCGTATGCTGCTCTACCACTTCAATATTCTGAAGATTTTCTTCAGGATGATTGAGATCTGAGAGAAAGAGAGAAATCCTCCCACGAGCATTCTGTGCTGTGAAATCAGCCCGGTGTGAGGTGAGCGATAAGAGCAACCAGGCGAACAGCATTTGCGCCTGTTTTATTCATATCTTTACAGTAGCAAAAGCAAAGCCCCCGGCAAGGAGTGACAAAGACTCTAGGTTTTTTGCCTAAAGTACTGTAGGTAAGAAAATCTGTAAATATGCCTAAAATAAATGTGGTTATTTCCAGCATTGTTTGTTGAAGAATTGGAGAACAATAATGGGGAAAGAAATTTGTGAAATATTACTCCAACATGTATATGACTACGCATCCTGCTGTCATGTGTAAATATTAGGTCGTTTCACATATTTAGTGTATCTAGCCTAAGCTCTGAAAGTTATGATCGGTAGCCTATCTGTGTACAGTGATGCGGTATGGGCAATTTAAACACAGCCAGCTAACTGGGCAATTTGACCATCAGTGTACATCACATTGAACCACCAAACTAAATCTTCAAATTCCAATGAATAAATGATGATAATAATCATATATGTATGTGAGGTTTTGAAGCGTTGTGATTTCTAAGCAGCCTAAGGATTAATTTATAGGATACTTTTTCCACGGTCGACACAAATGAGCTCCTGGGCCTGAAAACGGAATACTGTAATAAAATAATAATGTAATCTGTATCTGAGAGATCTCTGACTGACCCCGAAATGTAATATTCAGTTGAATATTCATGCAGCAGCACCATAGCTGGCTTGGACTTGGCTGGAAGCCGAGGAGAAGCAGAACACTGGGCAGACAGAAAGGATCACTTCCTGTGACAAATCAAATTATGCTGCCCTTGTTGCTCTGCTCAGAGTGAGCTTCTTAGTACCGTTTTTTTTCTTTCTCCAAAGTCCCTTAATATTATTTGAGGATTTGCCATTGACCATATTCACACGGCCGACATTTTGCTCTTACTTCATACTTACTTCATGAGCCTGAGTATGAAGTAAGAGCAAAATGGTTGCCGTATGAATATGATCAATTGCGCAGATTGTGGTCAGACATCGATGGACATTGATACTGTAGGTAGATGGAAACAATGAAAAAAGCATGAGACATGACATATTGGTTTGACTAAATGGATAGATTATCAGCTACGATGCAATTTGATGAGGTGGCATTGCACTGAAATGATCAGCCAAAGAAGTAACTCCAAACGTCTGCTTTCTTTTTTGGGTCTTGGGCTAAAAAGTTTGGGAACCAGTGCATTACATCTTGTCACCTGATAGTGAGGAGGTTCACCGGGAGCACATACTGTAGTATGTGCTCCCGGTGAACCTCCTCACTATCAGGTGACAAGAAGCAGCCTCGATGTGTCGGAGGAGATATGCTTGTCTGTGCACTTACTATAGGACCAAGTGTAGTAGTTATAGCAGTGATAAGAGACTAGTAGAATCCACAGGGAATCAGGAATTGGCATAACGACAAAATTGCGAGAAAAATAAAAGAAAAAAAGAAGGGAAAAGGAAAAAAAGACCCCCCCCCCAGGTTGGAAGCACACAGACATGCATGGTCAGCACCAGATTCGATGTGGTGATAGACAGGTTTGGTTGTGCTCAGCAGGGACCTTTTTCCTACTTGTCCTTTGTGATTGTGTGCTTGAGTGAATCAGAGATCACACACAATTCCACTGTAGTACCCTCCCTGTACCCAGTGGTGTAAAGTAACTAAGTACATTTACTCAAGTACTTTACTTACGTACAATTTTGAGGTATTTTTCACTTTCTTCAGTAATTATTCGATATTTTTATTTCTACTCAAGAAGCAAATATTATACTTTTAGAGTTTGAAGTCGGTCAGTCCCATATATGCACATGAACATATCTGCATAGCGGTCAGATCTGTGGCTCTGGACAACCGGATCTCCATATATATGCCTATATATGGGCGTATGGGGAGTCAGAGTGACGTGCCCGGCAGTCCTCCCTTAAGCCAATTTTAATTTAGGATACTCATAGGTGAAAGTTTTTCATGAGAAAAATAAGAACTTGGCTCCATGCCCTAAACTGACAAATGTAGGGCAAATAAAATAAACATTGCTATTTTCTAAATAAATTTGACACTGATCGGTCTACTACTTTGCTTTGGTTTTCTTTGATTAGACACACAAACACACGCAGACGGACAGGGGTGAAAACATAACCTCCTCCCTGCCTTCCAGCCGGGCGGATATAAGTGAAGAGAGGCAGGAGAAAAAGAGGAGAGAGGAGAGGGAAAACTAGATTACGGGATTGAGAGATGGGCATAGCTGGAAGGATAGACAGTTGACAGCAAGCGAATTGGTAGAGCAAGAGAGAGAGAATGTGAGAAGGAGACGCAGAAAGAAAACACATGCGAGGACTGTCAAACGAGCAGGGGAGGAGAAAGAAGGAAAATGGAGAGAGAAAGTAAGAGGAAAGAAAAGAATGACAAATTGAAGACGATAAATAGAAAGGCACAGAGTATAGACGCGTATAGAACAGAATAAACCAGAGTGAGTGAGTGAGTGAGTGAGTGAGTGAGTGAGTGAGTGAGTGAGTGAGTGTGTGTGTGTGTGTGTGTGTGTGTGTGTGTGTGTGTGTGTGTGTGTGTGTGTGTGTGAGTGTGTGAGAGAGAGAGAGAGAGAGAGGCTAGCATGTGTGACTGCTGTATCAGGATGCATGATGGGAGGGGAAAGCCACAGCGGAGATGACTAGAGGCATCACCATAGAAACAAAGGAGACTCCACTGATCTCATTAGAGGCAAACAGCCAAGAGACTATGAGAGAGAGAGCGCTGGGGGGGAGAAAGGAGTAAGAGACAGATATATGGCAGCAAGAGGAGGGGGAGAGGGGGGGGAGATAAAGAACAAGGGAGATATGGTGGGAGATTCAGAGTAATTGCCTGTAAAGAGAAGGAAAGAGTGTGGGGCAAGTGACAAAGTGTGACTGAACAGAGATGGAGAGAGGCAGGCAGGTAACCGAGACGGTAAGGGAGAGATGCAGAAAGACAAGAGAAATGGAGGAGACAGAGAGAGAAGAGGGGAGTGTGTGTGTGTGAGACGGAGAGAGAGAGAGGGGGGGGGGGGGGCTACATGTCAATTAGCTGGAAAAAGCATGCAGCAATAATAGCAAAAGAGAGAAATGTGTTGTGAGATCAGACTGTGAATGTCTCTAGGTCTGCTTGGCTGGTTAGTGCATGCTGCTGACATGATAAGTCCCTGCATCACTTGACTCCAATCCAGTATGGCTTTGTTGTCGCACAGTGACTGCACTCTCCACTGGAGTGTTTGAAAACAAAAAGAAGAAGAGCTCTTCAGAAAATGCCAGCGCGACATGCGTTGCTTTGTTGAGATTGTCCTGTATATACCGTATAACGTGACTGGTTAACCTGACTGGAGGTAAAACGTCTCAATATAGAGTGTTAACTTAACTCTGAAAGCATGAAAACGGTGTAAGAAACGTTACTATAAAGCATGTCCTTACAGGATGATAGATGTCTACATTCAGAGTGTGCGAATAATAAAACAACGTGCGTGCGTGCGTGCGTGCGTGCGTGCGTGCGTGCGCGTGCGTGCGTGCGTGTGTGTGTGTGAGAGAGAGAAACATGGTCTTGTGTGTACAGCATGTGTGTAACGTACATGCCCTACATGCTGATCAAGAGAGGCCTCATACACCACTGGTTCTCACCGCCTGGTGCGGGGGACCACCAGGCGTTGAGAACCTTATGCAAGGGTCTGTAACTCTGAGAGAGTGCAAATGGAAGCGAGTGGACCCTTACGGGCTCTCAGAGTTAAAATAACACTGAGGATTTTACAGTGTAAAATCCTCAGTGGGGGGTCCGTTGCCTAAGGCACGGTATATCAAACTGGGGGTCCTTGAAAACAAAAAAGGTTTGAGAATCACTGCTATAGGCCTTACGACTGAACACCATCCCAGCTTGTCTCCATGGCAACAAATAATTCTCGTGGGTTAGGGTGGGGGTTGTATGGATGGCACACAGGTTCACAGAAAGATGATAGCGGTGGTTATACTACCCTCCACACACACACACGTGCGCGCACACACGCACACATGCACACATGCGCGCACACACACACGTGCGCACACACACACACACACACACACACACACACACACACACACACACACACACACACACACACACACACACACACACACACACACACACACACACACACACACACACACACACACGCTTATGTAAACCTTGACTTGCTGCCACTAACAACGCTGAGGAATGCATCAGCCAATTCACCTTTCTAATATAGTTTTTCCCAGTCGTAGAAAAACACGGTGTACAATTATCCACGTTTCAGTGCGGTTCAAATTGGTTCAAACTACATGCTTTTTAGGGAACTCTGGGCATATTTTGTTTAACTTGCTAAGTGGTACAGGGACAAAGTTACTAAACTTGCGACCTAGCTATAATAAATATTTCATGGGACTTGTAAAGGACTCGTACAGTACTAGGATAGTGAAATAAGAACTCATGTATTCAGTGGCTACCTCTTTTTTAAGCAAGCATTGCTAAACAGATGCTTGAGGAGAACTCAGTCAGCAGTTACAGCTTTTGCTACCTGTGTTATTGTTGAAATTGCTGAAATAGTTTAAATGCGACGGTGCTATTTTGCTGTGAATGTGAAATCAGTAGGTGATGACATAGGAAAGCATGACATACAAATGTACAGCATTTGCATGATTTTTTTTTTATACATTTTGGTTTAGTACAGTGGTTCTCAAAGTGGCGTCGATGTGACGAGTTGCGAGCTTGCAGATCTGCTATTTCGGAAACATTTAGAAAAATCTTGAAAACGTTTGAATAATCTTTAAAAAATGTAACACTGCAAATCTTATGGGGGTCCCCTGACACAAAATATCTCCAAATGGGGGTCCATAGCCAAATACATATCAATGTAGGGGTCCTTGACATGAAAATGTTTGAGAACCACTGGTTCAAACAATGGATTCCCTACTGGCTACCTAATTGGCATGTTCTTTTCCATTGCGCTGCACTGGGATGCTTAACCCTGAAAATGTAAGTGCTGCACTCCTACTATTAACCTACAGTGGACCATGAAGTTATTAAAGGATTCCCTCGGGAAGCCTACAGCATACATGTGCTGATGCTATGAAAACAAGGCCCCCCCACCTGTGATGGATAGGAAGTGCAAATCAATGCCGTCGGCTCAGAGCGAGCAATGGGCCAAGGCCAGTATTCATGTAATGGACATCAGCTTAACATAATGACAGGCCTCGCTCAATAAATTGCACTCATCACCGCTTGGCAGCCAAACAAAGCCATAACCTGGTTGAACAGAGCGGTGTGTGATATAGGGAGGGATATATTTATATATATACATATAAATATATATATATACTGTATAGATATATATGCTCTCCCCAGCTGGTTTTATAAAGCAGATGAGAGCATGATCAAGGTAACCTGCGGCAACACACACACACACTTTCTGGCTCACCATGGGGCCCCGATGACCCTCCCCTGTCAATGAGCTTTAGTTTCTATATCACTCAGTGTCAGGTGGTGGCGTTGATCACAGCTGAGTGGATTACAGATGATATGGATGGATTAGGCCACCGACCCCCCGCAAATCTACGATCTAAATCCTCAGTGTTTATTTTAACTCTGAGAGTGTACAAATGTTACCACATGGACCCGTGAGGGTCCATGTGGTTCCATTTGTACACTCTCAGAGTTACAGGCCCAGAAGGGTCCCGAGTGAGTGTTCTTGTAGGAGACAAGTCTACAAATGGATCTGTCTGTCTATTTGTCTGTTTGTTTGCAGACTGCTGCACCGATCAGTGCCAAATCTCTTTGTGCACGCTGCCAGTTAGACCAAGGAAGTGTCTCCACTCTCCACACATGACAGCTTGTGTGTGGAGAATGGAGATAATAATGTATTATATATATTTTGAAATATGTTTAACTTTAATATTTCACAATGGAAGTGCAATGGCAGTCAGTTAGGGCTGAAACCTTTTTGTGATACGGTCATAGATACGTCATGACATCACAGGCTGACCACATGAAGCCATGCCATTATTACTCCTCATCCTGTCAAAAATGCACGCACGTGTGAGTTGGAAGTAGGGCTGGTGAATTAATATTCGAATATGGAATATACCTTGAATATGGGGAAAATATGTATATTCGAATATGAAAATTAATATTCGAATATAAAAAATAAAAAAGAATTATGTTTATTTGACAATACAAAAAACAATGTATCAAGTTATAAAAACAAACAAAAGATATGTTTTATTGGATCCGAGCACTCGATACATAGTTTTTTGTATTGTTTCTGTCAAAAAGAATTGAAACATTTTTTTTTTTTTATAAGAAAATTACTATATTTTTTTATAATAATAATAATAATATTCGAATATATTCGAATATCTGCCAATTTTTAAGACCAATATTCGAATATCATTTCTGAGGAAAGTTGACAGCCCTAGTTGGAAGAGGGGTAACTTTTCACTATGAGGATGAGAATAAGAATGCAGTCTTTTGAGAAGAGAAATGGAAATTTGCGGCTGCCGTCAGTATGGCAAATGTGATCATTTTGCCATTAACAGCGCAGCCCAATGAGAAGCGACCCCCCCCCTCCCCCTCTCCGCTCCTCCATCACCAGCAGCAGACCATCGATCCACTGTCTGTCTGAGTCGCATCACAGGCTGCTGAGCTCCCACTCTGTTACACTCACACCCTCACCTCCATTTCCTGTCAACAACTGCAGGGCAGAAAGGCTGCCCACACTTGGTGACACAGACACAGAACGGTGTGTTTGGACAAGTTAGCCTGGGCAAAACGCAGTGGACTGGAAAGAGGGTTTTCCGAAAAGAGTCAGGGGTGGTCTTAGAAAACTAGACCTTTAACTATAAAGTGTGGCTCACGTTTCTTAATGCAGTGATTCTCCAACTTTTTTAATTTCAAAGGAAGCCCAGTGTGGTATAATGCATTAGGCCAGTGGTTCCCAAATCCTAACATGAATCCTTTCTTAATTGTAAACCTAAAAATAGTTTTAACAGTACAACAAGTATTTCTGTTGTAGGACCAGGAAAACGGTCCTCACATTGGATATTACTCAAATTCTACTGTACTTGAGGGGACATTTGACCCTCACAAGTATATAAATACACGCACGCATGCACGCATGCACACACATACACACGCACACCAACTCTACTTTTGACCCCATCAGTCTATACTTAAAAAGCAGTCTCCCTCCCCTCCAGGCACGTCTACACATGGAACCCCAGCAGACAGACCGGTGCCCACAGGACCTGCCTGTGAGACACACACACACACACACACACACACACACACACACACACACACACACACACACACACACACACACACACACACACACACAGAGCGCAGTAGCAGCCAGCTGGCCTGCCCGCTGCGTTAGCAGCTCTCACTGGAACATGGACTGTCACCGCAATGAGCCTCGACAGTAAAAACCCCATCGGCGCGCCACGCTGCTCAGCAGGGGGGCCCATGCGCCCCCCCACTGAGCAGCAACACACGGGCCAAGTAGCATTTTGGAGTGAATAAAGTTACCTCCGTCTCTACTAGGGCTGATGATTTTCTGGGAGATTATTCAGTTCATTATGTTTTAGATTAATCGTATAATCAAGAACCATGTTTTTTATTTATTTATTTATACATCAAAATATCGATGAAAAGAAAAAGCTAATATCTTTTTTATCATCCACTAAATGATTAATCACTATCAGCCCTATTTTCTACAGTTTTCTACGTAATACAGAGAATGTAGAAAGTATGTACTATACATCTAGGCGTAAAATCTCGAAATCTAAATCCCTTTTGGAAATGGAGCACAGTTTCGCCATCAGTGCTCTCGACCGTTTAATAAGCTACCGCTAACGTTAATGCCAATCAGTCAATTAAAGCCTACACAGCCATTTCCTGTATAGCCCACAAGGTGTGTGTGTGTGTGGGGCGGGGGATGCACAAAAAAAATCCTTAATTTGAGGAAAATGGAACCGGTCCGTTTGGTTCCTTTGTGTACACTCTTCGGAGTTTAATGTGTGGCCTGTTTCTTAGAATGACATTTTGTTTTCTTGGAGAGAGGTACAGTACACTCAAGATGACCTCCGTCCCCCCTCCCCCTCCCCCTCCGGTTCCTCTCAGAGCAAATGACAGCAGGAGGAGAATTGAAGGAACAGCGTGGAGAGAGCATGCTGTTCTCTCTGCTTCTCCCCTTCACCTCCTCTAGAAAGTCCTCCTCCCCCCCTCCTCTTCTCCTTGTCCTTCGGCTCATTAACCCCCCGCCCCCCCCCGCACACGCACACTTTTCTTTTATTCCACTCCTCCTTCACTTCTGCTTGTCATTTGGCACAGAATGACATAATGACACAGCTGGAGCCATTAAAGATGACATCTTTGTTACGGGCCCTCCTCACCAGAGGGGCTCTCTGGGGACAGGGGACAGGGGTCGCAGACTCTGAGCTTTCATGAGGTCTCCCAGACAGAGATGCTGCAGAGGTCTTTAATCCGGATTTACATTCCGTCGTATGACTGCACCGCATGCCAGGAAATAGCCCGTCTACGAGCCCACGACGCGTGGCCTGGCGTCGCTTCACAGACAACGCTTCACCCATGAGCCTTTTCAGTCGTAGCCCCCACATTATGGAATGCGCTCTCCCGCCCATATCAAACTGGCCCCCACCATCGAGACTTTTAAATCACAGTTTCTGTGGTTTATGTTTTGTTTCGCTGTCTGCTGATGCTGCTGTGTCTTGTATTTTTCTTATTTTTTGTTGTTGTGTATTTTGTTTCTTATTTTGCTATGTTTTAGCTTACCCAGTGTATTTGGCTTTAGATTTTCTGTGCAGCACTTTGGAAACCTTGAGTTGCAAAATGTGCTATATATATAAAGTGGATTGGATTGGACGCTTCATACCACGTCGCAGCTTGTAGATCGGCTACTTTTGAAGCCAATCTAGCCGAGGGCATTAATTTAGGAAAGATGAAGGTACAAAGTTTCTTGTAGTGCGGGTTATTCTGTTCTGTATGGTATAAACAAAAAGTCCTGCTATGTGACCACATGATAGTAGCCTAACTGTCATAAGAGCCAAAGCAATGTTCAGCTCAGACAATCAGGGTTAAAAAGGGAAGGAGAACTGCGCGCGTCTGTGTTAATTCACCTTATGCGATTTCGTTACAGGTTGCCAGCTAAGATCAGACAGTTTACGATACTATATTTTATAGTAGGAATGCATAATACGCTGGAGGTTAAATCTACTGTAGCCATACTGTAGCACGATACGCCTCAGAACAGATTAAATGAGCACTCTGCCTAACTGGGCTAATTCATCTACAGTGAAACCTTAATCAATTATTCATTTATTTGTTGCAGTGGCTCTTCTGTTCAGAAAGAGGCTGACTAGAAAAGAATCTCTGCCGTGTATGAACCCAGCACAGTCTGCTGCATGGGTCTTCAACAGGGGGTCCGGGACCCCTAGGGGGTCCTCAGAGGTACTACAGGGGGGAATCTTTGTGTGATAGGAACTTAAAAGAAATATGTAATAATAATGATAATAATAATTTATTAACAACTTGAACCCTAGCATCCCTATTCTGCGGGGAACATTTGCTGAAAATATATAGCAAGACAATTTTAAACAATATGTAGTAGGCAGTCCCTGCATAATCTCCCTCTCAGCTAAGGGGTCCTTAGCCAGAAAAACTTTGTAAGACCCCTGATACTGTATATAGCTCAATGTAAGGATATGTGGGGGGGGGGCGTGCTTTAGCCCTAACCATAGACCAATCAACAGGATATCGCTGTCGGGCATAAATGTCAACTTTTTAATGTCTTTTCGTCACTCACTTGATGCCCTACTTCGTCATACAAGAGTGTAAAGCAACAGTAGTGAAAATAGCCGATCTACAAGCTCACAATGTGACGCACCGCAACGCATTGTGAGCTTGTAGATGGGCTATTTTCACAGGGGAGATTTCCACCCGACAGCAAAGATATCCACTATATCTGAATCATAGTAGCTGTTGCAGCAGAGCACGGTCAAACACCCTGGAGCACCCTCTGAATGGCTGGGGATGGTGCTCTGTATTCAGTATTATAGAGAGAGGCCATTCGGGAACTACAGTAGGTACAGATTCGTCTGGTTTCAAGGCTATGTACATTCGGCCGCGTGCATTTTCAGAGCACGTTCATTTTAATGATCAATCAATCGATTGTATTCCGGCTTGGGATCAACGGAACTAACATAGATATACTTTAAGTTCCTATTTATTGGTATCACAATGAAAATAAACCCATTTTTCAAGGTTTTTAAATAAAAGATTATATATTATATAGGCCCTGTGGGCTGGGAACCAACCGGCCCACAGGCTGGGAACCAACTGATTTACAGCATTGTATAGTATTAACATTATTGTTTCTACTGCTGGCACTCTTGAGTCTGAGCCTGGCTAACAGCATCTGCCAACCGAGGAGGACCACTGGTCCCTAGTGCTCGTTCTGAGGGATGGGGGGGGGGGGGGGTTTATGATAGCAGAGAGCTCTCTCTCTCTCTCTCACTCTCTGCTATCATGAGAGAGAGGGAGAGAGAGAGAGAGAGAGAGAGAGAATACATGGCTCCTCTGCCAAACGCATAACATTTACACAGCAAACATGTACATGTTGTTGTTCCTTATCGCAATCATAACAATATTCCTGTAGCTGAGGGATCAGGGAGTAGTAAGAACACTGAAGCTACTGTAACACAGACTACAGACAGAGATGGAGAAGCAGAATAACAGAAGAGGGCAAATTATTATTCGGTGTTAGTTTCGACTAGGCAATCGAACAAATCGATTATAAAAATGTATTGATAATGGATTATTTAATAAAATAATAGATTAAAAATCGATCCAGATTTGGGCCACTATATTTGGTCATTATAGGCGAAAGGTTTCAAAAAACGTCCATCCAAAGAGATGAATGAATAGTGAAAGTAGCCGCGATTGAATGCGTTGTGAACTTGTAGATAGACCTTTGTCACTATTTTTGGACAACACTGTTGTGTGATTAAGTATAAAATAACACTTAAGTGGTTTATTGATTCACAGAAACACATGAGAAAGAAAAAAACGCTTCGTAGTTATTCGATTAATTGAAAAAGTCATCAATAGAATAATCACTAAGAAAATAATCGATAGTTGCAGCCCTGGTGAGCCCTCTACGAAGGCAAACATGCAGTATTCTGCCAAATTAAATGTCCTGTTATTCTTCCACCTATGTATGTTCTATAGACCTTGTCAGTGGAATTGCGTTGCTAGGAAACAACTTGGGTCCAAATGTATTTCCTGTCAGCTCCTGGTATTCACAAACCCTGCAACAGGAAATCAAGGTGGACCCATTTGTGTCAAGTGTGAAAAGGTTTGTACTGTCTATGTTCTGTTCTGTTTATTCATCCCGGGAAAGGTTCACAGAGAATATTATGTATTAACTTTAAATTAAAATACAAAAATGCATTTCCTGTGCATTTTTGGCACCTGGGTCATTTTGATGCGAGTGTCAGGGGCATAAAGTACACTTGCGACTAAACATAGTGTTTAGAGACGCTGTCAATTAAAATAAATAATAAATAATGAATTATGTGGAATGGTTACTGTGAAAAATATACCAATGAAATATTATATTAAAAAAATACTTTTGTAGTTACACAATATGACTTTAAACCTATGAATGGCTTCCTAAGTTATCATCGAGCTCACTGAATTTAACCTAGAATACATTCTACTAAATCAGGTTATTTCATCTTCAGCCATTATGGTCCTCCTCTATGGAATGAACAAATGAACTGAGGTCTGCTGCAGCAGTGTCTTCTTTTATAAGCAGACTACAAACATATACCTCTTTTCACAAGGGTTTAAGTTAGGTGTGTGGTTATCTTATCCTTTTGTTTTATTGCAACACGCTCTTACGCGTTTTTTATATGTAATAACTGCTGTGTTCCTATTTTAAATGAGTTGTCCTGTTTGATCTTTGCCTATTTCTCTTTTTATTTTGAATCACATCGTGTCCTGTCATGTGAAATGTACTATATAAGTGGTTCTCAAATGGACTCTTATAGGTCTGTAACTATGAGAGCACACAAATGGAAGCGAATGGACCCGGGTTCCATTTGTGCGCTCTCAGAGTTATCAAGGGGTCCTTGAAATTAAAACGTTTGAGAACCACAGTGCTATATAAAATACATTTGACTTGACTTGACTCAGTGTGGCAAGGTACTCGCTTCGGGAAGGTACATAGTGTTCCTCAGCCACTTCCCACAGACAGATATTGCCAATCAGTCTGCCAATTCAAACCATCGACCTTCCAGTCACCGGGCTGCCTCTCTAAACCTTCGCGCTATAGCCACCCACAGTTAATTTTTTTTTATTTCCTGTAGCACTTATCGAGTAAACTCAATTTACAGCCACTGATATAATACAGTTGTTTGTAAAGCTGCATGGCTGAAAATCCCTCCCTTATGGAACACAGCATTTCGGTAGGAATCATCCAACCTCGATGACTGACTGCAGCCACAGAACTAACACCATGGAGTATTGACAAGTAAATGCCCATCAAGGGAACAGCAGCAAAATAATATACTCCCCGTGGGGCTGTAAATGGGAGGGCAACTGTGTGAAATCCTGTGTGAAACGCAAACGCTTTCGGAAAGGAAATCTATTTCTCTATAGGGAAGATGAAAAGTAGAGCTTTGATGCTTAATAATGTATGACGTGACAATAACAACAAAGTAACCAAACTCACGAACACAATGAGAGATTGGTATCAATAGCTTTCGGTGAAGGGAATGCTCTCTGTTGCAACGACTCAACTAACAAACCTATAAACAATAATGGTCATGAAAAGGTCACGGTCGCGTAACAGGTTGAGGTTGAGCGTAGGTTTTAGTGATTTAGTTTTGATTCATATTTTGTCAAAATGTTTTCAAATCCATTTGGAAAACTTAGATCTGATTAAGATTTCACTTATTATAAGCAACATATACATAAGAATAAATAAAACGTTTTGATAGATAACATTTTTAATTAAATATATATACCGTATATTAAACTTCAAAGCCCCATCCACCATTCAAACTGTGAATATCTAATTTTGGAAATCTCTCTGCATATCAAACAACCGTACCCCTGTAGCATAGCAGCCCAGCTGGGGTCCAGGAAGAGCTGAGGGTTGGAGGGGGTGGAGATTACTGGAGGGTGGGGGGTTGGTGCTATCAGAACTAGCAAGCCAAAGTGAGAACCAGCCTCCCAGCTAGCTATGAAGAAGAGCAGCACATAAGTGAATCTATTCCCACAGCGTGCGGTTCAATACAGTATTGATCTGGAAGAGGCAGATATATGTTCTTATTAGCAACTGCCTACATCTTATTGGAACATGGTGGAGGCTCAGGCCTAGACTGCAGGGGCCTGCATTCAAGCACTTATTATTGTACCTTCACCACGGCCTTACATGTCTGGTTGAATACCAAAACGCTCACCCCAGAACACAGTCGCCCCGAGGCAAATCCGGCGGTATTCACCTGGTATTAATTATTCACCTGGTTAGTACAGTATTGAATGCTGTATTGAATACTGTATTAACCCCTGCTCACTTTGCTATGGTCGGATGGCTCAGGGTAGAGGACAGAGTACAGCAACTTGCAATGGGCCTGGTCTACAATATACACTACACCACAAAGACACCCATGGGTGACTCACCTGGTAGAGCACATACCATTAAGGCTCAGTCTTTGTGCCGCCGGCCTGGGTTCGAATCTGACCGGAAGCTCTTTGCAGCATGTCCTTCCCCAGCTCTGTCTCTCACACTATACTATCTGGCAAAGCATGAAAATGCCCAAAGAAGCTACAAGTTGAAGTTGTACGAGCTTGTAGAATGTCCATTTTCCTTCTTTAAAAAAAAAAGGGCTTACATGGTTCATTCATAATATATTTGTGTAAGTTTGGGTCCCTTCCCAGAAACGTAGTGGAGTCAAAAGTACAATATTTGTCTTTGAAATATAGTGGAGTGAAAGTCATACGTTTCCCCCACACCAAAGCAACAACAAATACTCAAAATAAAGTAGGCCTACAGATAAAATGTAGTTAAGTCTTTATCTGCTACGTGTCTATATAATTAAGAAAAAGGTGGCTGATAGTTGGCCTGTCACAACAATTACATAATCACCTGATCACAATGTTTTTAGATAATCAGTTATCGTCAGAATCGTCTCCATTCATTTGTATAAACCCATCTGTTGAAAAATGACAATTTCAAACATCTTCAAAAATAGCAGAAATAGCAGTTCTACAACCTCACAACGTGTCGCATCGCAACACACGTTGTGAACTTTATTTCCACAATTTTTTAAAGATTTTGAAAGCATCATTTTGTTTTATATGGTACCATAGTACATTATTTGTTTTGATTATTGGTGCCCGGTTAAAATAATTTAGTTATTCATTTGTCATATCTGCCCTTTTTGTCTAGTACAAAGTACTAAAAGCCAAACAAATCTAATTGTTATTTATATGCTCCAATGTTCAATGCCAAAAACACACTCCACTTCCCCAGCATCTAGGAAGGATCTCCATCCATACGGATAATCATCCTGCTAGAGCCTAATGACTAATTGTGATGGCTGTGTGCTCAGTGCATCCTGAAGGAAATGGCCAGTGATTTGTTGTGCATATTTAGTGTGTGTTTGTTTGCATGTCGTCGCTGTCGGGTGGAAACCATGTATGTCCAAAACCGTTCCTTTTTTATTATTATTTTTGAAACATTATGAAATAGTGAAAATAGTGAAAATAGTGAAAATAGTCTACAAGCTCACAGCCAGGTGTGAGCTTGTAGATCGTCTATTTTCACTACTTTTGCGCAACTCTCTTGTGTATGATGACGTAGGGCATTTATTTACCAAAATAAATACATTCAAAGTTGTAATATGGAGATACAAGGTTTCTGCCCGACATCAATGATGTGTTTGTGTATGTGTACACGTGTAGTATCCACAAGATTACACACACACATACATGTGCACGTGTGTGTGTGTGTGTGTGTGTGTGTGTGTGTGTGTGTGTGTGTGTGTGTGTGTGTGTGTGTGTGTGTGTGTGTGTGTGTGTGTGTGTGTGAGTGTGTGTGTGTGTGTGTGTGTGTGTGTGTGTGTGTGCGTGCGTGTGTGTGCGTGCGTGCGTGTGTGTGTGTGCATGTGTGTGTGTCTGCGTACGTCTAGTATCTGCCAGTGACGTCCTGACAACGTGTCTCGATCCCTCAGCTTGCTGTAGCATGGCAGTGATAAGCAGTGGTGGAAAGTAACTAAGTACATAAACTCAAGTACTGTACTTAAGTACAGTTTTGAGGTACTTTTCCTTTTCCTGAGTATTTCAAAAAAATTTATATATATTTTACTTTATACTTCTACTCCACTACATCTAATGCAAATATTGTATAGTGTAATAGTTTTAGTAACTAGTTACTTTGCAGATTTAGATTATCATTACAAACCATTAACCACTAAATCCTTTGTCTATTTTTGAAAGATTTTTAAAAATGTGAGTACAGTACTTTTACTTTGGTACCAAGTATATTTTGATCTCAACTCAAGTCAATTTTTTAATACAGTTCCTTTTACTTGTAACAGAGGATTTCTACATTGTGGGTATTGCTACTTTTACTTAAAGTAAAAAAGATCTGAGTACTTCTTCCATCACTGGCGATAAGGCATCCAGACCGCCGCTGTAATGGGCTGCATCCACCACCCAACCCTTCAATTATGGTTATCATGTCAGCCTGCCTGGCCCCAATTTAATCAAGCCTACTGGGGCCACTCCCATCCACGCACGGTGGAAGTGGCCGTGCCGCCACTAGAGCCACAACTGTGAGTACAGGCTCTGACAAGCCGTCAATGGCACCCACCTCCACCCACCTCCACCCATCACCACACAGCACCACACAGCATCACACAGCACCTAGGGCTTTATGATCATGAATTTTGACTAGACTAGACTGTGAATAATTGTGAATAATGATTTAATTGTAAAAACTAAATATGTATATCAGTATGGCTTTTAGGCTTTGCAAACACGACAAATATCTTCAACGAACAATGGTCGGTACCAATAATCTAAATAAAAATATATTGAATAATCTATTATTTTCTTCTTCTTTTTTGCGCAAATAGCTGATCTACAAGCTCACAACGCATCGCATCGTGTTGCTCGATACAATGGCATGCCGCATGCCCAAAATAGGTTGTTGCGAACGCGGAAGGAGGCCTCCGACCAAGTGGAGCTTACTATGTAACCCTGCTCAGGTTGTGGGTCTGTCTGTCTGTCTGTCTGTGTGTCTGTCTGTGTGCATGCACTACCTATGTAGAGGGCGCCAGAGTGCAGGAATTTATGCTCTGATTTAAATGCAACACCACACACACACACACACACACACACACACACACACACACACACACACACACACACACACACACACACACACACACACACACACACACACACACACACACACACACACTCAATGTTCTCTCCCCATCACAGTGAAATAACACGGATTACAAGTCCGTAAATACACAATATTTTCGAGCTGCGTTCGCTTCCAGCGTTCGTGCGTCTTACTTGTAATAGGGTGTGACTGTGGGTTTTATAAATATTTAACCAAAAGTATTGACAAGAGCTTGTGACTAAATAATAATCCATTGGAACACAGGTTCTTATTTCCATTTCCTTAAAAGTAACGGTTCTGTACAAACAGTAAATGTTTTCCACTCGACAGCAATCATGTACAAATTATGCAAAAGATTAAAGCAAGCACGAGAGATTCACTGAAGACTTTTAAGGACAAATCAACAAGCACTCATTATCACACTGTTATCAGTGGTTTGATCGTACATTCATACATAAATTCTAACTGTATTTGCATGGGTCAGCTAGGAAATTGCACAGAGCATATCTCAGCATCTCATATTCTTTAATTTAGACACTTTCTCTTTCACAAAAAACACACACACACACACACACACACGCACACACGCACACGCACACGCACACGCACATGCACACGCACACACACACACACACACACACACACACACACACACACACACACACACACACACTGAGATCTCCTCTTTCTGTTGAAGTGTGAATGATATATTTCCTTTCCACCAAGCAGCAACAATTATGGGCATGTGACTTCAACTGACTTCCAGAGGGGTGGTGTTGGTGGGTGGGGGTGTGTAGAGGCTCAGTTTATTGCCACACGGTGTTTCTGATGGAAGCCCCAGCAGACCAGGGCCAAATAAATCTCTGTACCATTAGGCACAAGAGGCCAGGAGGACCCTCCCCTGGTGGGACCATGGCAGCCTCCCATCAGGGAACTCTCTCTAAAGAGCAGCATTGTCAAGTCATCACTCCTCCTTTCCAGTGTAACGAACATTTACTCAAGTACTGCACTTAAGTAAAATGTTCAGGTACTTACTACTTTTACTTTACTTGAGTATTTCCATTTTTTGTTTTGATACTTTAGACTTCTACTCCACTACATCTCAGAGGCAAATATTGTACTTATTTGACAGCTTTAGTTACTACTAGTTTCTTTTCAGATTTAGATTATAATTACAAATAATACATACATAAACCACTTAAGCCCTATTCTATTCCACAGCCTCGGTCAGCTGAGCCTAAGGTCACAGTTTCATTTGTATTTTTGAATACAAATTAATTCTGCATTCTTAAGCCTGGTTAATTGTCCAGTGCGTCTTTATCATAGAAATGCATGACAGACAGGCGCTGGCAGCAACAACAACAACAAAAAAACACACTTCAAAGCCTATTCCCGTTTTGGTGTCCAGATTTCCCAGGAGTCCACTCTTCCGAGGTGTACAGTTATCCTGGTGCCTATTCTGTTTTGGTGCCCAGCTTTCCCTAGTGCCCAGTCTGCCCACTCTTCTGAGGTGCCCAGATCTCCCTAGTGCCCACAATGTTGGTCTGGTTAGCATTACTTTTACTTAAGTACAAAAACCTGAGTACTTCTTCCATCACTAGTCATCACTCCTCCCTTCCCTAAATCCTGCACTCCCATCCCCCTCTCCTGTATCTCCAGTACCAACCCCCAACCCCTCCCCATCACCACTGTTCCTCAGATTGAGACAGTGTTCGTTCCATCCTTCTAACAACCTCAAACAACCCCCCTCCATTCATGAAGAAGGCAGCTGCAAATTGGTTTGGTAATAATCCTCTGGGTGTTTTTAGGACATAAACCAGTTATTTGATGGGAAAAATCCGTAATTGTTTTATAGCCAACAACAACAACACAAACGATCTCACTCTTCCAGTCATTTGTGTTGTGTGTGAGTAGTACACTGCACAAAGGCTTCCCTGCACCTTCAGCATTTTGGTTCCGTGTGTAAACACAACATTGAACCTGTTCAAGACAATACTGTTATCAAGAGTCAGTTTATACAGACTGGGTGAGAACACATTGCCACCTGGAATGGCCCCAGCTCTACTGCATCTTGTTCATTAGCAACCAAACACACACTGGAACGGGCACGGATGCACACAATGCACGCACGCACGCACACACACACGGCATGCGCACACACACACACACACACACACACACACACACACACACACACACAATACATTAGTATTGTTCCCTCCTCATTAATCGGCGCTGACCATCAGCTGTGTCAGTTAGCAGCTGTATAAGCCATTAGCGGAGCACTACTCACCCCGTGAGGACCACCACGAAGTCCATTACATTCCAGCCATTACGCAGGTAGGAGCCTTTGTGAAAGGCGAAGCCCAGGGCGATGATCTTGATGCCAGCCTCAAAACAAAATATTCCAATAAAGTAGGGCTCTGTGTCGTCCTTTGGAGACAGGAGAGAACAGGGTTGGAGAATTAACCACTTAAACCCTCTAGTCTCAGTGATTTACAGTGGTTTACAGTAAGTGATTGCATTGTGCAGTGCCAGCTGGACTTCATTTGGCTTTGTCACCACACAATGACAGGTGGCTTACTTTTCCATTTCTAACATGTTTAATTGACATTCTTATCCAAAGGTAAGCAATTTGAATAGCAATAGACTAGACTTAACATCCTATACTGCCACAGTTACAAGTAACATACATCAGAGCAGAAGAGTCAAAGCATTACCAAACACAGGCAATAGACATACAGTAACACATATTCCTAATGTGTGATAGGTTATTGTTTAAGCATACTATGACAGGGCAGCCCTCCCTGAGATAATGAGTTATAAATAATTGTAATTAACACTGTAGCACAGTGTGTGCAGTGTTGTGTCAGACTGATACCTGACTTATACTCTGCGTCACGTCACACAGCAAAAATAGTCAATCAACAAACTCATGGGAGCTTGTAGATCTGCTATATTCAGTGCGTGACACCGGCGTGCAACTAAGTATGAGTCAGACTGAGCTTCTGCCCGTTTGGATCAATGAAACAGGGCAGCTGGGAGGCTCCTTTACCCTGGGGAATAACCTTCATTCTAAAAAAAAAAAAAGAAAACACCCCCCTCTCCAAGCAGTTATTTCATTGATTGATTGATTGATTGATTAATTGATTGATTGATTGATTGACTGAAGGACTTACAGTAGAATTGTGTGTGTGCGTGCGTGCGTGTGTGTGCGTGTGTGCGTGACCGATGCAGGGTGAATCAAAGGCTGCTCTTCGGGGGTTCTGATTAACCTATGGAGCAGTGAGGAAGAGGTGGGGGGTGATCCAGCCCCCCTGGCAGAATAACAACCTACCTAACATCTCTCAAGAGATTAAGTTTACTGACACTGGTTAAGGAATACAATATTTCAAATATTTTTTTGGATAAGGATTTGTGAGTACAAAAGCACTGCCTGGTGAGAAATGTATTATTGGCTTCAGTTGGGTTTCCTAGGCTCTACAGGAGTTATTTTTGCAACATGTGATGCAAAGGTGTTACCTACTGTAAGTCACCTAGGGGATTGTAAGTGCAGTAAAGAAATGATGTACTTACCAAGCGCTCTGACAAGGGGGTCTTGTCACATGCTGGCAGGTGTTGCTCCAAGGCCAGCACAATGCAGTTTGCTATAATGGTGGCCAGAATCATGTATTCAAATGGAGTGAGAAAGTTAAGGGAGACGTGTGCATAGGAAGTGTACAGCATGTTAATTGATAGGATGACTAGGCTATTTTTTTTCTTTTTAAAGATCAGATTACACAATTTCAAAGCATTGGGAACATAAGAAGCGGAAAAGCAGATAACAAATTGTTACTTAAGAGTATTAGCAATACAGTAGTACTATAGTCACAAATCTGCCACACAGTCACTGCTACAAAATAGAAAAAATGGAATCAATTAGCCACCATAAAGCCCAATGATTCATACTCTGTCACAGAAAACACAACAGACCTACAACAAGCACTGCAGGTCTGCTATTTTACCATGAATTAGGCTTTAGCAGTAACTGGTCATTTTTGGAATACTGGGGGGGACTCTCTGTCCCTTAAACAAGAAATTATGAGAGAGGGATAAACAAAGATTGTTGTTTCTCCTTGAAGGGCACTGGGACTATCATTATCATCACCCCATAACCCCCCCCCCCCCCCTCCAGGGAAACTGTTGTGTAAAGTAGACAAAGTGTCCAGGAGATGTGAAACAGAGGACATGTAGCTTCTAGTTCTAGCCTAACTAGGAGGAGCAACAGATCCTACAGCACTGTAGCTTCGAGACAAGACAAGGGGGTGGGGGGGGGCTTAGTAATGCTCTGCTAAAGTCAATGGCTGATAAATGTTTGCTCAGCAGCACCGAGTTTAACCAACCAGTTACGTAAGTAATGGAGGCCATTACATTACGTAATGTGAATTAATTACTAACACCTTGTGGGCATTCATTAAATTAAATATAATTAAATATTGCCTCAACCCTCGCGGTTCACTTCCTCCCAAAAATATAAACAAAAAACAAAACGAGAAAAAGTCAGAATCTGCGTCACAGACTCAGAGGCGAAACCGTTTGATGAGTCAGGACAGGAGCTAGGAGGCAAAACTCAACAGGTGTCCAGCTGTCTATCGCAGAAACACTCAATATGCAGCATGAATTTTTTTAAACGCCACGTTTAACTGAATTGACACGGCATCCATATTGATGCATTGTTTGCTTGGTGTCACACCCACGCACGCACACAACAACAGCAGCTTGATGCTGCTGATGATCGCCTCTGTTTGCAGCGTGCAGTGATTTAGCACCATGGACAGGCTGGACAGCTCCAGACAGTAACAATCTGTACCAGGGTTGCCATGTCCGCTTATTATAAGCCACTAAGGGGTTATAATAACAAATATATATAATTGAAACATTTTTGTGCCAGAGACCTCCATAGAAGATTTGTGTGGATTTGAAAATTACATAATTTTCACTTTTCATTTTTTCCTAAGATTAATATCTTTGAAAATAGCAGATCTACAAGCTCACAACGCCTGGCATCGCGAGGCGTTGTGAGCTTGTAGGTCGACTATTTTCAAATAGCCAATGTATATAGGGTTAGAGTGCTCATGTAGCCTATATAGTCCCCTCTTTTGGGCTTATTTTCAAAGACCTGGTTGCTTATTTCTCTCGCAAGATTTGGCAACACTGCAAGTCTGTACGCATCATCACTAAACATAATCTGATTGCACAAGAAAATACTTTAAGAGCCTAACAACTGCCTTCAAGGGTCAACTTTACGCAAATATCAGCAGTGCATTCATAGACTGTAGCTCAACTTAGAAACTATAAAATCATGCAACACTCAAAGGGCACCACCCCTGTCTGTCGGTTCAACCATGACTCAAAACGGATACAGGATAGACTGTGGGCACTAGGGACATCTGGGCACCTCGATGTACAATTGGCTATTTTGTCCAAAATGTTTAAAGAATATATATATATATATTTGAAAAACGGTCTTAAGTAATGTAAAGTTATTGCATCACAATAAGAAAGAACATGCCCACCCAATAGGTTCAACTTTAAGGTATAGCCAACTGGTACCACTCTAGTCTTGCATTAGACATTAGACCAGTGGTGTAAAGTAACTAAGTACATTTTTCCAATTTTCAATACTTTTACTTCTCCATTACATCTCAGAGGCAAATATTTTACTTTTTACTCCACTACAAAATAGCCAACGCTTGTGAGCTTGTAGATCTGCTGTTTTCAAATGTTTTTTTTATACATTGAAAACTTGTGAAATGGGGACATTCTGCATAATGACTACTTTCTTCTTTTGGTACTTAAAGTACATTTTGATACCAATACTTGTGTACTTTTTACTCAAGTAAATGTTGAATTCCGGACTTTTACCTGTAACAGAAATTACAGAATATTACTTAAGTAAAAAAATGTGAGTACTTTTTTTCCACCACTGCATTAATAGACTGTATTTATAAGGATATGGCCATTCGGTGATCTTTTTGGCATATTTCCGTATGACGTTGTCCTCACTGAAGATGAACAGGGACCGGTTGACGGTGAGACAGTTCTGTTTGACGGGGATGGGGTTGTAAATGGCCATGGTCCTGGCTCTCTGGGCCATGGTCTGCTTGTAGACCCTCGGGCCTCCTGTCTGCCGGCTGCCCCCTCTCCCCCCCGGATCGGCGCCTCTGTACCGGCTGGCGGACAGCTCGTCTTTCTCGAAGCGAGCCATGATTCTCCTGATTCTGGAGGATCTTCTGGAGGAATAGCACTGATTTTGCCGCTGGAGATCAAATCAAAACAACTGACACTAGATGATGACGAATGGAGAAGAAGCATCACTGAACACACACAGTTGTCCCGGTGGTACTGGTAGCCACGAGTTCCTTTAGGTGTGCGTAATGATGTCCAATAAGGGAATATTCATCAAACATTCAAAAAAAAATTAGAGGAAAAATTGGGTCTTCTCAGCCTTTCCTCTTGTTTTTTCCCATGCTGTTAATAATCCCCCATATTTCGAAATGATATTGCGGAAGACGACGGAGAAAGTTTATATTCCCAAAATCCATGATGCATCATTTTCCTTCCCTGGGTGATGTTCTTCCATCTGACTGGGTTGGCATCATCATACTGAATGGGCTGATCAGTGCGTTACAACAGGTCCACACACTCCACAGGAAGAAGAGAAAAAAGCAACTGCGAGTTTAACACATACAAATGTGCAGCAATAACACTTCACAACATCACACCACGCAGAGATGATCCATGCCGTGTGGATAGAGGCTGCTTGGAGAATGAAAGAGCCCCGGCGATGATAACAGATGCAGCATTCTGGCTCCTCTTTTCCTCCTCCACTCCACTGATTTAACGATGCGGGTTTATTAGCCCATGATGTTACACAAACACACAAAGTCTGCTCACGATTCAATCACACCCTCCTGTAGTTTTTAACCTCAGTTGTCGGAGCGTTCAGAAAAATCCGCGTTCAGGTTAAATCACTGGGCATGTATAATGTAAGCTTCACTTTCTCCCAACAAACCCACTGCTCCTTATGAATCGACCCACGTGACCGAAAAGACGCCAGTCAGTGGCTCCACCTGTACCGTCCCTGTATCCATAGCATCAGGGAGGAAAAGTGGAGAAAGCCTCTCTCTCTCTCTCTCTCCCTCCCCATCCCTCCTCCCCTCCCCTCACCTCCCCTCCCTCCCTCCCCCTCCCCTTCTCTCTCTCCCTCACCTCCCCTCTTTCTCTCTCCCTCCCCCCTCTCTTTCTCCCCCCCCTCTGATCAGTCCCTCCCTTCCTTTCTCCCTCTCCCCCTCCCCTCTTTGCTTTTAACTATCAGTTCACATTACATGATAGAAGCATTCTGTGTGCACCCAGCTGGGCGGGGTTGCCAAAGGGGATGTTGTGTTGCCTGCAAATATCTGCATATTATAGCGGGCAGTTGTGTTTTTGTCATTCCTGATGAATGATTTCAAGCCAGTTCAGGGCTTGGCTATTATCGGGCGATTTATTGATCATTACATTCAAATAGCTTTCAAGTTAATTATTTGAGTGCCGTGGTTGGTTATGAAAAAAAGCCAATGTGTAGGCCATAGGCATTTCTTCTGTACTTTCTAAACACATCAATGCATTCAACATGGTGAGCAGCAGTGACCATCAAAAGAAAACAAATAACACAAGGCGTGTTAAAAACATTTTAATTGCCAATTACAAGTGATTAAAAAAAGCTTCCTAAAACAGAATATTGTCTGGTAAAAACATGAGCGTATCATCAGAAGCCCACTAAAATGAAACGTGTTGGTCCTTAAGGTGTAGGGCAGTGGTTCTCAACCTGTGGGTCTGGACCCCCAGAGGGGTTCCCATATGATTTGTTTGGGGGGGTCCCCAGATGACAGTAAACTTACAATGTAAGTAAGTAAGTAAATTTGAAGACCTTTTTAGTACCATCGGTCAGTAGGAGACTCTTTGAGTCTCAGCTGGTCATCAACATCATCAACCTCATTGGTTTAGGAATGCGACAAAAACAAAGAAATCTCCATTAATTTAAGGCTTCATGTTCGATAGAAAATAAGTCATTTTTTTCTTAATGGCTCAATACTAAATGTTTTGTGTAAAATAAATGTAATTGCCTGGTTGTTGAAATGTGCTATACCAGCGATTCTCAACCTGTGGGCCGGAGCCCGCTGATGGGCCAAGAGGATACTGCAAGTGGACCCCAAAAATAATTGTGAAAATACTAAGATTTTAGTAATACATTAATATTTAAAAAATATATATTTGAAGGAATTTTTTCTTTAAAACAATTGAAAAGTGTGTGTTCACTACTTTAGTTTCATTGATCAATGATCCATCGATTGATTGATCATTAAAATAAACACGCTCTGAAAATGCACTTGGCCCAGTCAAGAGGTCAGATGGGTGGACCGCAAACACTTTCAAGATTGTAATGTCCTGATCCAGAAAAGGTTGAGAACCACTGTGCTATGCAAATAAACTTGCACTGCCTTTGATAGACAGCAGACAGTGACATTCACTGGTGGACGCAGATGGAATGCAATACACAGACTGACAAACTATTGCCGCTTAAAAAAAGAAAATCGGACTTATCTCATGTAATATCTGTGATATCAATGCCGAACAATCAAAGCATCCCTATGTGTGATGAGTTTACAAACTGTGCCCACCTTTTTTTCTTGGAGCCCCCCTTCTTACATCTAACAAAAGCTGAGATCCCCCACATGCGCGTTACACACTTGTTTTTCAGACGAATACAAAAATGCTCGCCCAAAACACGCTCGCCCCGGGGCAAATCCGTCGACCTCGGAACGGTCGCCACCAGGTATTCCTGAACGTAACCTCAGTAAAACTATGCATAAGCCTAACATTATTCCTAAACGTAACAACAGTAAAACAAATACAAGACTACAAGAACCGCTGGGGGCGAGTGTGTTTTGGGGCGAGTCTTCCGGTTACCTTTCAGACAGGTTAAACACTTAAGCTCTATACTTATATGACAAATAGCAAAAATGGCCATCGACAAGCTCACAACACGTCACAATGCGACACGTCGTGAGCTTGTAAATCGGGCTGTTTTCAATATATTTTTTTTAACTTTTTGAATTTATTTTCCTATATGACAAGTTGGGGGTGATAGTCACATTGAGAACATACAGGCTGAAAGCAAGTTATTACTTTGTACAACATATTACACATTTTATACTACCTCCAAACAGACATGGCCTTACGCCCCCCCCGCCCCTCCCCTGTGATCTTTGGCGCTCCCCAGGGGGGCATGGACCCCAGGTTGGGATCCACTGACTTTAGGGCTTCTTCATCTTCAGCTTGTAACATTAGAGGACATGAAGATTGCGAAAACCCTTCATAAGAGTCCCATCGGCCCTGGCAGTACTTCCACACGTCTTTTAACCCAATGGGCTCCATGTCTGGAAACCGTTACGTATTATTTTCTAGAGAGAGGAACCCTAAAGGTGTTCATTGGCTACGTTTTGATCTTTGAAGATCACTCAAAGAACAAACTCTTTTGTTAGTAAGGAGGAGTTGGGTTTTCAAGTGAGTTGTGCATCTATCTGGCAGCAGACTGCGGCGTTGTGCAACTCAACATCTCTGGGTTGTGGCCCGCCTGGACGCCGTTGGTAGACGACGTATAACGGCACTTTGTAGAGCCACACTGGCAGCCGAAGAACTTGTTCTTGATCCTCCAGTAGTGATCGCCGTAGTCAAACCTGTAGGCAGGACATATACAAGTGACAATTTAGGCATTTAGCAGACGGTGTTATCCAGAGCGCATTGCTGTCAATATAAGGCAGAGAGAACAGTGTAGTGCCTCAAGAAACTAGGATACCAGGTAAACCATGAACCGAGCATCTGTCTAAACAATGTGCTATCTAAATAGCAATCTGGGCATTGAAACTATAAGATACAAAACAATGAAGAGGGCATCTGTCTAAATTATATTCTTAACATTTGTGAGGAAGAAAAACAAACCAACGGATCTTATTTTAAATCAAGATAAATATCTAGGCTCTCTCCGTTGTCATAATTATGATGGTGATTATTATTCCTATCAGTACTAGTTGTTGTAATAACCATAGTAGCATTAGAATTAGTAGTTGTAGTCATAAGAGTGTTTAATGCAAGAAAAGCCTTAAGGATCTGGGCCGGGGGCCTATTTCAAGAGCTAATTTGGGCCCCACCACATTACCCTCCTTATCTATGACACATTCTGTTGATACAGGCTTTGAGACAATAGAGAAGTATAATCAGTTATGCTGATATATGATTTAAAGTTGAAAACGTTCTCCTTTTTATTGGGCTGATTTCTGTGTGCGACAAATGCGCTCTGAAAAATCTACACACATCTTCGTGCGCAATAATGCGCGTGGGGGGTCATCTGGGGAGTTCGGGGCGTGTTTCAATTGAAATGAGTGAAACTTAGCTAAAGGCGCCTCTACTCACATCCATGGTTAAACACATGAATCCTGGCGTCCCTAATTTGTCATTAATGGCGAAATATTAAAAAAAGAAAAGAAGATCTACAAGCTCACAATGTGACGTCACAGGGCTTCTTACGTGGGTAAATGCGTTTTTTTCGATCACTCACCCTATCTGGTCTCCTGCCTGGATTGGTCTGCTGGAAAAGAAAGCTATCCGTGGGAAGCGCAGGTCCTGGTGCATGGTGAACACTCGCACTGCCAGCAGGTTAGGCTCACACAGGTGGTTAATAAAACGGCCAATGTTGCCGAAAAGCCGCGCATCAATGCAGTGCACGTCACCCACCTGCGGGGAGCAACACAGAGCAAACACAGCGTTTAAAAGCCACTCATTACTTCCTCATTAGAGCTTTCTTTGACTAGCCATACAAATAGAGAAGGATAAAGAAATCTATAATAATAGAAAAAAACTGCTATAGTAAAACACAAGTAATGCTGTTGACAACTGATGACAATACAGGGCCTTTAATCAGCTCAGTGCATAACTGTAGGCTATTATTGTCTCCGTAGGAGGCGAGACATAAGGGAGCGCTTGTTTTCTGCGGAGGCACGCCATCTCAAGCGGCCTTGTGCCACGAGAGGCTCCGCCAAGCGAGCGAGTCGCCCTGCCGAACGTTGCGAAGTCCGCTTGAGCCGACTCAGCGCCGTCCGAGTTATGTGCCGGTACGGACAGAATCGCAAGTCATCGTTCGTCCTAGTTTCGGTGCCTTCGACTTGTCTACACCGCCTCGCGTGCGGTCCAAGTGAACACAGCCGAGCACTCCCTAGTCCCTACCCCCTTTCAGCCAATCACAAGCCGCATCTCGCATCCTACGAAAACAATACACGCCAACTGTGGTCTCAGTTTTCAGACGGTGGTATACTTAGTTTCCTGTTCCATTTCATTTTCCCATAGCTTCATTTGATTGGCTCGGCAGCAGGGTTGAAACAGAAACACACATGACAAATTTGCGTGTTTCCGGTTCGGCCGATCAAATGAAGCTATGGGAAAATGAAATGGAAACAAGTATGCCACCTTCAGATAACTGGGACTTCTAAACAGTTATGCACAGAGCCTATTGTGACTGTCTGGATTCTGCTCTACCGCGCCACCTGTTGATCAAACAGTGAACACGTAGGCATGAAATTACCAATTTTGTAGGAATGTCGTAATACTATGTCATTAATGTTATGAAACCAGTGCATGTAAAACCTAATAAAGCATTAAATTAGTATTTATTGCACCTACCTTATTGTCAAGGGTGAAGAGGAAAGAGTCATTCTCTCTTCTGTCAGCTTCTGCATCCGATATAATCTCCCCAACATACCTGTGGAATCATCAGTTAACGTTCTGGTTCTAACATGGGGTCCGGGGACCCCCAGGGGTCCTTAAGAGATACAAATTGTATAAAGTGGGGGTCCATCAAACAAATATGAGAATCACTGAGTTAAAGTACAGGCTCCGACTGGATGACAAAACAACATTATATTCATTGTATTCACGTCTGATGCCAATTTCTCACTCGCAAATGAATGTTCCTTGAGGGATATTCTGCATTGCTCTGACGGCCCAGCCCATCTTCTGCGTCCTGTACAGCTGTAGCCGCACTCTGGAAAAGAAGAGAGTAAACTTTATTTAGCTTCACTGAATAGCTATTCGAGAATCAGGGAGATTTCACAGGAACATATTATCGTCTCTGTCGAGTGGAAACCTCATATTATGTCCAAAACTGTTACTTTTCAGGATTAAAATTCAAAAGTATCAAAAGGAGCAGATCTACAAACTCAAAACGCGTCTAACAGGTTTAGAAAGAGTCTCTGTCTAAGGAGAAAGTTTATGTAGAGAGCTAGTCTTTTTCTGCCAGTTTTCCTTTATGTTTTTGAGACCACCGCACTGCAGTCAACCCTGAACAAAGGACAAAGGACAAAGAAGGGCGCAACAGTTTACCCTGTACTCAAATACAATTAGACCCATATCTGACGTCAATCACCGGTCAAAGCAAAACTACTACTTATGAGACTATCCCCTTTCTGGTGCAGAGGTTCAATCATAAATATTGAAAGTCTTAAGAACACAAAACTTTCTGCCATTCCTCAGCTCTCATTACATTAGCTAGCTTGTATCTACACTACACATTTGTTACATTTATTGGCAGGATAGTGTACTCTGGTCCTTACAGTCCTTAATCACATTCAGCCTGGCGTCCAGCCCTTCTGGGCATGTCATTATCATTAATTGTAGGCAGACATTTTCAAATATTTCAGAAAGTTTGCCAAAAAAAACGATTAGTTCGATTAACTGTCACACCCCTATACACCCACACGTGTACTGTAATGCATGCTGTCAATTTCCAACGTTGTAAATGGCTCAGCGCTCAGACCTGAGACCGTTCTGGACCACGCGGTTCCTGCAGCTCCTCCAACAGGAACAGGCATGGTTACACTCAAACAGCACCGGAGGTTCCCTCTGACAGAAGTCCAGAGGGAGACGACCCTCCTACACGCACAGGAAAGGAAAGAGTGAGTTAGTGTGGTACAGCAGTACATCTCATTCCTTTTGAAGAGCTAGGTAAATAATGTTTATATTACTATACTTGTGAGGACCTAAGTATGGTAGAATATGAGAAAGACTTTGGGAGGACCATTTTCCTGGTCCTCAAAAGAAAGAAATGGTTGTTTTATGGTAAAAAGATTTTTTAGAGATACGTACAATTAGAAAAGGATTCAGGTTAGAGTTAGGATTGGACATTTTAGAGGTTAGGTTTAGGGGTTGAAATTAGAGTTAAACATGATTTATACTTAGTTGCGTGCCAGTGTCATGCACCAAAAAATTGCTGATCTGTAAGCTCACAGCGTGCCGCAGCACGACACATTGTGAGCTTGTAGATCTGCTTTTTATTTTGGCGTTAGGCTTACGGTTAGAAATGGCTAAAATCACTGTCCTAAAATGTTAATGTCCTCACAAGTACAGTAATACAAACAGTAGAATAGTGTGTGTGTGCGTGTGCGTGTGCGTGTGCGTGTGTGTGTGTGTGTGTCTTCACAGGCTAACTTACACTGTCATACCAACAACGTAGACTGAGCTGACCACACATGCAAGTACTGGATGAGCATTGGTCTGTGCAGGAACAGTGCTGAAAAGAGACCATTAGCAATGCATCATTTTTAAGTCATGTAACATTCTCTTTTCTTTTATCTTGTAATATGAGTTTCAAAGCAACAGTTCAACCGAGAGACTTACGCCTGATGCATGCTCCATCAGTACAACCAACCAACCGACATTACACTTAAACAGTAAAATCCTCAGCGTTCTTTTAAATGCATTTGTAACTCTGAGAGATACAAATGCCCTCGGAGATAAATTATTTATGCGAGAAGTTTTTATAGTGTGTTGTACACTAACACCCAAGGAGCTGTCCTGTACAACTAGCTTTATGCTGTTATCTACAGACCAAGTGAACTGGAAGAGGTTTTATTGCACAGAACATTACTCCTTTTATTTCCCCCTGCCCACGGAGTCCCATTTCACATAGCAGTGGAGCTGTACCTGTAAGTGAGTGATGTCCTTGTCTATGTTCATCTGGGACGTGACACAGTTGTCAGGGATGTATTTGAAGTTGTCTGGACAGGGCTCTCTGTCCACGCCGTTCATACACGTTATCGGCACGGCCTCGTAGCCTCGAGAAAGGTCACTGAGGAAAACACAGTTACATTATGTGATTTGACAAACACTAATAAGTCTGTATAAATTGAGGTTTAAGTGATAAAAATGATAGCTAGAAATGATATGATGATGATAATGCTATTATAGCTATTATCACTACCACTCCCACCTGCTGAGGAGCCTGTCTCCATGACAGTCCCTGCCTCTCCTGGCGTCGGTCAGCTTCTTGTTGGTGTTGAGAGCGCTCCACACTTTGGACCCGTAGAGACAGCAGTTCAGAGCCGTGTCTCCGTCCCTGTTCCTCAGGGTGACGTCAGCCCCTCTGGACAGAAACAGCCTGGGGACATACAGTACATGTACATTACAGTAAGGCAGTGGTTCTCAAACATTTTTGTGCCGAGGACCCCCAAATTGATACATATTTGGCCGCGGACCCCCATCTGAAAATGTTTTGTGCCAGGGACCTCCAAAAGCAAAGATTTTTGTTAAAAATGTTCGCTTAAAAAAAAAATGTCACTGAACAAACTCTCTATAGCAATGGTGACTATCTGAACCAAAAAATATCACTGACACTGTCTTTAATTATAAATGCATGAGGAAATGTTTGTGCTGTGATTATGCTGAAATGGATCTAGGATCAACAGTGGGACACGCGGAAACACCAAAGCTGGTGTCCTCACCACCACTGTGGCTGGGTCCACAGGGGGGGTTGAGTCATCTGTTGTTCCCCTGGCTACAGGGAGGGTGGCACGGACGAGACAGAGAGAGTGAGAGTGAGAGTGAGAGAGTAAGAAAAGATACCAGTGGTGGGAAAAAAACATTCATTTCAATGAACGAAAGATTTTGTTCACAACAATGATTCGTTCACCGTCCAGTAGCGCTTCCGGTTACGGCTGGCAGCGAGTGTGCGCCGCAGTAAGCACTGCACATGGTCAGGTGACAGGTCTAATGTAACACTCTGTGTATGTGTGTGTGTGTGTGTGTGTGTGTGTGTGTGTGTGTGTGTGTGTGTGTGTGTGTGTGTGTGTGTGTGTGTGTGTGTGTGTGTGTGTGTGTGTGTGTGTGTGTGCATCCGATCCCTTAAATGCATGTAGTGGAAGATACAAAGTGCATTTACTAGAGTACTAAGCTGAAGTTATTTCGTTTTGAGTAACTGTACTTTACTTGAGTAGTTTTGATTCAACAGGGTACATTATGAATAGTAAACTGTTATTATTAGGCCTCTTTAGGCTACATTAATTTATTTAGGTATCACAGGAATAGCAATGAAAGCAGTATATTTTTATTTATCCCTCTTTTACTGGGAACTAGGGGACTAATAATGTGGTCTTTAGTCTTTAACAAATTAAATATTTTATACAAAGTAGTCAGTACACTCACATGACTACCGATTTCCAAGCATGTCTGTAACTTAGATTGTGAATAGTGGCCTTAGACTATTTGCATCTTCTATTCGTTCTGAAATGTGTTAATTGACAACCATTACCTGTCTTTTGTCAAGGAACCACGCATTTCTTTTCATACTTAAATGTGGTGCTAACTGGCCACTATCTGTCTTTTGTACAGACAGACAGAGAGAGAGAGAGAGAGAGAGAGAGACGACTCACATGACACACTCCAGCCCGTTCTCCCTGGCGGCCACGTGGAGCGGGGAGTCTCCGTGGACGTTGGCGGCGTGCAGGTCGCAGCGGGACTCCAGTAGGGCCTGGGCGATGTCACTGCAACCCGACAGCGCCGCCCAGTGGAGACACACGTTCTCTTCCTGGACAGAGAGGGCAGGTCACAGGGGTCAACATGGATGATAACCATCTCAAGACACATTTTATATGTCTGAAGCTTAACACAGTGGTTCTCAAACTTTTTCATGTCAAGGACCCCCAAATTGATGTGTAATTGGCCGCGGACCAACTACCAATTACAGTCTCCCATATTTGAATACTGGTCCCTGATTGGTTACCCCAGACTTCAGAGTTTTTGCACTGGCAGATTCGTCTAGTCCCAGGCTATTGTATATCTTCTATTTTTGCAAAAATCTAAAACGACACAGATGCTTTCCCGGTTTTAATGGGTTAATGTACAATGAGTGAACAAGCAAGGACTCTGTGTCTTGCTCAAGGACACGTGGCTGTTGAAGGAAACGTAGGCTGTTGCAGAGACACAATTTGTAATGTATAACTTATCCAGAGCGACTTACAAAGTCACTCTGGATAAAAGGCAAATGATAAGATTATATAAGCGTGTTATATTTTTCACATATACCTGCCAATTTTTTATTCAGTGTGACTTGAAAGGGAGCGAGGAGGTATGGGATTTAAAGTCAGAGGACACTTTGAAAGGACACACGGCACTCTTGATGAATACACATTAGCTGCCGCAGGGATAAAAACTTTGATCTTCCAACTAGAAAAAGTGCTCCTCGGAGCACAGGTCTCCGCCAGGTCAGGGACGTTATTGTGGCCTCCTGGTGGCGCTATAATAGGCCAATGTGAAAAGGGTGCCATTTATTCTCAGGCCTTTCACTGCAATCGGACACTGCATTCATGATTTGAGGCATTTTGTTCCAAAAATGTGTTTTGCTAAATTAGACCTGCTGGTGGCGCTATAACAGGCCAATGTGAAAAGGGTGGCATTTCTTCCTCGGCCTAGTGGGAATGTGCGTGTGAAATTTCACGGAAATCGCAAGCCGCATGCATAATTTGAGGCATTTTGTTCAAAACGGACCCATCCTGCAAACTTTGGAAGCCAACCTTAGCCAATGAGGATGGAGTATGGGAAATCGGATCTGTGTTGATCACATGACTATAGAGATACTGTGTACCGATTTGCATGACGTTTGGATAAAATCTGTAGGAGTAATATAAAAAAATCACACCCTGTGTGAAGTGGGCGGTGTCTTGCTAGCTAATCACAATACTGAATGGAGTCAACCAATCATGTACAAAAGATAAATACATTTATTGAAACACTCTTTATGATGGACGAAACCATAACTTGAAAAAAACAAATTTTTGGTTTTTTTCAAGTTATGGTTTCTTATATAGGGCTATGCACATGTGTCATGTGACACTGGCCAATCACAGTCCTGAATAGACTGTGATTGGCCAATCACAGCACAGGATAATTGTACAAATTTCCTGGGCCCAGATCACAGCGCAGGAAAATGTACATTTTTCCAAATCTCACTTATAGGGGCGGTTTCACCGCCCAAAAATAGGTTTTGCACAAATCGGCCTCCTGGTGGCACTATAACAAAACGCTCAAAACTGTTCTAAAATACAGAAAATAGCCAATCTGCAACACACGATGTGACACGTTGTAAGTATGTAGAACTGCTATTTTCACTAGTTTTGAAATAGGGCTTAAGTTATTAATGTATGTATTGTTTTACATGTGGGTACCTGGGTGACACCAAATGTATCTTTTGGGTCTCAGGCTAAAAAGTTTGGGAACAGCTGCACTGTACGACATACCACTCACCCACCAGTGATGAGTACCAAGTGTTTTATATATGGAAGCTTTGTGTATGTGCTTTTTTTAAATCGATCACAATTTATATGTGCGGGAAGAATAAGAAGTTTTAAGTTCTAGGCTGCCTCATAAATCAAAAGCTATTCCATTGTGACATGCAATCTGTGCATTATAAACAACATTACAAAAACTGGATTTTAAACAACTTCATTATAAAAAGAAAACAGCAGACTGTGATGTCTCTCCTTGCTCAAGGGCACATCAGCAGCAGTGGTGGAAAGTAACTAAGTACATTTACTCAAGTACTGTACTCCAATTCAATAATTTTACTTCTACTCCACTACATGTCAATGGCAAATATTGCACTTTTTTTGGTGAAATATTATCTGTGTATATATATTTATCTGTGGAACCGAGTCAAACAAAATGTAATACCTCAACTCCTACAATTCCAAGTGCTTGTTAGGGTGGGGGGTCCCCAGTTCAAATATTATTATTTTGGGGGTCGCGGCTTGAAAAGGTTGAGAACCACTAGTCTAGCCAACACCAACTGGGGACTCCTGAATCACTGCCCTCCACACTTACCTACAAAAGGATATTATGCATCTCATGGGATCACACTTGACCGTAGGGTGAGTTCAACGCTGTCTGTGTGTAACTGTGACTGACATTTCTGTGTGTGTGTGTGTGTGTGTGTGTGTGTGTGTGTGTGTGTGTGTGTGTGTGTGTGTGTGTGTGTGTGTGTGTGTGTGTGTGTGTGTGTGTGTGTGTGTGTGCTTGTGAGCATGGGGAACAATGCTGACCTTGTCTCTGATGTTAACATCTGCCCCTCTGGTTAGCAACAGATGTACCAGCTCCTTGTGCTTGTGCTCTATGGCCCAGGTGATAGGAGTCCACCCTCCGTCATCCTGCGCACACACACACACACACACACACACACACACACACACACACACACACACACACACACACACACACACTTGTATCACTATACTTGTGAGGACATCAACATTTTAGGACGTTTAACCTTAAAGGGATAGTTCAAACCCAAAATAACTTTTTTTTCTATCCATTACACACCCCATGGAGACTTGAATTCATGGAGATTTTTAAGTTTTTGTCGCATTCCTAAGCCAATAATTTCATAACCGGCCGCAGCTCAAGTAGGATACTCAAAGTGTCAACTTTGAGTTTCCAACCAGAGACATTAGCATCTTTCCGCCGGTCATCCAATTATTGGCTTAGGAATGCGACAAAAACAAAAGCACATTTTAAAACAACAGAAGTTGACCCAAAGTGCTTTCCATTCACAATAACATAACAACCTCATAAAATACAACATAGTAAAAGAAACGCATTACCTCCTACAAATACAGCATAATTAAAAGAACATAAAAGCAATACAAACAAATAATAATACAATACATTCAATGACAAGAGTAGGCCATAAGTGAATTGCCCTCAGACTGAGCTGAAGGCAATGGAGAAGAGGTGGGTTTTTATGGTGGTTTTAAACCTTTCAATGGTGGTACTGTACCTTGCAGTTGATGTACTTGGAGGCCTTGGCGAGCAGATGATGGACAATGTCATAACGTCCCAGTTTAGCTGCCAGATGCAGACAGGTGGAACCTGTGATGTCCTGGGAACCACAAGATGATTCACATTGAACAACCAATCAACCCCAAACAGGCTCCAGAAATAGCAACACCACCTGAACTCTGCAAGCTGCAGTTAATCGTTTAGAAATTGACTATAATGGTAGCCATTATAAAAAGGACATTATTATGTATGACTATAAACTGGTAGCGATTCTAAAAGTCCCCATTTAGCCTCATCCATTGACCATGCTTTTACATGACAGTCTGTCCATTCTTGAATGTTGTACACAACAGTGGTTCTCAAACTTTTTCATGTCATGTATTTGGCCGCGGACCCCCATCTGAAAATATATTGTACCAGGTACCCCCATACAAGATTTTAGTTGTTAAAAGGTTTTTAAAAAATAATAATTTATTTTCACATTTTGGGGGGGGGGGGGAAACAAACGAACAGACCAACAAGCTCACAACGCACACTTTTTAAATAGCAGACGTATATAGGATTCAAGTGGTCAAACTGATGTTGATTTTGCTGTGGACCACCTGAAAACCCCATTGATATACAACACCACAACTGTGTGATTGTAAAGGTGGTGTAAGTGATATTTCTTGGTTAAAACAAGGGTTAAACAGCTCTATATTTTGAAAAAAACTGAAAAGTTCTGGAGTGCTCGGAAGTAAAAAAAAAAAAAAAAGTATGATGAAGGTGCTCTTTGGTTGGGTACCCCAAAAGCACAACAAAAGGAAGAAATTCCAAGGCATTCTTCTAACAATAACGTTTAACTTTATTGAGTGGCTATTTCATATCAGAAATATTAAAAACAATACATCATAAAAAAGGGATACAACTCACGTTGTTACAGCCTTCTTCAGGGCACCCAGGAGAAGGCTATGATTATGATTATGATGTATTATATTTAATATGAAATGGCTCTATATTCTGATAGTATAAATATAGAGTATTTTGTTCTGTAACCAGGGTCTTCCTGTCTATGCAACTCATAGAGAACCCATACATGAGGCAGGACAAACAGGTGAAATTGGAAGTGATAAAGCAAACAAACAAAAAAAGAGCAGACAATATAAAATTGGAATTGGAATGGAACAACATAAAATTGAAGCTGATACATTGGTTCTGTTCTCTTCACTGACTGGATCAATTGGTGACAGGACTGAAAATGTATCTTCTGTTTACTAAAACACTGGAGAGACAAATATCTCTTACAGCACCTTTAAGACAAAAACACAACAAACTAGCTATCAGACAATTCCTTGCAACGTCTGACATGACATGAAGAACACAAAAGCAATACTTGACTTTTTCCAAACAATTTCTCTTGGGGAATGCAGCAAAAGTCAAGGACTCACAGCAGCAAGCATGCAGAGAAAATAAGACTTCTACAGTGGACTCCATTTTGTACTATGGATGGGTTTTGTTTTTAACCCATTCAATCCGGGAACGCATCTCTGTCATTTTAGATGTCTTTGGCTATTCAAAAATAGCAGATATACAAGCTAGATCTGCTATATTTTTTGGCGAATCTTTGAATATATATATATATATCTCTTTTAAAGCGATTTTTTTTAACTTAAATCTTTGCTTCTGGGGGGTCCCTGGTCCCTGGTCCTTGACATGAAAAGGTTTGAGCACCACTGATTATAGCAACATACTGTAAGTGTTTTAAAAAAAACTGTTAGGATTTAGAAGACATTTGTAGAATGCCCAGAAGCAAAGATTTGAGTTACAAATGTTCTCTTTAAAACAAAATATATATATATTTAAAGATTTACACAAATTTCTCTACAAGCTCATATATCTGCTATTTTTGAATAGTCAAAAGTATAAGATAATGGTTAAAGTGGTTAAAATATAAAATGACAGAGATGCTTTCACGATCTTAATGGGTTAAATGCCAGACAAAGTGTACATGTTGGGGTTTTGTCGGTGTGACAAATAACACCGCTTATGTGTGAGCAATGACACAAATGACATCCCTTGGGGGCAGCCTTAAATAACCACTATGTCCCTGGTCTGATTCCTAGGCTGGGGACCTGTGTTGTGTTGCTCTCCTCTCTCTTGCTTTGCTGTCTCTCTCCTTACTAGTCCTCTCTGAATAAATCAACCAAATGCTATAAAAGAAAATAAGAAATGGCGTCACACTGTGCGCTTGATGGATTTGGGCTTGGCGCCGCGGTCGGTGGAGGGCTAATCTTTGACAAGATGGGGATACATGGACTGAACACATAGATCAGACTCCTTCTCCTGTCCTCTGGGTCTTTGACTTCTCCGCCTCTCCTGTCACGCCTTACCTACTGTTCATTTTTACGATCATAACACAATGGCCTCTAGTTTGAAGGCAGTAAACTTTGTTTATGGGCAGGCAGAGAGAGAGGATGGGTTGGCAGTAGGCTAGGACGGTATTACAGCATACCAGAGTATTTAGAAGGGTGTGATTTTTCAATACCGTCAAAAGTACAGACGCTCCTACAGTAGATATCGTCTCTGTCGGGTGGAAACCTCATACTTCCAAAACGGTTACTTTTCAGGATTCAAATTCAAAAACAGCAAAAGTAGCAGATCTACAAGCTTGTGAGCTTGTGGATCTGCTACTTTTTATGCTTTTGTGTGACGCTGTAGTATGATCAAGTAGGGCATTCATTTACGAAAAAAACACAACAAGTTAGAATATGGCACCGGCTTCGGATGCTACAGTATCAATGCACTGAATGGGACATTATCACATTTAATTAAGACTATTGATTGGTCTAAGTAGGTGAGATACTGAGCTACCCAGGTTTAATCAGACTATTGATTGGTGAGATACTGACCTACCGACAGGGCTCAGTCCCCAAAACATGATTTACGATTCTGTGCCTGTCGGTGCATAGCTCGGACGGCGCTGAGTCGGCTCAAGCGATCTTCACAACGTTCGGCACGGCGACTCGCTCGCTTTAGCTTGCTTGGTGGTGCCTCTCGTGGCTCAAGTTCGCTTTAGACGGCGCGCCTCTGACGCGGTCCAAAACTATACATTATACAAAACACCTACTGAGCCCCGTCGGTAGGTCAGTATCTCACCAATCAATATAGTCTGATTAAACGTGGGTAGTTCAGTATCTCACCGACTTAAGGCCTTTGCAGACATGGTGCGATTTTTGATTGACCAATTGCACCCTGTCTGCAAAGGCCTTTAGACCAATCAATATCTGATTAAACGTGATAATGTCCCATTCAGTGCATTGACAGCATCCGAAATGGGTGCATATGGAGATATAGGTTTTCTGCCCGACAGCATATGGAATCAGGAACATTTTGCTATATAGAACAATTTTAACTTGAGATGACTTCTACCAACTACAAAAGCAGTTCGTAGTTATTATATTCTTATTATTAGCCACATGATTATTTTCAATTGCCATTCTGCCACCACCACGATGATGGTGTCTGCCGTAGCAACAAGTGTCATTGGGTATAAGACATGCCGAATCTACGGAAGAAAGGCTATTATTTCTTACCTATTCATTATTCTATGGGCCATAAGTATTTAAATCCAACAAAAAGTTAGTAACTGCATATTAGACACACAGCATTGTAGGCTGGACTATGTCATACCCACTACAATGACATGTATATCTACCGTATTGCGCCACACTGCGATCTCGTATATCTGCTATTTTCTGGTACAATGTTAATTGAAAGTATCGTTTGTATTTCCTGCCCAATCTCCCTCCAAAAGTCCATCAATCTTGGGCATGACCATAAGCATATCTGCTATTTTCACAATTTTTGCAAATATATGAACATTCTTCAATGTTTTATTTTTTTAATTCTTTGCAAGTTGTCAGTTGATGTCAAGTTGAAAGAGTGTGGACAATGATGTGGAAATACTTGATGTGGTAAATATGCCATTTCTGTACATTTCAGCCAGCTGTTTTTATACCATTCTGACCATTATGCAAAAATAATTGTGATTAGCTCGAATAATTGCGATCAGGTAATTATTTAATAATTGTGACAGGCCTATCTATGGTGTGACCAACCTTAAGGCCAATGGCAGCGCCGGCACTTATAAGGTACGTGACGGTGTCCAGATGGTTGTGTTCACACGCTGCCATCAGGGGCGTTCTGTGCTCCACATCAAACATGTCCAGGTTGGCTCCAGCCTACACACACAAACAACACATTAAATACACTCAAGAACAGCATAATGGGGCTAATTTATCCACAGCAACTTCCAATGACTGAGCAGGTAGGGGTTCAGTGTTTATAAGATGAACATACTGGCTGTAATGGGGAACCCATTACCTTTTGTTTGCGGGATGGTCTGGTGTGATCAGTTTCCCACAGCATATTTTGTATTATATTATTAATTCTTGTCTTACTTAATATTTAGGATTAAGGATTTAGGATGTGGCACAATTTTTGGTGGAACAAGTCCCAACAACGTTTCGCTGCTTGTACTTCTATAAGTTAGTGACAAATAAAACCTTCTTGATTCTTGATCAGTTTGCCTCCCCATCGTGCTAGCTTGATGTACAGCTGCATACTCTCCCTGCTTTTAGTTTGACAAATGGAGCCTGATTAATAAAGTTGCACGCCAGCGTCACATGCCGAAAATAGCACGCGCTACGATGTGTGCTTGTAGATCGTCCGTTTTCAGATTGTCTGCTGCGTTAAGCTTGTGGTGCTGTTATCTCCTCACCTGCACCAGCATGTGGCAGACGTCCTGGTGGCCCTCAGCAGCAGCTGCATGTAGAGGGGTGTGCTTGTTCTGACCCTCCATCATGAAGTTGGGGTCTTTCCCATCCACTGTACACATCACAAATATTTGGTCATGGAAAGAAAAAATATGCCAAATTATTTCTTTCAAAGGTAGAACAAATAAGGCCATTTTCTATGATTTCCACATTAAGCATTGTACAGTAAACTGCTAAATGTGATGTGATGTGATTAAGAAGGAGGTATGAAGGCTAAAACCTGTTTATATAATGTACAGTCAACAGCTAGTACTCATGGTACTGTAATGTACTTTGAATAAAAGCCACAGCAACTAACATATCTTTTGTGTTCAAATTAAACCAAATCAAAGTTTATTTATATAGCACATTTTCAACGACCGGTCCAAGGACTCAGCAGAGCTTGAGGCCGAGGAGGCGCGCCCGCCCGCGCCGACCGGCCGAAGGTCTGCTAGTCGAATCAGCGTGCATGTGTACACATGCACACGCACACACGCATGTGCATGCGAGTGTGCATTAATTCATTGCCCTCTAGTGTTGGTTATACAGAATTGCCTGGGTGGGTGGTAAAAACAAGCGCGCCTTTTTCAATTTCCCTGGAATGCCAATTGCCCTGTAACATATACATACATGGTCAAGCAGCATTAAAGGCCAGGGAGAAAAAATTGGTCTTTAATAGAGATTTAAAAACCCCAAAAGGACTGAGCAGAGCGAATGTGAAGATTATTCCACAATCTGGGGCCGGCCACGGCAAAGGCTCTGTTCCCTCTAGTCTTACATGAGGTTCCGAGCACAGTCAAGATATAAATGGGTTCATCTTCTTACCTAGTAGGTGAATGACCTTCTGGAGATCTCCCTGTTTTGCAGAAATATACAGTTGTTTGGTGGGGTATTTCACTTTCTTTGGTTTCAAGCTGGAAAGAACATAGACCACAGTAAATCTATTTGGTCTAAGTATGTCAACATATTTTTATTAATGTTATCTGAAGTCTACAAATGCACGGAATCTGTGTGTGTCTATGTGTGAGTGATTACTCTGTGTATCTCAAGAACTCTAACCGATTGACTTCAAACTTTACTTGCGTATCACAGAGGATCCAAGGGAGTCCAGTGCTAAGTGAGAAGTCGGTCGGAACAGCAGTCGGATCAGAAATCTATCTATAAATCAGAAAATTCCTGTATCTGTCTGTCTGTGTCCTTTTTATGCCCATATATGGAGATCCCTGATGTCATGAATATGACGTCATAGTCCTGACGTCATAGATTGGCCTCCAGGCAGGTACTATGATGAAGTACTCTGACAACAGGTACAATGGGTATTGCATAACCGAAGGGGTATTAGTACCCAAGGGGATCGATCACCCAAGTTCAATATCTTAAACACAAGGAATTTAGTAACAAAAAGTTAAATAATTACATTTGAGGGCCTTGATTACCACACTCCTTTAAATAAAAAATTGACCTCTTTTGCAGTAGTAAACTCTACTACATTGGGGGTGTCAAATATTTGATAACTCGACCTAAGAATAAAGGTCCTTACACACCGGGGCGAATTCTTCATGCGAATAAATACGTTTTTTTTAAAAACCTTATAAAGTCAATGCAAGCGTCCACATCAGTTTCGCGAAGCGAAAAAGCGTCTTTTAATTATTCGGAACGAGTCAGAATTTTGCGTATATTCGCATATTCGCCGGTGTGTAAGGACCTTTAGTCTATTCGAAAAATATTTGGTTAGTCATGCACAGCCATGTGTGATCCCATGTTATACTTTGCGTCAAATTAAGCCAAAAAATGTCATGGTTAATCATACTTTTCATCATCCAGTGCCGTTAGGATGTTCTCCAGTGACTCTTTAGGACGATTCTCTCCAGAACTCACATGGTCGCCCTTCATCCTTAGATATTAAAGCAGACAGTGATGGCGTACAGAATTAATACTTGGGAAAAGCAATTAATCTGGGTTGAACTGCCTCACCCCTTCCTACTGGGTGACTGTAATGATGGAGACCCAACTGTCTTTAGTCACACATTAATGTCACAGTAAATAAGAGCCATCAGTTAAATGCCTAAAATAGAAATAGAAATATTGTCAGAACACTGCCAATGCAATTTCAACAAAAGGAGCCATGTCTCTATGCTTTACGCTAGACTAGAGCGATCATTTCCCCCCAGGTTTTTAACCTTGAAAGCATTCTTGGGCTATGGCACAAAAAAAAAACGAATAAGCTCTGCTGTAATTACATTGAAGGGAGAAAAGAGAAAATCTAACAAGGCAGAAGAGAAAAATGTTATGCGTAACTTACTTGTCTGGACTCATCTCGCTCTCCCTCATGCCGTGTGGCTCGCTGGTCTTCTTGGCCCTGAGAATCTGGGGCACAGCTGGCACAGTGGGCAGCGATGGCAGCGATGGCACTGGCAGCACAGCAGGCGCAGCTGGGAGAGTGGGCCCCGGGTACGGTCTGGGCAAAGAGGGTGTGGGTTCAGTCTTGAAGATGGTGACCTGATGGGCCCCGCTGGCATCCTCCCCACAGTGGGGACAGAACTTGTGCTCCTTCAAGATGGAGGCACAGCCCTGGTGGAAGCGATGGGAGATGGTGCCATACGGCTGGCACTCCATGAAGGTTCCCTGTGGGGGGGGAAAGAGAGAGAGTTGGATGCCAGAGCAGAACCTCTGCCCCGAATCTTTCTGATCGGGCTGTTATAGTGCCACCAGGAGGCTGATTTTTACTCCTTCAGTTTTTGTCCAACCTTCACACAAATCGGTACACATTATCTCTATTGTCATGTGATCAAGACGGATCTGTCTGATTTTTCATATTCCATCCTGTTTGGCGAATTCCGAACATTGCTGGCCCACAATAACCTAGCTGACCTGGAAGACCTGTGCTTCGAGCAGCACTTCAATATTTTTACGAATTGGCACAAAAATACTAATAGATTTTTTTCTGTAAACGCTGTACAATGGTGCCATACAAAAATTGCCCATCTACAAGTTGTATATCTGCAATTTTCTCTACTTTTAAATAATCGTTCATCATTAATCTTAATCAACGCAAAAGTTTGAAATAATCGTGTCACCGATTTAAAGTCATATCGCAGAGGCCTAAGAGAGCCCAGGGAAACGGGATCAAACCACTTCTTTGACAAACTGTGAGCCAACGGTAGGTTTATGAAAACCGTCTGAAAACCGTCTGAAAAAAGTCCCTGCCGTTTTGTTCCATCTTTGATTTTGTCTGCACTTGTCGTCAAAACCACAATGTATATCGTTGATTCGTTGCTGTCGGGCAGAAACCTCTTATTTCCATATTTTTACTTTGTGTTTTTCGTAAATTAACAGCCTACTTGATCATACTACAGCGTCACACAAAAGCATCAAAAGTAGCAGATCTATAGGCTCGAAATGTAGCACGAATGCGTTTTGAGCATTCAGCTGAATCCTGAAAAGTGACAGTTTTGAACATATGAGGTTTCCACCCGACAGAGACGATTTTAAGACATTGTCTTGCTGCGCAAGTACAAGACAATGAAATACTCATATAGGTATAAGCAACAAATTGCTGGAGTGACATTTCACTGCACTTTTCTTTGGCACAGTACATGATTTGCCTTTTAACATTAACGTCAGTTATAGGGTATGTGATCGTCCTTCACCATCTCCATTATAGTCAGTCCCTTATGTTTTTTGAGTTTCAAGTGTAGAAAGAAATGGCCCTGAATGCAGCTCCTCTCACGGCACTACAAATGATCAGAACACGGGACATTTGATGCTTCAGTGAGCACAATGATTCATCAAGCGTGATTCATTGAAGACAAGTACTGAAAAGTGATACTGTTGAATAATAGAGCAGGAGGATCTACTGGGACAACTGCAATATGTTGGCTGTACAGCTGGCAAGGTAGTGCAGTAGTTCAAATATGCCGACAAATAATTGAAACAGCACAGTTTCTACCCGTAGGCCCATGAAGACCCATGGGTCACATATCCCTGGATTTAGCAGCTATTCATGCATTAGTAATACAAATCAGTGGTTCTCAAACGTTTTCACGTATTTGTCCATGGAAAATATTTTGTGCCAAGGATCCTCAAAAGTGAAGATTATGTCAAGTTTTAACTCACAACTCATTGGACAAAGCTTGTAGATTGGCCGTTTTAAAATCGCTGGAAAATAAAATGGGCTTAAGTGTTTAAACATATAGGACCCCCTGGAACATCCTCAAGGGGTCCCCAGAACGCACTTTGAGACTCAGTGCTATAAGTAAATGGTAAGACAGATGCTACTGTTGTAGGTTCAGTGTTTACCTGGAATCGTTGTCTCTTTGAGGCTAGTGTTTCTATTGCGTCTTTATCCAAAGCGCTTTAAAATGTGCATTACATTCACCCAACGATGATAGAGGCAACCATGCAAGGTGACATCGGATGCAGTTATGGGTCACGTGTCTTGCTCAAAGACACTTTCCAAGGACAAATCCACCAACAGCTGAGAATTGAACCGGGAATCTTATGGTTCCCAAAGGGTCGCTCTACCTCCTGAGCCGAGGTAGAGTTACTAATACTATAGTCTAGTGAACAGCATCAGTTGAATGTCTGAATGCTAATCTGAATATAAATGTTAATCTGGTGTGTTTGGTGTCTCTGAATGCTGGTGTGTTCAGCAGAGAACCATCCTGGACATGTTTCAATGCAGTGTTTCTAATCAACTGCACGTCCAGGGTCAATCAGGTGTCCAAATAGCCCCTTAAGAGTCTGTAACCCTTATGGGTCTATTTGGTTTCGTTTGTACAATGCTTGAGTTAAATTAACAGTGAGGACTTTTTAGTAGATATTGGGGACCAACAGATAAAAAGGGGGGTCAGTGGCCTAGTGTATATCAAACCGACGTCGCTATTATTCTAGCTGTACATATTTTGGCGTCCGTCCTCACTCACCGCCCTAAGGAAGAGACCACAGCCCGGGCAGCACTGGTGTTTGACCATGCCGGCCCGGTGGTCTTCACACAGAACCAGCAGGTGAACGGTGTTGGAGGGCCGCATCATCTCCTGCTTCATCACTCGCTTCTGGCAACGACTCACCTAGAGAGAAACAAGAACATACTGTAAATGTTCCCTGGCTTAAAAGGGTCATGAAGCACACAGTGATTGTGTACTACTGACATTAAATATTAGATTTATGTCTGTCGTTTATCACATGATTATTGCATGATTACTGCTGTGGAAACGGCAATCAGTCGCGGCTCGGCGTCGGCGCCTGGGTGTGGACCGTCAAGTAAGTTACAAACCCCAGTTTTACCATTCTGTTGCAAGTGGTCGCAAGTTGCAAGTCATTCCGTTGTGTTGGTCTGGAGCTCTGGACTGGGCTTTAAACTTAAGACCCACTTCTTATAGAATCTCTAGCACTGGTGGAAAGTAACTAAGTACATTTACTCAAGTACTGTACTATTGTACTACAATTTTGAGGTACTTTTACTTTACTGGAGTATTTCCAATTTTCTATACTTTATACTTCTACTAGTCTCCACTACATCTCAGAGACAAATATTGTACTTTTTCCACCACTGCTTAAGACCCACTTCTTATAGAATCTCTAGTTCTTCTGATTTAGCACCGAGTCGTGCTACTGTAGATCCTTCTCTCCTGAGTCTCCACTATTAATCTGTCTGCCCATCTGCCTTCCTACTATAGAAGCTGAAAAAGGGTGGCACAGGGCAAATTAACATCTTCTTAAAGAAATGGCCACAGCAGCACTTCTGTGCAGATAACTGGCCTCTGTTCAGCCTACTGTATTAAAATCTGAAGGGAAATGCCTCAATCCCGCTGTGTCTGGCACATCCGTGGCCCAGGTGCAAGACAAGCAAAAGTATCATAAAAGAGAACAGTCTGCACATTGGTGATGCTGAAAAAGCTACGCTGTATTTTTATTGCGTCGTCAACGTTTCGATCACTTCAGATCTTCTTGAGGACATATACCTATTTTTTTAATTACCCTCTGCAAAAAATAACAGCCTTGATTATGCTAGCATTTAGATCCATCACATTCTGTGTTATACCAGCCACGGACTCCCATCATTCTGAGAGTGTACAAAGGAACCAAATGGACCCTTCCATTTGGTTCCATAAGTACATTGTTGAGTTACAGACCTGGTTCTTAACTGTCAATCATTTAGCTGGAGTCTGGGACCCCCTGGAACCCTCTCCAGAACCCCTGGGGGTCCCCAGACACCACGTTGTTGTATTCAATGCAATGCTTCATTACAAAAGGACTGGACATAGTGTATCTTTTACCATTCAATGTTCTCAATAGAATGATGACCTTGTATTAACACATTGACCGCCGGGCCCGTAGTTCTACGGGCCGTTAAATCCAACGCTTAACCGCCGATCCCGTAGCCTACGGGCTGTGGTGCTTTTTCCTTTTTTTCGATTTTTTTTTTTTTTTTCAATTTTCCGGTACGGCACATTTCATTGTAACACCACCGGAAACAGAATTATTTGGGATCCGGTTTTGACGATCACGCCGGCTCCCATTCTAAAGTCTACACTGAAACGCCATTTTCTTCGATTGTAGTTTTTCTCCTCGCTGATCACTGTTTAACATAAACCGTTCTAACTCAACAATGGATGCCCCGTTTGACACGTGGTTTGGACTGGTAGACACAGGGAGATGTCCGCGATGTTTACAAACAGTGCACAGATCAATCTTAAGGATTTTAACGACGTCTATGGCGACGTGAAAAAAACAAAAAACAACAATAAAACGTTGGCACTGGTGAGTACATTATGAGATTAACCTCTGGCGGTCAATGTGTTAACTGACCTGTGACAACAGCTCAGGTTCATTCAGTGTTATCTACAGTACACTACACACGGATGTGCAGGGATTTGTTGTCATGGAAACAAGGCCTATATTGACACAGACCAGGGTCATTAGTTAACTAAAATCTGAGAGAAAAAGTCCTTAGTTTTAGTCTAGAAACCTTCAAAAGTAGCAAGAATATCCAATCCATAAGCTTGTAGATCTGCTAATTTTGCTAATTTTGAAAAAGAGAAAACGAAATAAAAACGAATGAAAAAGATTCAGAACTATAATAATGAGAACGAGGCCTATATTGACACAGAGGTGGGTCTTACCATTCCATCCACACTCTCAGCGGCCATGCAGGTCTGCTCCTGTGTGGACAGGCTGTCCGCTGTAGACGGGGTTTCCATACGGCAACAGCAGAGAGGCAGCTCCTCAGCAAGGTCAGTCTCTGTGGCCTCCACACCCAACGCTAGGGATGAGACCATATACAAAAATTCACATATTATGTCATTTATTTCTTTAACCTATATCTACCCTTGTTAGACCTGTAACAAAAGCCCTGTGAAAACATATTTTCATCCAGGCTCTCGTCATCTCCCGCCTGGACTACTGCAACTCCCTCCTTGCTGGTGCTCCGGCATCTGCCATCAAACCCCTGGAGCTTGTTCAGAAAGCTGCGGCTCGTCTGGTGTTCAACCGCCCCAAGTTCTCCCACACAACCATCCTTCTCCGCTCTCTACACTGGCTCCCCGTAGCGGCTCGCATCCAGTTCAAAACCCTGGTGCTAGCCTATAGGGCAGTGAAAGGAACAGCTCCTTCCTACCTCCGGGCTATGGTCGATGCCTACACCCCTGCCCGACCACTTCGGTCTGCCACCTCGGGGCGACTGATTGCCTCGTCACTCAAGGGTCCTTCTGGCCGATCCACACGGTCACGACTCTTTTCTGTTCTGGCCCCACAGTGGTGGAATGAACTTCCCACTGATGTTAGGACAGCAGAGTCACTGCCCATATTTCGCCACAGGCTGAAAACTCACCTCTTCAGGAAACACTACCCTTCCTCTCTGCCTGACCTACTTGTTGTTAACTAGTTGTACGAACGCTTGTTTTCTATTGCTGTATTGTTTATTGGATTGTTTATTGGATCTTGTTTAGTCGATTCACTTATTTGTTTTAGCTCATGCTCATTTGATTTAGCTATTTTGTCTCATCTGTTTAAGGAAATAGGTAGCTGATATATTGCACTTTTACCTTAGCGCTAGGTATACTCTTGGTTGCTTGTTTTTGCAGATAATGCACTAAAGACTTCTGGTGATTAGTAGTTTTCGTTCCCTACCTATATTGAATACACTTATTGTAAGTCGCTTTGGATAAAAGCGTCTGCTAAATGACTGTAATGGAATAATAATAATAATAATATTTCCTGTGGGAGAGATTATAATGACTATAGTATACATCCTCCTATCCTCCTATAACTTAGTAAACCTCCGTCTGTCTGACCGGGTTTTCCTCCTCGCTGCATTCACCACAACATCTGAACTTGCACATGGGCAATGATCCTTACCATGTGCAGACAACGTGCAACATATTTTTCACCTATTTTTCCCAAATTCAAGCTGTTTAATAGCCTTTTTGGCCTGTGGGAGCCGTCGCCATGGTTATAGCGCCCCAAGTGCCCACACGTGCAATGTTCGAATCCAGGTGCGACAGGTCCGGCCGTGTGTGTGTGTATGTGTGTTTGCTGTGGGTTGTGTGTGTGTGTGGGGCACGACGCGGCGACGGGACGCACGTGTGTGTGTGTTAGAACTGTTGCAGGTACCAAGCACAAAGTCACTTTCCATCCCTGATATACTGTCTGTGCACAGCGCATAACCCAAACTGCACATACTTTGGGTGCTCATATCCCCAGACGGGTATGTTCTAGTACATTGTAATTAGTGTGGTTGCCCTAACAGGGCAACCAGACTATAGTAATCCTTACACTTTATTATTATTCTGCTAGATAAACTTTATTTCAAACCGTAACTCCTCCCACAGTTTATTTTTCCCAATTTAGTGCTATATCTCAAAATGACCGTCTTGACCGGGAATCGTGCGCTTGTATTTTGCTAAGAGATTGGTTAAATAGTTTAATTGATATTGATTTATTAGTGCATTAAATTTCCCCATCCGCTTCAATGAAAAAGTGCAAAAACTCAAATTCAAGTATTTTTTTCTCAGAAACCGTAAGAGCTAGAGTTACCAGATTTGGAGGGGAGGTTCATAATTTAGTCCAAAATTATTGAAAAAATAATTACACTAATCGGCCACATGGTGGCGCTATAACAGCCCCCTTTACGTTTTGGCCTATAACTCTTGAACCGTAGGTCGTAAAATCAAAATGTATTTTTCCCTAGATTCCTTGGGTCATGACGCAACTCCCCATATAGGCCACGCCCATTTGCGTCAGGATAGATTTTCCGCCATTTTGAATTTTCTTCAAAACACACTTTTAGCTCCTCCTCCCATATATTTTGTCCAAATTTCACATGATCTCTGGGCCCATGCGATAAACATATCCAAACGGCATTTTGATAGTCCTTACCGTTCGTCCGTAAATGGCTTCCAAAGTTAGCGGGAGGGGCCCGTTTTACCAAAAATGCTACAAATCACGAACGAAACGTCCGGTCAATCCCAAATTTGAATCACATGTCAAGTGTGGTTTACTCAACAAATCCCCAAAATTATTTCCACTTTGATCCATAGGGGGCGCCACAAATGCTCAAAATGTAACCGTTTGATGCAAAAACCTTATTTTGGGGGGATCAATCCTCTCAAAATGAAACGCAAGTGATCTCAGGAGTTACGTGACAATGTAATTGGCACAGCCTCCGACGGTATTCCTCCCAGCGTATTCCTCGAGTCCCGGTGGCAGCGACCCGCGACTAGCGTCGGTGCAACCACACTCTGCAATTGCCCTGAATTGCGACGCGTCTAGTTAATCATCATATCATCATATAAATATTCATTAAGAGTTCACCTGAGAGAGAGGGAGAGAGCAGCTCTTGCTGGGCTTTCAGGTCCAGGGAATCTAAAGCCAGCTCTGTGTATTCCACATGGCTGCCTTCCTCAACGCCCGTCTCCATCTTGAATTCTTTCCTGGGGGTCGTCTTCTCCTCGGCCTTCAGAGCTTCCACTGGGAGCTCTGTTCTTTCCCCATCTGTTGCAGATCCGTTCGTCTCCACGCTGGTGTTTAGCTCCTCTTTCTAAATAGGACGAGATGGAATGCATATAAAAGGCATATATACATCAGTGGTTCTAAAAGTGGGGTCCAAGCAAGGGAGACCCCCATGGTGGTCCTTGAGGGGGTTCTAATGGATCCCCAGCAAAATACAGAACAGATTAAATACTTGAGCTCCGTTTTATTTTCCGGCCATTTGAAAATAGCCGACCTTAGGTTGGCTATTTTTTTAAGATGTTGGAAAATCTTGACAACTCTGCGTGGCCAAATACATATCAAAATGGGGGTCCTTGACATGAGAATGTTTGAGAAAACATTGGGCTACATAGTGGCTTGGTGGGCAAGTGATTTATTACAGAAACCAATGCCCCTGAACTCTATTCAATAAACACAGTAAATAATCACATAAATAGTGGGCAGACCGTGTAGGGCCTCAAAAAGAGATAACGATTCCAGGTAAACACTGAACCTACAGTAGCATCCGTTTAAATAACATGCTAACTAAATCACGTCATTCTTAACATCTGTGGTAAAAAGACAACGATCAAAAAACATGAGAACTATTGACCATTAAGATATGTCTGCATAATAGCCATATCTCGGTCAATTGCTAGCATCAATTGAAAGAAAAAGGACTGTCAGCTGATCTGCTTGCAACCAATGTGTCCTTGAGTGAGACACTCAACCCCTCCTTGCTCAGTTTGTCCAGATAAGAGCATCAGCTAAATGTCCTTATCACTGTGATAAGGGCATACTGTATAGGAGCTGATGCTCCACAAGCCGCCGGCCGCAGGCTAGCTAGATAGCCGCTCATTAAAACATTTCCAGCCTGCAACTTTTTTGTGCGTTTTTGTGAGCTGAATTCTGATTTCCTGTTGATGTAAGGAACCTTGCATCCAACTGAGCAGAAACTGGTAAACGAAAATGAAAGATCAACTGAAAATGTGCCACGTCAAAACATTCCAACATGTATGCAGTACAGTATAGACAGTCATATTATTTAACTGGAATATCTCTTCTGAGTTCTGACTGCACGCATTACCACAGGTCTACTGTTCAAAACTCTTTAAAAAGTATTTTTGAATTGATGATTCTGACTGAGCTTATTTACATTAGTGTTTGCTATCAATTCTCTTCTAGCACAGGCATGTAGCAATAAAACAACCTTTTTATGGCTCACATTGCAGTAGATTCTTCACCAGTTACCATCGGAGAAACAAGCTGTTCACATACAGTTTAGAGTTACATATAACTGGTATAACTGGTATAAATGGTTGATACTCTTCCAGTATCTTTAGCCAGAGATTCTGCGGTGCAGCACTTAAAGTGGTCCATGTAGACAAATGTATGTAGACACTTTGTGAATAAAGTTGTATTCATATTAAGGCAAAATGACATTCCTATGGGCTTTGAACATTGGCAATGTAAGAGGTCAACCTGTTTTTAGCTGGTTGGTGTGCTTATATTTGTGCTATTGGCTGTGTAAAGAAATTGTGTGTAGGAAATTGTATTGCCTGTAATCCAGATTTTAGTATCACACCAGGTTATAGATACTAAAGTCTGTCCAGACTATGCTGATCACATTTTTCTCCTGAGGCATAACACTGAAAATGTCATGACCTGCGTAGCGGAAATTTCAATTATGTTTATATGCCCCAGGCTGCAGGTACGACTGAACTCGTTCATACACTCGTTTATATACTGGTATCGTTTATATACTGGGTAAAGACAGGCACAAACCAAGTGTTTCTGACCCTTTAAATGTGCTCCAATTGATCAGTCTTGTCAACGTTAATACAAGAGAAAGGAATATTTAAGACGGATCAGGGGGACGATGTACTCACTTTCTCCTGGTGTTTCAGGACCCTGGCTTTCTTCTTTGGAACTAAGTTATACGTGCCCATTTTCCTCTTCTTTCGCTTCACAGCTGGAGAGATGTGTGAATGGATAATGGTCATATACATAACATATACATCCTGTTATACAATTCACAAGTTCAGCTTCTCAAATTATTACATTTGGCATTTAGCAGTCATTGTGATGATTGTTAGCGTTATTATTACTACTTACATACTAGTTAGTAACAATAATATAAAACACTTAAAATGCGTTGTGGGCTTGTAAATCGGCTATTTTCAGCATGCAAGCAAGTGTAAAATCAGCCATTAAGACGCCATCAAGGCCCGCCAAAATACATTTTAGTCGACAAAATAAACTATAGATTTAGTCGACTAAAACTAGACAAAAACTAAAACATTTCAGATGACTAAAATATGGAATTTTATTCAAAAGACTATGACTACTAGAACTAAATCTAAATTAGCTGTCAAAATCAACACTGCCTCCAGGGTGAATGTGGTCAACTCCACACATAATCTGTCAAAGAAAAAGACACTGAGAATGACCAACCTGGCTGTGGCTTGTTATCAGGCGGGACAGCCTTGCCCTTGCGGCTCCGCGAGGGTTTTTCAGTCTTGAGCCGATCAGACCTGTTCAACTTGGCTGCTCCCTTACTGCCATGGGGCTTCAGGAAGAGAAATGATAAAGACAACAACAACAAAACAACTTCATGAAGTCTTAAACTATGACAAAAGCAAAAGGGCAAATACGCAGTGGTCGTCAACAAATGCTGTACATTCTATAGATCTATACATTATAAATCAGTGGTTCTCAAAAAAATGTATTGTCAAGGAAGGGCCCCCCAAATTGATATGTATTTGGCTGCGGGCCCCCATCTGAAAATAGTTTCTGCCAGGGGACCACTATAGACGAATCCACAGAACGGCAATCATTACTGCGGTGTCAATGGGTGCCGCTCCGCACCGCGACACCGCAGCTACAGGCAGCGGCTCTGTGGATTCGTCTATAAGAGAAGGTTTGTGTCGTTAACATTTTTCTAAATTATTCCACATTTTTCATAACTTTTAAGATTTTTCAAAACGTTTCAAATACAGCAGATCTACAAGTTGTGACGCCTTGAGCATGTAGATTGCAGCAATTTTCAAATAGCCAAAAGTATAAAATAGGGTTAACCCATTAAAACCGGGAAAGCATCGGTGTCATTTTAGATTTTAGCGTCGGCGCTGTGAGCTTGTGGATCTGCTATTTTTTTTAAATAGCAGATCCACAAGCTCACAGCGCGTCACTTCGTGCCGTGCTGCAAGCTTGTACATCTGCTATTTTTGAACATTTTTAACTACTGATTTAGAAGGCATTTGTCAAATCTGAATTTGTCTTAATGGGTTAAAGTGGTTAAGTGATTTTGATACTATATATTTTTTATTTATTTTTTAATTGCTGGGAACCTTGTGGATCCCCCTCAAGGACCCCTGCTATAAATAATTACCTTAACAGTGGGCTTTCCTGTGGCTTTGGTCTTGCCTGTTGCTGGTGTAGTAGAAGCTACGGAGGAGGATGACAGGGGAGGAGCAGATGTTTTCTCACTGTCTGGAGGAACCACAGCAGGGCTTCCAGCTGACGCTCCAAAGAGCAGACCACGTGGCGTACCATAGGTTCTCATTGGCGGTGACCCCGGCTGTCTGCTGCGGAACACTAGGCTGCCATTGCTGGCGATGGGCGAGCCGTGGAAGGGGGTTATCTTCTGAGCACTGCCACTGCCCCCCTGGGGACTTCTCTGAGCTTTGCTGCTTCCACTGGCTTTTCCAGAGCTGGGGTTAGAGGGTCGTCTGCCTCCTGGACCACCAGACCCTCCCTCACTGACTCCATCATCGGAGTCCATGGTTCTTCTACAGAGGATGAGGGGTTCTGTTCTTCTTCCCCACACTGAGGATACTGGGAGGGGAGAGTAAAGGGGAGGAGAGTGTAAACTTTCTTAAGAGTCATTTGAATTGAAAAAGAAAAAAGAAAACAATTGCAAGAAGATTTAATATATATATATGAGTACTGCAACATGAAATGTAATATGCATTAATAGTATTTAAAAAAAATAAGTCATTTGAATTGCTTTCATTATTTTCACTGTGCGTGTGTGGGGGGGGGGGGGCGACGACAAATCACAGCCCCCCACTCACTTTGCATTTAAAGAGAAACTAAAGGGAAGCAGGAAATCAATGCTCGACCCACGCACAACACACATTACCATTACATGATGCATCGATCATTCTTTTCTCAACCAACCAACCCCTGCAGAGAGAGCCAGCAGCATCAAGCATGCGATGCAAGTGCAGCAGCACAAAAGGTGCCACATCTTTTACATAACAGGAGAGGAACTTAAAACTGACACAACAGGGGAAACAAACAAAAACAAAAGTCAAAACTTACTGAGCAGTACGTCAGAGAGAGATCACCCGCAGTGAAGGAAGGAGAACTTATGAAAACAGAGAGAAGATCCCGGGGAAACTAAGGCCCTGGCAGTAAAACTTTGACCAGATTTAGAACCTCCTTCTAGCCTTCGGTCTGTGTGGATTGTTAAGGGACACCGTGGAAGGGGGGCAGCCAGGGGGACACAGACACGCAATGTTCCCCTTCCTCTCCCACCCAGACGGCTTGGTACTGGTCATGTGATGAGGCTGAGTGAGAGAGAGCCAGTGTTGCCAGATGTTGTGAGAGAAGCAAGCAGCCAGGTCTATGAAAACAAGTCCAAAAGAAGCAACTTTTAGGACACTATTATATAGGCCAGTGGTTTTCATCCCTTTTCATATCAAGGTCCATTATTTATTCGGCATTTGAGCCACGGACCACCAGATTTAGCCTCTGAGACCCAAAACTTAGAATATTTTGTTATTGTTGGATTGTGTCCACAATTCCATGCTGTACAACATTGATCAAAATCAAAATAACAATTATTGTACATTCTCTAATTGTGTAGACTTCTTGTAAATTAAGTAATGCCAGATGTTTAACAATAATTTAACTCTCTCAAGAGTTAAAGATCTAGACTAGAGGGTCCATACCAACTCTCCATCATTTAGCTGGGGACCACCTGGGGAACACCCTCAAAAACCACTGGTTGAGAACCATTGTACTAGGCCATATGAGCATTTTAAACCTATTATAAAATATATATGAAAATAGCCAATCTACAAGCTCACAACGTATTTTTTTTTAAAATCTTGAAATAAAATGTGGAATATTTTTGAATATTTTTTTGAAACATTCTAAACAACACACATCTGGTATGGGGCTCCCTAGCTGGCACAACACGTTTTCAGATGGGGGTTAGGGACTATACATATTAATTTGAGGGTCCATGAGTCATGACATGACATTATTTGAGAACCACTGGTTAAAATAATTAAAAGATTGTGAAGCAAGCCCAAATAAGCAACTACATTTTAGAAACAAGCACAAATAAGCAAACACTTTAGAAACGAGCACAAATAAGCAACTACACGTTAGAAACCATTTTAAAAAAAAAACGCTTATAATAAGCGGACATGGCAACACTGGTGAGAGCATGCTCAGTGAGATGCGCCGCATTCAACATGTGAGGATTATGCTTTTAGAGGCAGCAGTGCGTTGAATTGGCCACTGGGAGGCGCCATTGTGTTTCACATTATTACTCCTCGTCGTGTTGACTGATGCACTGTGATTATATTAACTGTCATCACTACCATGCATACTGAGTGTAGATCAGTGGTTCTCCGAGTGGGGTCCGGTCCGGGTACCTCCAGGGGTCCTCAAGGGGGTTTGAGGGGGTCCCCAGCATAATTAGTAAATAATATAGCATCAAAAATCCATTCAACCACTTTGACTTTAATCATATTTTGTATTTACTTTCGAAAATTTCTGGAGAATCTTTAAAAAATAGTGAAAAAAATGTTTTTATTTTATTTTTTACACAAACATATGGGGTCCCCAACTGGCAAATATTTTGAAATTGGGATTCGCAGCCTTGATATGAAACAAAAATGAGAAACATTGCTGTAGATCACTACGGAAAGCGTGGTGATTTATGAGATTGATGAGATTCCAAGACATCATTTTTGTACTGCCCGCCCCCCCCCCACCCAAACATACAGTAGTGAAAATAGTTTTGAGAAACTAAAATAGAATGTGAGAATGTGAGTACCAACAATTATGTTTTTTGATCAATAGTTTGTTTTCTGTGTTTTGTCAGTTATTTCTTGATCATTAGGTGATCATAATTGTTATAATTACATATCTTACGGGTTTAGTGATCATTTATAAACAGTTATTTGCTCTACTAATCAAGAGTTTCTAGACAACCCCAACAGCCCATGACTAAGAGCAATAATATTTTCAAATGTAAAACAGTTCTATAAATAACGTGCCACAATACAACCCGAAAAAAAGTAGCATCAAAACCTATTATAAGGGCAATGTAAAAGACAATGGTATCGGATTGAAGGTCAAATACAAAACAGTCCTATACAGTTATAAAGCTAGGAATTCCATAAATATTATGAATCTATATTTATAATATATACATAAAACAAAGTTCTGAAATGTGTGTTTGGTATATTATTTCTCTGACGTAAAAATGGGTCTTGGCAATACCTTTTTGTTCTAAACTTTTTGTCTCATGTTAATGTTCATCTATATAGACGTACTGCATATATACACACTACTGTCTCATACAACAAAAAAATTGTGCACACAGAGCAATTTAAAGCAAATGAAATGAGAGTTCTAGTCAAATTAATGTGTGAATCAAGAATTTAACAATTGATCCTTCTACTGATTTATTAGTAGCATACAGTTTGGGAATTAAAAGTTTCAAACAATAAAAAAAAAACTCCATCTTTCTGCATGTATGTTACATTACACTTTTTCAAAAATTCTAAAGATACCTTTATAAGACTAAATACAGTACATTGGCATAGAACTGTATCAAAAAGGCAACATTTTTGCAACAAAGAAACATGTACTGTAAGTGAGGATGGGAAATGAACACCAGGTACATGGTACACCATGGTACAACAGAAAAGCCATCAAAAACATCACCGACGCGGCAGAAAAGGCGTCAAGATGGCTGTGGATCAAGCGGGGAGATCCGTGGACCAAACAAGCTACTTAGACACAAGTCGGGGCCTGATCACCCCCGGCTGGGTCGCCTGGGCGAGGGTGTATGATGTTGCGAGATCCGAAACACCCAGTGAACCCAGGATACATCACTGAGAATCTGTCTAAGTTGCACCAAAAGTGTTTATTAAAACCAAATAGGCAACATTTTGCAACAAAGAAACAGTACTGTAAGTAAGGATAGGAAATGAACACCAGGATGGTACATTTATGTACCATAATAACTTCGATACAACATTTGAATCATAAGATGAACATGTCAAATAAATAATCAGATATACATGAATTTTGGAAGGCTAAAAAAACGGAATGGTGCATTAGTTACAGTGGAGTTACTGAATCCCTTATAAAGCAGTACGAGTACAATTTGTTGTGACACTGCTGTATCCACAAGTAAGAACAAGTCAAACAAGGTTGCCAAAAGCAAACATGACACTGGGGAGAAGAAAAAAAAACTACCCCTTTAAAAAACATTTAATCTAGTATCGGGTGTCGGTAATAGATTATATGACTTGTTAAAATGTATTACACAGTGTATTTTTGAACATAAAACTACATTCCTGCACATTTCAGATTAGACATCACAGACGTCATCTTTAAGTGCTCAATTCTAAATCACCCAGAGCCAACTAAAAACTTGGCTCCAGTTACAGTATATGAGAGAGAGAGAGAGAGGCACATTGCCTTCATTTACATTAAAAGTGCTAAAACAGTGTTATGGAGAGGAGAGCAGTGTTGATTGACCATGAACAGTGTTCTGAGGTGTATCTGGTCAAGAGCTGAGTAGTCTGTGCACTTATTCACTTTGTGACAACAAGGTTTGAGTCAAATCACTTATCACAGTTCAATTCAGATGGTGGTTTTTCTTAAAACAACTTAAAATACTTCACTATAAAAAGTTAACTTATCTAATACGTAAATTAAAATGTCATGATTATAAGGGTTTCATCACAACATAATGTTTTGGGGGGGGAACTGCTTTTTTGGCCACTGCCTAATATTTGAAAAACACAAACGACAACATGTTCAGTTATCCTCCATTCCTCAAATTGCTACCATTTTGGAAGCAAAATTCAGCAGTAAATATGTCATTTTAAAACTGAACTCTTCCTTCTGACACACAGCTAGCAAAATCTTAAGTATACTGTACATGATGATTGGATTAAGTGGATTGAAAGTTCACAGTCCTGAATGGTGGAGGGCAGTTGCCAGTCCTTTCTCTCCATCTGCTGTTGTTCAGGGTTCATGTGTTACAGCTCTCGTCGTAGGAAGGTGGGGCGACTGCAATAGAAAGGAGGCTTATCAGACTGGGTGATAGTACTCATGATTCATGATTCCCGAACAAACAGTCCCAGACCACACTTTCTAGATAATGTCATCATTAGAAACTCCTTTGAAACTGCAGTTAGATCAGCCTGAAAATTTCTCATTGATTATTGATTTTTGGGCGGTGAAACCGCCCCTATATGTGAGGTTTGGATCTCGTGCCCTCTCTATTATTTTTAACTCTATGCATTGCACCCCCCCAACCCTGCGCTGTGATTGGCCACCAGTGTACCCCCTAACCCTGCACCGTGATTGGCCAATCACAGTCTATTCAGGACTGTGATTGGCTAGTGAAACATGACACATGTGCATAGCCCTATAAATAGGACTATGCACTTAAAAAACATTTGTTTTTTTTAAGTTAGGGGTGTACAATGGTTGGTCCACAATATTACTTTTCTTTAAGTGAACTTCCATCACTGTGATGACCACTGTGACCACACCGCCCACTTCACACTGGGTGTGATTTTTTTATTTATTGATTGATTATTTGCGTGTGTCTGACCCCTACTCTCACCTAGAGGGTGTCTACCCAAACGGGTCAGACACATCCTACTATAATTCTACAAAGCTCTGTAGTGGTGGTGTAGTGGTGAGGGCAAAATTGGTTCTGCCCGGTTCTCCTCAGTGGCTGGAGCAGTTGATCTGAATTTGCACACAGCCATTGACCATTACCATGCCCACGGAACAGCGAAGCCCGTTTTTAAATTTCACCAAACCTCAGCTGTTTATTAGCCTTTTTGTGTAAAAGAATGTCGCCATGGTTACGGCAGCCCAGCTGTGGGATGGCCCTGCGAGCTATGAGCTATGACCCGCCAGATCATGTGCGCATATCCCCCCACGGGTATGGACTAGTATTTATAATTGATGGTCGTGGTCGGGTTTCGAGTTGGGCTTGGTCATGGTTGATCATGTTGAAAATAATGTGTAAAATGTAACAAAACCGATACCAACTACTGTAGTGTCTGTGTTTTACTTCCTGATTTCTGACAATGACAGTGTGTTCATGGGAATTGGGAAGGAAACGCAACACATGACATGCTTTCAGATATAAACACAGCTGTGGTGAATGATGGACAGATGGAGGTCAAACTAAATTATTTTTGGGAAAGCTTACAACTATCAAAAACCAACAGTCAGCTTTGGGGAAAAAATAAGATATTTTAAAATTGCAGTTAATAATATAGTAATTCCTTTTGTTTTCTTCTTTTGGTTGCTCTAATTCTCTGTTGTATATATTTCCAAACACAACACACACTGACCTGGTGGATACGCAGAGTAACTGTAGTCTGGAGGCAGAATGAGCGGGCACGTCGTGGGCATGGGGTTGGCACCGCTCTCGGAGAAGAAAGGTATGGTGGCGCCCGTAGAAACGCAGAACAGAGGGCCGCTGCTGGAGCCTGCCGGTGCGCGGTTGTTCTGCTGCTGGTTCTGGGAGAAGGTGAGACCCGGGGCGTAGCTGAAGGCACTGGGGGAAATGGCAGCATGAGGGCCCGAGGTGCCCAACTGGGAGTGGCTCTTGGTGGGGAGGGAGTCACTACCTGGAGCCCCGGCGGGCGTCCCACCTACGGCTCCCAGGTGGTGATCAGCTGGAGGAGCGCTGGGGGCGCTGGGGGAAGGGTAATAAGAGGAGTGTCTGGCCCGGGGGGCTGGCTTCGGGGCGGTGCGAGGGGCTAACGTAGGGGTGGTGGCAGTGGTGGCAGTGGTGGCGGTTGGTTCTGCTGCAGAGGTTGTCGTTTCACCCGAAGCTGGGGTCGAGGTGGCTGATTTGTTGCTCTTTCGCGCTCTTTTGTCCAGTGAGACGTTCCCTATGTGCACGGGCAATGTCAGCGTGACCTCTGGAGATTTGACACTGACCTGGGTATTCGGAAAGACACTTTAATTTAAAGGCATATCATCTAATAGAGGACATTTACAACAAGTCATGAAAGATAAGAGTAAAGGGCTGTTCCCACCAAGCACTATATCATTCACCATTGTCTTTGTTATACCTGTGGTGTGGACTTTGCCATTCACTTGAGTTGGGAGTGAACAGCCCTTAACTCAGTAAACTCTAGGTCTAGGATTTGCTACGTGGAAAACAACAGTTGTTTTACCATGTGGTTCAATGAGCCTCGTCTGTTGCTGCATTGCAAGACCATCCAGCAATGGATTGCATTGCGATAGCCAGTCAAATTATATTACAATAAAAACAATAACACTAAAACACAGCCTTGTTCGTTGTAGCAAATCTTAGTCAAGTTTCCTGTGTAAAATTCACTTTCATTTTGATCAATGTCTCTTAAATTCATAAATTCATAGGCAACTTGTGAGTTGTGACTTACTTTAATATAATATTCAATCTTGATGATTTCACAGCCAGTCAGGGAGGACTGAGGAAGAGGAGGGACTATAATTTGTTCCTTCCACTCTGCATCTTTGCCGGCCTTGATGGAGCCGCCCTCCACCTCAGCTATCGCCCTGATGTCATGGGTCGCTTTCTTGGTCTCGTAGGTCACTTTCTGGAACACACACAACACTATTAAAATACAAATGACGAGCTACTATTTAATCTCTTTGCCCATTTCATGCCTGAAGATAACTATATTTCGTTTCGAATATATACATATTTTTTGAGGCGCCTTATTCCAGAGATGAAATTCCTTTAAAATCCACATGCCTCTTTTGAATACAAACATATACTTGTATATACATTATGTAGCTCATAAAAAGCTTGGTGGCCTTATGGTTAGGGTGTCCGCCTTGAGATTGGGAGGATAGGTTTCGATCCCTGGTCGGGTCATACCAAAGACTATAAAAGAATGGGCATCTCAAGGGTTGGATTGGGGGCAAGTCCCTGCAACATACAAGTGTCAAGTCCAGGAGATGAGCTCCTGCCCTAGGGGCCATATGGATCGGCAATATAGCTAACCATCAATAAAGACATCAGACCAATAACACAACATTTCGACTATGCTTTCCTAAATACTGTAGAGCAAGAGCGACAGGACAGCAATACATCTGGAAGTGCATAGCTGAATGTGGGGTAACGACAGTTGAAAGATTATCATGTAAAAAAAAGAAATGTTGTAACATATCTATTATCAAGGTTATCAATGCATCTGTCTGAAAATTAACCATAGTTACATCCATCTTCAGCGCACGTGATACTGTCATTGTGATCAGCCTGTATCATCTAAGGTTGCTGAGAGACGTGTGGGAGAACAACTAATTGCTCATCTCAACAGCAAAATATTGGTCAAAACATCCGGTGGTCTAGGACTCTCTAAAATCAGAATCGGATCCTAAAATCTGGCATTGGTTGGGCTCTAATTATAACAACATCTTTTGCAGATATGAGAGCCAAACTAAATATAGGGCATTGTATTTCTAAATATAATGAAAGCCTTTGATACAATCACTCACTCAACAGCAGTGGGTGGTCAACAGACGGCCTGTGTCCAGTTCTGTGGGACAGAACTGGACAGCAAAAATATCTGGCTGAGCAATTATTTTGTAAATAATTTACATCTGACTGACAGTCCCACATATAAGTCTACCCAGACCTGAAGAATGCTTTTATCCATGTTTAGAGTAAATGACAAGCACAGACAATCACAAATCAGGCAACAGCGGGGTGCGCTGTGGCAAAAAGCACGGCGGAATGCATATTTCTCTTTCCATTCTTTTTTCAATGCTGTTTCACTGTCAACATTCCTCTTTAGACTGTAGGATAAAAATGTTCTCCTACATACTTGTATTAAACAATACGCTATTTCTCTGTTATCTAAGAAGAGACCTTGGACAATGAAAGAGCTCTTGTTTATCCCTGTTCAAATAGGAGTATGACTGTCTGTCTCCAAATAAAATGTTTATTTTCAAGGATGTGGCATAACTAGTTTATAACTGTACATAAGATGGTCTGTTGCAAGCTCCAGTTCCTAATATACCATCTATGACTATCTTCTAGCCGGCCATCTAATGCCTTATGAAAAATATGTACATTTTGTGCCAATAAAGAAGTCTTTTAGATTTTTTGGGTGTGCAGGGTCTACCTCTTTGATATCAAAAATATATCCTAAAGCCTTTCACGATGATTTGTGAGCTCGCAGATAAGCTACAGTATCTTTGCTACTTCTACAAATGTTTGAGAATTGAAAAATCATTACAAGTTTTTTGTAAATTTGCCCAAAATAGGGACGCCAGGGTTGATGTGGTTAACCAAACTGGGCTCAAAATCCAGGGCATGTTACCTGCATTAGACTGGCCTCCACATTTCCAGTTGTCTTCCCAGACTGGTTTTGGATGTTAGCGGTCAACTGGATGATCTGACCGGGGGTGTAGCCTTTCATATCAGTTTGGGCCTGCAGGTTCACAGTGCCCGTCTTCACCAGCATGTAGGTAAACTGCCTAGACACTGCAGAGATATTGGGGTCCTGCAGAGGCACACAAAAAAAGTATCACAAACTTTTATTTCAGTTTAGTACAAAACCAAAAACAATAACAGTCTTAAATTGGATTAAAAGAATGTTAAATAATGTCACTGTGATCCATTCTTCTATCTCTGGATACTACTGTGATACAAGTACTCGCCAACAAGTCTGAGCGCATTTGGCCTAGCATACAGTGACACAAAGGGCTTCTGTTAGTGAGAGAATACCCAGCAGTGGCTTTCTCACCCATATGTCAGGCACTTCGTTTAGGTTGAGAAGACTTAGCAGGTAAAAGGGCTTCTCTATCTTGTAGTCCTTAGCGAACCTTGGCGTGTCGACAAAAGCCCTCACACGATATATGATCTTTCCATAGTTGCCTTCAAAGGAGGTGGGGGCTGAGGCTGTGGTGGTGGAAGAGTCAAAAGCATTGTGATTAGGATTACCCTTTTCTTATAGGAATGAATGAAAATACCCACAATGTAAACAAAACCTGATGTCAACTCCTCGCATCTGACAATTTGAGAGTTTATATACAGTATGTAGGGATAGCTCTATGGTTTACAGAGGCTTATGAGTTAATTAGTAAAAGTCTTTCATGTGCTGTAAATAATTTAGTGTCTTGTAAGACCATGAGGTGTAAAGTCAAATAAAAGAAAAAATCAATCAATGTAGCCTAACATATCTAGGTCAGAATGGATTTCTCATGACGTGAGATGAAGTCATTTTCATTGACAAAGGCTCTAGGAACAGGTGTAAACATAGGTACCTGTAGAAGCAGGTCCTGAGTTGACACAGGTTTCAAACAACAGATTAAGATTCATGGCGGTACAAAGAACTGGTTCAGTTTGTTCCTCTCACATTGCAGGAAGAGGTTATCTGAAAACGAGTGACCTTATATAGTCCATGACTAAACAAAACGGACTGGGACCACTTTGTTTGAAAAGGAGAAGACTTCAAATTAAGAGGTCAAAATAAAAAGGGGGTGTAAGTGATATATGTTTGTTTAAAAAACAATGAATACATTGAAGTTGCAGCTCTACATTCTTCAAGTAATCATTGTGTTTGTTCATTAACAGGGGTCTGCCCTGCCCTTTAGTCTTTAGTAAACAAAAAAATACATTTTCAGGTCGGGGCACCAAGTTTAATCAGGCAAGGGAACCCCACAAAGATAATTTATCAACCTCAAGAAAGGAGAAGAAAATAATACATGGCGTTCATGGTTGAGGCTAGAACACAGCAATTTCATGAGCGTGGTAAAAAATAACTAGCAAGTGCTTTAACATTGGGCCATTTAGATTATATTCTACTATACTACCTTCACTTCTATTGTGTTGTCGTGTTGCACTGCTTTTATTTACTTTGTGTTTTGATCTACATCTCACTGTCAAGATAAGCATTTTTCCAGTTGACTGTACTCATAGCACAGGTGTGTTTTCACAATAGAAAAGCATTGACTTGAATTGAGTTAAATTGCTTTTTGTGTTGCAGGAACAAACTGAAACATTAGTTGATGCCATTTCAAAAGGTCGTTAACGAACAGGTGTTAGAGGCAGTTGACAACCCGAGCTTACTGATGCCTTCCTCAGCAGAAGGTGAACAGGCTTATCAGTGGCAGAAGAACAAACGGCATCCTCCTCCACTTTCAATAGAAAACCTCCATTCTGAATAATGTAATATAACTTTTGGATTTGGTATACTCACTGCATCTGTAAAAATGCAGAGAGTTCAGTTTCCAAAGGTACTCATCTAATCAATTTATTTTGAATAACACACTTTAATAGTGCCTAAACACACCCTAAAATAATCGTCAGATCAACAACTATGGTATTTCACACAGGTTCTTAAGTTACAGTGGCAGGCTGGGGTAGTTAAGCTACACACAAGAACCATAGGTGTGGAAGAGACATCACACATGTCACCAAGAACCATATGTCAGTTACCAGGCAAGAGAAGTAACAAAAGACAAGTAAGCTTAAGTAGAGTGTAGTCAACGGTATGTGGTTATTTAATATGGCTTGGGTAATTACAAATCAAAGCCGGTCATAGGTTTACACCATTGTTTGTTTGTTCCCGTATCAAGTAATAATAATCAACAAAGATTTACATGCACATCCTAGAAACTAAAGAGGGGTGCTGGACCAAAGGAATATGCTGAAAAATAAAAAAAATCCACATAATGACTAGATTCAGAAGAAGTCAGAAGAGCTTTGTGTTCGTCCCAATAGGAGGTCAGCCCTATGTTCCCTCAGTCCTATTTTCTACTATGTTGGCTAAATGCCCAAAAAACGCTATGTGACGAAATGTAATAAACATAATCACTAAAATACAGGAAGCAACAGTTCAGCAATAAAATCACTGAAACCCTATATACTTGGTAAATGTGACCCGAGTTGGCTCTGTACTTTTGTTCTCTTTTCCCCTACACCAAATCTATTCGTCAAAAATAGGATCTACAGGCTAGATTTACAGGCTATTTACGGCAAACGTCCCCCCAAAATAGGGATGGTAGGGTTTAAGTGGTAAAGTCAACAATATTACATAATAAATGCAGCTAATTAATGGCACTCATTTTGAGTGCCATCCGAGTTGCATACCGATACAATGGAAATCAGTTATGATCTAGTTGGATATTGCACATGGTTAGTAGTATCCACATGGAGTCAACATGATCAGCATTCTGACATTGTCAACATGGTATGGGAAAGTGTAGCCTCGTTTGCAGAAGTAAGGTTCGAAATGACGCATAAACTTAAAGCATGAGGGAAAAGGAACAGACATGCTCCCCCTGATAATGTGACTGGCTGCAACAAATAAATGTAAGGGAACACTGATTTGCATACAACATCAAATATACCCGACAGGCTGACACATTGATAGAAATTCCCATAAAAACACTCTGTATGTGAATTAAGCAGACAAATCTGGTGTGCTTGTATATATATTCCATAGCAGAGCAGAGTTAGGCTAAATAAGAACATGTCTGGACATGTCTGTCTGATAATGAAATGCAAACAGGGAGAAGAATACATAGGAAAGAATGTGTGCAACAGGTGTTAAGTCCCCCCCCCCATCACTCAGCGCTCTTACCTGGTATGAGAAACTTGAAGGGAAAGCAGTGGTCTCCTTGTTTCAGAGTTCCTGGGACAAGGAGAACACAGATAAGCATCTGTCAGTGGCTCGGGAACCTTTTTAACAATAGCCCTGTTGTTTCCTTTGTGACGAGACGAACCTGGCCTCAGGGCAATACGCTGACTAGTACAGTACACACAAACTTCATGGAAGCCATTTTACAGTCACAAATACGTGGGAAACACAGATAATATACATAATTACTTCTTTACTCATTAGTTTAGCTTTAAGTTTTCCCTGAAAAAAAGAAGGATGATAATACCAGCAATTGTTGTGGCTTAAGTCCGGGAAAGCCTATACATTGTTATACCTTTAAACCCGGTAAAGCATCCGTGTCATTTTACACGTTGCTATGTATATAACAACAGGAATTTTCTTAAATTTTTTGAATAAAAAATAGAAGATTTTCCGAAAACTTAGGTTAGGATTTAGAAGGTGTTTTTAAAATCGGCCTCAGGTCTAAATGGGTTAAGGTTTATGCAAATAAAGTTTGAGTAGTTAATCATGGTTGGGTGTGTGCGCTACACACATCAAACTATGAACGCGGTATTTCAAAGTTGATGCATTATTCAGTTTCCATGACTCACAACACAGCCGGAAAAATGCCCATGACGGCTTAAACCCCACCCATTAGGCACTTCAAACAAGTTCCCAAACACAAGACCCAACAGTCCCAAACACTAGAAATTATTTGCCAATATATTTACTGTATATCTAGCACCAGGCCTGGTGCTAGATATACAGTAAACATAACAGTGTCAGCCACTAGTGCAGTGAGCAGGCCAGTACCTTTGTCAACCACAGAGACGGTGCTGTTGAAGTACTGTTCCTCCACCGTCCACGCCGTGTCGTTAACCTTGTGAGTGACGCCACAGAAACCATTGCAGTTCACCTTGATCGCTGCAAGCAAGTTGAAATATCAGTACAACATAATAACCGGGAAAGCACCCGTGTCACTTTTAGATTTTTGCGTTGGCTATTCAAAAACAGCAGATCTGCAAGCTCACATCTGCTATTTTTGAAAAATCATTTGTAGAATCGGCCTCAGGTCTAAATGGGTTAAAGTGGGACAACTTTGGCCTAGAGCAGATGATCACAGAGTCTTGCATAGGCCATGAAGTCAAGACACACAATTATGAATGTGTGTTCTTAAATACAAATTGCACAGGGCACATCAGAAAGTGAAGCAAGCTTCATAATCCATCAGTGATTTATTAGTCCTTATGTCACAGTCAGTCAGGTGGTTCATTTTCACTAGCAGACTAGAGAGCACGTTCATGTTGCTACAGACTGTGACCACCTCTACCTGCACAGGAATGTCAACAGACTGGAAGCTCCACACACGTAATAAACAGAAACTCCCACACAACACAGACACACCGCACGCACAGGAGGGAGGGAGTGTTATTCTTTACACCTGGAAATACTAATTATACTTCTACGAATCAGCTATTGTTCTTGTTCTGTCATTTGGACTGGTTACTCACACCAGTGATGTTCTTGAGGAACACATTAGTCATTGGGGTTGTCTTAATCTTATCTCTTATGGAAAATGTAGAGACTTCCGCCCCCCCCCCCCCACCCCACCCCCCAACAGAATCAAGCATTTTACAACACAAAGAGGAACTTTTGGGCAAATCGGACATTGGTTAATTGCTGAAATTGATATCGAGCTAAATCTGGTTAAAAAAAAACTTGGTTCTCCTAATTCATCTGTTGAAAGATTGCATTCGTTGCTTTAGTTCAGGATCTTTTGCCAAAAACTGAGACACATTATGCAACCACATTTGCCTACAAACATTAACCAGTGCCATCTTGTTAAATGTGTAGAGGCTAGACTGTACAAAAACCATATCGTCCTTTTCCTGAAGTACTGAAATGAAGCCCACATAAAATGAATGTAATATTTGTGGTCTATTGTCCAGATATCAAGGTATTCAAAAGGTATAAATATATATATTAATATTAAATAATAATCTGAATGTGGTCCTATTCCACACGAATAAAATGTGTTCAAAAGAATATCCACAACTGTCCAAACAGCATGGTCTTTACAGGTAGCCAATAATATCAATATATTAGTAGCCTACATTTCTACTGAGCCCCCAATATCTAAATTATGTTAGATCCTCCACTTCAGTGGTGGAAATTAAGTTAGTACTCAAGTAATGTAATTACTTTACTGGAGTATTTCCAATTTTCAATAATTTTACCTCTACTACCTCTACATCTCAGAGGCAAATATTGTACTTTTTAATCGACTACAATTTTGAAAACTTTAGTTACAGTTACTTAGTTTGTAGATTTTAATGATTATTACAAAACATACATTAACCACATCATTCCGGCCATTAGAAAATAGCCGATCTACAAGCTCACAATGCATCTCAATGCCAAGCATTGTGAGCTTGTAGATCTGCTATTCTCAAATGATTTTGTACATTATGAAAACATGAAATGGAGGATTTCTGCATAATGAGTAATATTACTTTTGTAGCCATGGTTCACATGACGCTCGTCTGTCATGGTATGACAGTCATGTTTCAGGGCTAATTACTTTTGGTACTTTAAGTACATTTTGATTCCAATACTTTTGTCAGGTAAAGTAAATTTACTTAATTATTTTATTGTATTTATTAAAGTAAATAACAGAGTGTTTCTACATTGCAGCATTGATACTTAATACTGAAGTAAAAAAATTGAGTACTTTTTCCACCACTGGATCGGATCATCCACTTCCTTGTTTAGGACACAGAGGATCCATAACGATAAACACTGTGGAAAAGACAACAACATTTGGACCAGCTTACCTTTACACTGCAGCGGCTGAGCCAGTTGAAAGGTTAGTTTCCCAGAAATAGACTCCCCCGGGCTGTAAACGACCTTGTTGTTGTTAAAACTGATCTCAAAGACCTGTAGTTTACCCATTTCAGAGGCCACCACAACAGGTTGGGTGGCGTGGATAGACGGACTGAATCACCTGTGAAAACTTACAGCTGAGACTTTCCATCATGGTCCAGCCCTTTTTCACGTGACGTCATCAACCCCATCGTGGAAGAAAAGAATGCTTGATTGTCACGTGACTCTTGTGTAGATTTCAGATAGTTCCTTATTTTTAACTCTATGGATAGTTCCAGTTGCATGATTCAGATGTGATGTTAAATTGAAAAAATGTAAAAAACACAAAAAACATACCCTTTAATTAAAAATGCATAGAAATTCTGCTTCTGCGATTCTACTCATGTGACTCATGTAGACTTCAGATAGTTCCAGTTGCATGATTCAGAGATGTGATGTTAAATAAAAAATAAAAATAAAACACACAGAAAAACATACCCTTTAATTAAAAATGCATACAAAAATCTGCTTCTGCGATTCTACTGTGCTGCTTTAGTGTTTGTTTGCTATCAACTATTTTTTTGTATTGGTCAAAAATGTCATCACTCTGAATAAAAGTCTCAATTATACTCTGAAAGGTCTGACAGTGTTCAAAATGTGTGTCGTTACACTTTGGTACACACATACACAAAACACAGTCAAAATACACTCAAAACACTGCCAACCCATGTTATTTGCTATTGTCATGTCTTCAACTTCATAAACTGTATTTAGGTTTGGCGAAGTGTCCCTTTTTATAGCCCAATTAGACCAATATACTAGTGGACGCATACCTGGTGTTGTGTGGTGTGGTGCTTAAGCTGCAGCGGAAAGGGGGCTTAAAAGGCCATGTTAGCCGTAATATGCATCATCATATTACTCCTACCAAAATGTGATTGCAGCTCCTTCCTGGTAACTGAAAGCTTGTTTCTTACTCAAGATGACTTAATTTAATTCTTGAGAATTATATTTGAAACATGTCAGACCAATATACCTGTGGACATGCCTCTATAAAAGGCCACATTTCTGGGAATATTATAATATAATATAATATTCAGGGGGTCTAAACTCAGACCCACCCTCCCTCCAGTCTATGGTATCATGATCAAAGATACTGTACTTCCGTCTTGCTCAAATATTGAGTTCCACATGGCTTGACTTGGCATCCAAACAATTATGTCATAGCCTACTGATGTCAATCTTGCTCCACATAATCATGATTATTTTTCTGTCTTGTCAGCCGGCAGGCAACTCATCTACTTTTCATCTACATTCATAATGTTAATAGGTGACCTGTTATTTATTTCCTTGTGTGGACTGAGCCATCTAAAGTTTAAACAACCATCCAACCATCCGTCTAAGCATCCAACCATGCAGCCATCCATTCATCCAACGAGTCAGCCATCTATCCATCGATCAATGCTTTCATACTAAGCAGCATTCTGTTGTCACTCTTATGTAAGCAGCTCATCTCTGCAGGGTGACGTGCCTTGTTTTCAGTTGCTCAGCGTTTCTCTAATCCCACTCCTGAACTTAAGAAAGCATCATGCGACCACAGTCATTGTTAATGTGTACGCTGCTGTAGTGGGCGGCTATAGTTGAGTGGGTAGAGAGGTGGTCCAGGAGTCAGACGGTCACCAGCTTGACCCTCCGCTCACCTAGTGTACGTGTCGAAGTGTCCCTGAGCAAGACACTTAACCCTGGCCCTACAGCTCCCCTCTGTGTGCTCATAAGAGCCATCTGATCAGCCATCAGCTGTGCAAAGCTCTAAAAGCAATTTCCGCTTCCCAGAGAACCAGAAAATCCCCCCTCCCTTTCAACAAAGGCAGTTATGCCAGTTATTGTACACATGCAATTTAAATTCACAACCTTATTATAGTGCAATATTACTCATAGATGATATATCAAATGAACCTGTTAATGCTGTAGTATATAACAGTATAGACATATAGAGCATCACAATATGAACAGCCCTCATAGTTGTTGTAACAGTTGTAGGCCATTATTGGTAAACATCTCTGGATAATGTCAGAGGCTTATTGCTGAAGAGGTTTATCTTGAGTGATGAAGAGGTTTATCTGGTGTGATGATGTCTACAGGAGCCTAGTCATTCACTCTACACACCTCGGTCGCTCAGTGTTTTGTACGGCTACAAATTTGCCGAAGATATTCTTCACTAAAGAAAAAGGTGAGTGCTGAAAAGAATGCAATGAATGTTTGGACCTGTAATTCCAGATGATCCATGTTCAGAGTAGCCCTCTGTTCTAACTTCTTAGTAAGGCATTATGTGTACAGTACATTCTCTTTTATCCACCAAACCTCTCACATGGATCATCTAATGTGCTCTCTGATACCCGTTGAGCTGTGCTCTCGTCTAGTCTCTAGAAGACAACTGTTTCTCAACCAGTGGTCCCTGGTCACGGGATAATTACAGGTGGTCCTTGGGAAAATGTTTAAATAAATATATTGTACCCGTGTTAAAAGTATTACAAATATATTTAAATATTTCATAAAGCTTAATGAAATAATGACTGCTAAGGGCTTGAAATACTTTGTTGTGCGCAGTGTTGCACACCAAAAATAACAGATCTACAAATCTGCTTTTTTCGGTGCAGAAGCTTTCATTTTTTTAATATATCTCAGGTGTATGGTTTGGTGACAATGAACAACCTGGATGAGCTTCCATTTGAGACGCCACTGGGCTCACTGGTGGAACCGATGGAACCAGTGACAACCCCAGACATCCCCCTCCCTGATTACCTGCAGATCCTACGAGACACTGAGGTCAGGGGTCATACAGTATATCTATATCAATGCTTGATGTTGCACCTTTATATTGTAATGAAACCCTTTTATAAGACGTTAGTATTGGTGATGGAGTGATTGGGACTGTTGGGTGTCTGCAGTGGTGTAAAGTAACTACATTTACCAAGTAAGTACTGTACTTACTGCAAGTACAGTTTCAAGGTACCTTTACTTTACTTGTGTATTTCCATTTCTTGATACTTTATACTTAAGGCAAATACTGTACCCTTTTACTCCACTACATTTATTTGACAGCTTTAGTTAGGCTACTAGTCACTTTGCAAATTTAGATGATAAAAAATAGTAAAATCATGAATACATTTTTTATGAATTATTCAAAAATAACAGATCTAATAGCTCAGGACAAGCTTGTGGACTGGCTATTTTCGATTAGCCGAAGTATAAAATAGGCTACTGTAAGTGGTTATTATTATTCTGAAATGGGTATTCTGCATGATGTAGTAGTTTTACTTTAAGTATATTTTGGTGGTAATACTTAAGTAAGGACTTTACCTGTAATTAAGATTTTTTACACTGTGGTATTGCTGTTAAGTCCAGACTCTCAGTACTTCTTCCACCACTGTGGGTGTGTTCATTTCAGTATGAGTTCACCCTGGAGAACTGGGTGTTAACTGGACTACAGCATGGCTACTGTAAGGACGTGTGGCCAGCCTATCAGGAGTCTCCATCGTGTCCCCCATACTGGCTGATGTTCACCGGTCCTCAGGACATCCGCAGGGCCAGCAGTGACCTGCTTGCCCCGGGCTCTCGTCCCCGGAGCCACAGCCTGAGCTCTGTGGACGCCCCCCGCCCCCAGCATCGCTCCGTTCGTCTGCTCATCTCCAGCAGTGAGGTTGCGGCCGGCTACTCCGAGGATGAGGAGGTGTTCTCCTCCACCGACGCCGCACGGCGCTACGCCAGGAGCAGAGGGAGTCAGAGGTTCGCTGCACCCAGAGACCTGCTGTATGTAGAGCACCGTTTCCCAAACAATGGGTCTGAACCCGTTTTGGGGTCACGGACCCCTTGTTATGGGTCGTGAGTAAATATCCATTCTTCTTTTTTTACGCTTCCTAAAAATAAAATAAAAAGATTCAATTCAAACTTAAAAAAAAGTCAAAAATGATTGGCACTGGGTGTAAAAATAGGGTTACAAAATCGTGGGATAAAAAAAATAAAAAAAAAGGTAAAAAATGATTCAAAAGAATTTCAGAAACTTTCAAAACCAAAAATCTAAACAATTCCATAAATTGAAAGTAACTTTTAAGAAATAGTGAAGATAGCAGATCTACAAGCTCGATTCGCATTGCAACACGTTGTGAGCTTGTAGATCGCCTGTTTTCACTCTTTTTGAAATAGGGCATACATTTTATTCATTATGTATATTTTTGTACGTTTGGGCCCTGGTGAAACACCCAGGAGACACCTTATGGGTGTTGAGCTAAAAGGTTTGGTCTCTCTCTCTCTGAGCACAGACAAGCTGCCTCTGCAACACAGCAGACCAGTCCTCGCTGCCATGGACGGAGACACAAGCGCAAGCAGCATTCACCGGCCAGAAAATCCTCCTTAAAGTCCCGGCCGGGCAGCCCCTCCCAGCCACGCCCTTACTCTGCAGGACCCTCTGTTCAACACCGCAGGCAGAAGGTCAAATATGTTCACATTAAAGGAGAATTCCGGACAAATTAAGTGTTATCTTTCATGTCTCGTTACTCACCTAGCGACGTAAAAAGTGGCGTTCTTTTTTTCCATATATTCCCCTGTCGTCATTTTTTAAACACCCTCCGTTGTTATAATGGGAGCGCGAGGGTTAGTGAAGTTCGTCTATTATAACCGACGCAATGTTATTTTTTTCTCTACTACGATTCATTGTAGAGTCTCATGATAGTCAAACATGCGCTGAAAATTCCTGCGAGCCTGCCGTTAATGGCGAACGATTTAACACTGGTTGCTTGTTTCCAGAATCTGGCAACACGAGTTGCCAGGTTCTGGAAAGAAACAAGCATCCAGTGTTAAATCGTTCGCCATTAACGGCAGGCTCGCAGGAATTTTCAGCGCATGTTTGACTATCATGAGACTCTACAATGAATCGTAGTAGAGAAAAAAATAACATTGCGTCGGTTATAATAGACGAACTTCACTAACCCTCGCGCTCCCATTATAACAACGGAGGGTGTTTAAAAAATGACGACAGGGGAATATATGGAAAAAAAGAACGCCACTTTTTACGTCGCTAGGTGAGTAACGAGACATGAAAGATAACACTTAATTTGTCCGGAATTCTCCTTTAAGTTCTGTCTTAAGCCTGTCTCTTAACTCAGTGGCAAAACTAAGGAATGCTTTCCATTCTTACACTGTTCATGAGCCAGTATGTGTTCAATGTTGTTCCTCCCTCGCTGTAGGTTCACAGTTCAGGTGCCAGTATACCGTTCTAGGCTCCTTTCTTGCTAGATTCTGTTCCTGTGGCAACATACTGTTCTAGGCTGCTCCTCTCTGGCTAGGATCTGTTCATGAGACAGTATGTCTTTCTATAGTCTCTTCCCGTTTTGCTAGGTCAGTTCAAGAGCCAGAACACTGTTCGGTGCTGTTCTGTGCTGTTCCTCCCTTGCTATAGGTTCACAGTTCATGAGCCAGAACAAGTATGTTGTTCCTCTCTTGCCCTAGGTTCTGCGGCCTTGTAGATCTCAAGGGATTTTCCTTGACTCATCTGCAGAGCTGCTGTCAGCTCTGAGTCAGGAAGAAGAAGAGCTGCTGGAAGCTGTCATTGAGCAGGGTTATCCGTTGCGCACGGCCATACAGGCACTGCAGAAGACAGGCTATCGGAATCCAGAGAAGGTACTGTATACACTAGTGGTTCAATGTGTCCCCAGATGACAGTAAAGTGACAATTTAAGGACTTTTATGACCTTTTTAATACATTTTTTTTAATGAATCATCAATGCATCAAATGTAATCAACAACATATACTATAAAAACTGGTCAAACATTGGCCAAATTGTCAAATAATATAAGAAAGAGGCAAATAGTGAAAATAGCCGATCTACAAGCTCACAACGCCTCGCTGTGAGCTTGTAGATCTGCTATTTTCACGATACCTATCTGTGGGAACCGAGTCAAACTAAATGTAATGCCTCAATTCCAAGTGCTCATCAGGGTGGGGGGTCCCCAGTTCACATTATTTTTGGAGGTCGCGGCCTAACCACTGCTGTACACTGTAAAATCCCGAGTCTGAATCTGAATTTAACTCTGAGAGTGTACAAATATGTAGATGTACACTGTTAGAGTGAAATGAACACTCAGGATCCTAATCAACAGGATTTTATTGTGTAATATTACCTCATTTAAGTCTGTGTGTCGGGTGTGTGTGCGTGTGCGTGTGCAATGCATCCATCTGTGTACAGCTAATCTCGGACACCGCTGGACCAATTGCCGTCAAACTTTGCATGCACACTCACAGTGTGCTAAGGGAGAATCTCCACCCCAAATATTTCAAATTGTTCTCATGGTGGCGTTATAACTGGCCTATAACTCTTGAACCATAGGTTGTACAATCAAAATTAGTTTTCCCTGGATTCCTTGTATCATGACACGATTCCCCATATATAGGCAGGGCCTATGTCTTACAAAAAACACACCATATTAAAATGTAAAATGGATGGATGTACATTGTACTCCGTCAATAAACAAATCTTTAAAAAAAAAAAAAAAAAAAAAAAAAAAAACACACCATACATCATGAACGCAACATCCAATCATCCCGTAGTTGGGAATGTTATGTTGAGGGGCCTCAGTAGAGCCCACCTCAGAAAGCGCTTTCACTTCTGCGAATGGCACCATAAACGCACAAAGTTGCACCATGTGTCATAAAAACTCTATTTCCCCTCACAGCTACGACTGACACAGCCCAGCCCTGGAGAGGCAACTCAGTTCCCAAGCAATTCAGGTTCCTGAACTAGCCTCAAACCCAGAACATTGCAAATACTGCCTGAATATCAAGAAGAACACACTTATTATATTATTATACACAGATTACATATGTGCTTCCTTTTTGTCAATAGATCCTGAGCTACCTGGTGGCCCGCGAGCATCTGTGTGAGTCGGGTTATGATGAAGCTCAAGTAGAAGAGGCTCTGGAGATGTTTCAGTGCTGTGAGAGCAAGGTGAGGAAGACGTCTGGGTGGGGAAGCAGCAAACTGCACAGTAAAAGCATCAGTGGTCATTTGACGGGGGTGTAAGTCAGTGGTTCTCAACCTGTGGGCTGGGGCCCACTGGTGGGCCATGAGGATATTGCATAAAGGATATAGCGTAAAATGAAACCAAAGTTACCAAACGGACCCGTAATGTTTAATTTTACACTCTCAATAGTTAAAGCTCTAGAAGGGTCCATTTGGTTAAAGGTTCTATGAAATTCATTTTCACTTTTTTTTATTTTGTATGTTTTTTGGGGGGTTTTATGACCTCAATTACACCCAAAAAATCTGAACTTTGAACATTCAGTGGATTTTCTGTGGTCTGGGGTTTTCTGAATAATTAGGCTGAAAAGTAATCTGAGCTTGGCCCTTCGGCAGTGAGGTAACAGCCGATTAATCCCGCCCACTCTCCTCCTCGCCCCTCCCCTCCCCTATCCATTCCTTTGGGGGGGGGGGCGGAGCAGAGGCGATGATTGACAGGCAAAATCCCTCACCAGCGACACCCGCAGGCAAAGATTTATTTTTTCATTGCAGTTGAAAAGGCTTTAGAATTGTAAGAGAAAAACACCTGCCATGGATCAATGGAGTGGAATTTTTGGTTAAAACTTTCTATACATGTTTGAAGGACCATGACAAAGACTTTTAATGTGTGGTAAAACTGAACGTCATGAAACCTTTAACAACTCTCCATCATTTAGCTGCATGGGGACCACCTGGAACCTCCCTCAAGGACCACTGGTGGTCCCCGTACCACTGGTTGAGAACCGCTGCCTTACTGTGTGCATCCACACTGGTTCATTTCAGGCCGCTGAGTTCCTGCGCCTCCTGACTCAGTTTAAGGAGATGGGCTTCAAGCAGAACACCATCAAAGAGGTTCTGCTCGTCCACGAGAACCACAGAGACAGAGCTCTGGAAGAACTGATGACGCCCATGGATGAATGAGACGACAAGCTGCCATCTGAACATTGTTTTCATGAATAAGACTTTATTTGAACCAATCTGTATTGTAGAGCAGTGGTTCTCATCACGTGGGCCGTGAGAATATTGCAACTGGGCGCCCAAATAATTGGCAAACACTACGATTTGTTTTCTTTAAAACCATTAAAAAAAAGGTTTAAAACTGTGATACCGATAGAAATCAACTTTGAAATTGTTTCTGAAAATGCATGCGGCCCATCCATCTGACCACTTATCGGCTGTCGTACGTGAAGTACTGTGTCACTTGCCAAAAATAACTGATCTTCAAGAAAAGTTATTTTCTTGGGGAGACTGCAGGTTTCAGCAAGGTGACTATGATTAATACCAGCTTGAATTACATTCGTCCAATTTTATCAGTGAAATAATCAGAGAATATAAGTCTCTTACCTAAAGGATGTCAGAACATAATCCCTCTTTCATCCATCTTTCAGATGATGAAACTCTACCCGAAATGGAACAAAAACATAATGTACCATGAATGCACCTTCGCAAATATTTAAACCCCAGATTTCCAAAGTTAATTTCCCCTATTTATTTGATGTATACGACAGTGCTTGAGCATCTACGTTGTGGCCCGTCTTATTTAAAGTATGTATGTTTTCATTTTTAGATTGTGTATGTATTTAGCTCCGTAATGAAAAGCCAATGAATCTGGAGGTATACATAAGCCAAGTGGAAAACACTTTGCTAACATAACTTCTTAGCTGGTGTCAATGGACCACAATGGGGCTTTTTGTGTTATCCTTTTAGCATAACCTTTGACTTTACTTGTACTACCTGTACTGTTAACAATCTTGTTAATAAAGTATTCATTCAAAAGCACATTTGGGTTCACAAGACAACATCAGGCTTGACTTAAACATTGCTTTCCAAACTTTGTAAAACAAGTCAGAAAAGTACATTTACTGATTTTTTAAAAACTATTATAAAATGCATATAAAAATTTACATTTACAATCCAGTAGTATAAAGAAGTAATACAATAAAATATTCAAAATAAACAAGAAACAAAACTCAAAATGTTTTCATCAATGCTGTCAAAGAGCCAGATGCCAATAGGAAGCATTATGCCCTTGTTGGTCCCAACCCCTATCTACTTCATGGCCTGGTGAAGTGTGTAACACGCTATTGCACATAGACCTTTTGCGGCCTACTCACCACCCGATTACAATTTTTATCAGCTCGCAGGGCTGATCAGTAAAGAGACGTGCAGCTAGTTGTCACTTTCTCAACACTTTCTCGTCACTTTTTCCTCAAACTGTATATATCTCTATTGTAAATCTGTGGCGTTGGTCCTCACTCGGCCAGCCAATCAAAGGGCTAGCTCATGTTTGCAGAAGCAGCCATCTTGTTTAGCGTGCTGTTTAGTGCGGACAGAATCACAGACTGGCAAATATGGTTTTATTTAAATAGTTTCTTCTGTGTTGGAACGTTAACAGCGTACATGGCAACAGTTTGTGTTGTGTGTGACATCAGAGCAGAGCTCTGGTCAACCTATATAAGGTGCGAAGATGCCTTGACACTTCCCACTTCATACCTGTACCACCTAGAGAGAAATAAAGTGAGAGAGAACCGAGAGATAGAGAGCATAATCTTCCAGGAGGACAAATCTTCCACTTCCGTAGACCTACACGCTGTCCATATCACAGTCCCATGTCTAGCAACTTTGACAAACCGCTCCTGGCAGGAGTGATGTCCCGCTCTTCTCAGACTCAGGTCTTCTGTTCTGAGTGTCCATCGCCTGCCTTCACGTCTCAGGTCTTCCATGAACGTATGAAGAGGAGCCACGACTACAACTACTGCCAAATGCTGAGGAATGGACAGATCCCATCAGCCACCGGCTGTCAGCCAATAACCACCTCTTTAACCAGCCAGAAACAAGGAGAGCCAATAACCACCTCTTTAACCAGCCAGAAACAAGGAGAGCCAATAACCACCTCTTTAACCAGCCAGAAACAAGGAGGCGCAGACGAAACATCTTACAGTCATCAACAGTTGAGCAAGACTCAGCTTGGGGAACAACTAACGAAACAACAGCTGACTTGCACAGGAAAGGACACCCACATCTGTAAACCGTGTGATAAGAGCCTCACTTTAGGTGACTTGAATATACACCAGCATGTCCACACGGGAGAAAAACCTTTCCACTGTAAACAGTGTGGCAAAAGTTTCAGTCAGTTAAGTAATCTGAAGGTACACCAGAGTATTCACACAGGAGAAAAACCTTTCCACTGTCAACACTGTGACAAGAGTTTCATTGCATTAGCTCACCTGAAGAGTCACCAACGTATCCACACAGGAGAAAAACCTTTCCTCTGTAAACAGTGTGGCAAAGGTTTCAGTCAGTTAGGTAATCTGAAGCTACATCAGCGTATCCACACAGGAGAAAAACCTTTCCACTGTAAACAATGTGGCAAAAGTTTAAGTCGGTTAGATAGTCTGAAGACACACCAACAAATCCACATAGGAGAAAAACGTTTCCACTGTAAACAATGTGGCAAAAGTTTAAGTCGGTTAGATAGTCTGAAGACACACCATCGTATCCACACAGGAGAAAAACCTTTCATCTGTAAACAGTGTTACAAATGTTTCAGTGTGTTATGTCATCTGAAGAAACACCTGCGTATCCACACAGGAGAAAAACCTTTCCTCTGTAAACAATGTGGCAAGAGCTTCAATACGTTAGGTCATCTGAAGAGACACCATCGTATCCATACAGGAGAAAAACCTTTCCACTGAAATAAATGTGACAAAAGTTTCAGTCAGTTAGGTAGTCTGAAGACACCAGAGAAAAACCTTTCGACCTTCCGCAGATATTATGGGGGATTTTATAAGGGGTTTCGAGTCCCGCCCCCCCATATGTTCAGCCCCCAAACAGCACCAAAGACAATGCCAGCGCTGTTTGACCCCACTGATTCCGAAAACAGAAATTAAAAGAGGCGGACTTTTTTCGGCAATACAGATTTGCTTACCAAGCCAACTCCCAAAGACACGATGCCAGCACTATTTGACCCCACTGATTCAGACCCTTTCCATCTGGTCCCGGTAGTCTCCCTCCATCCTCCAGGCTGGCTTCCACGCACCCTGCTTAGTGGTTCCTTACCACAGTGATTGGTCATCTGGAAGTCACACTTGGGGGGGGGGGTTACTGGCATGTGCCCTGCTTCCGCCGCCTGCTGCCGCCGCCCTAGTAGTCTCCGCCCCTCTGCTGGATACGTCATCATTGTCCATGCCATGCCCAAATATGGAGTTCCAAGTCAGTCAATCTTGCCCAAGTATGGAGGTGCTCAAATATGGAGTTCCGTTGGTACTGTCACTGGTATGCAACATCACGCACGTCATCATCCTTCTATACATGCACAGAATCTCTGTGCGTGTGCGTGAGTGTGTTTCACCAGCACATCTCGAGAACTGCCCGACCGATTGACTTCAAACTCAGGGTGCGTAAAAGTCAGTCGGATCAGCAGATCTCCCAAAAAATATAGATAAATCCACAAATCCCCATATATGGACTGGAGTACCCTGATCTCATTAATATGACGTCATAGACCAGTCTGGACTCCATAATTGATCATGCTCACATGGAACTGTGTATGGGCATAAAGGAACCCAGGCACAGAAATCCCCATATATGGGCATAAAAGGGACACAGCCAGGGTACAACAACAGGTTGCATAATGGGGCATGCATTGCCAACTTAGACATGTTACTGTGTTTCTAGTTTGCTTCCCAAAACCTTCAGTTTCATCGTGTTAAGTGGCAAGTGAGCAGAGGAGTTGATCTTCCATAGTGCTGAATCATCTGTTGGCAGCTTGTAGGAGTCTCGTTTTTATGCTTTTAGTCACAGACAAGTGTTCTGCACCCATTCTCTTTGGCTATTCAAAAATAGCAGATATACAAGCTCATAGAGCTCCTCCTTCAGGCCGTGGCTCCACGCACCCTTCTTGGTGGTGGTTCCTTATCACAGTTTCCTTCACTCAAAGAGATTTTTTTTTTTTTTTATCTGCTTGTTTCTTTCACACTATCACTATCTTCCAACCCCCTCCTTCAGTCTCAATTTCAAAATGTGCTCAATAAAACGCATGGCCTTCCTCTTCTCTTTCTTTGGCGGTCTATGAACTGCTGAGTGGTGCGCCCAGCTCTCCAACTTGTACAGCACTGGTTTGTCGTCTTCTACAAAGGCAACCCGGTAGATGTCATAGTTGTCCTTGTTGGCAATAGCCCATTTGTATTGGGATTGTGTAAGATAAAATTCTTCACTCCAGTCATTTTTGGAAGATTTAACTTCTATGTACCGAGTTTTTTCCCCAGGTAACTCTAATATGATGTCATATGGGTTCAATGCTTCTGCATCCTCGTTTTCCCATGTGGCCGCCACTGTGCCATGCTGTGATGTAAAATAGAGCCATGCAAAATGTTCTCCCCTTTTCCCTTGTTTGTTGTCCTCAGGCAGCGACGTCTGTGAATGAAAAGTTAGTGATTGTTAGTCACTGACACCTCTTTGGGGACATTCAGTTATTAGCAGTAACAGCAATGAGCACCAGAACAGGACTACCTATTCAATTGTTTGTTTGTGCTCACAGCTGGGATAATTATAGGATGATTATAGTGCGTACCAAAAAATCCTGAAGGGGGGTCAACAAGTGTCATTTGGTAGCGCGGACATCTTGGTGGGGTATGTAGGTTGACTTAACATTGACCCCCACCAGTATGTCTGCAGCTACTATGCCACGCCCCCCCGTGGTGACACGTTGGCAAGCTCTATAGGGTCATGTATTCTAATGATTAGAGCAGTCAGTGGTTCTCAAACATTCTCATGTCAAGGACCCCCCCCCCCCAATTAAAAAAGATTAGAATTCTAAGTAAAGAATTCTACAACTATACTGTTGTAGGTGAAGAGAGAGAAACCTCAGCTAATCTGAATGGTCATTCTTACAGTATACACAGTAGGCCTACATTCTTTGGAATGAAATCAGGCATCCCATAGGCCAAAGTAAATAGCAGATCTACAAGCCAACAACGCGTCACACATTTTTTTTTAAATAGGGTGCTTTCCTCATTTAGCTGGAAGCCCCCTCAAGGAACCCACTTTGATAACCACTGGATTGGATTAGCTACATATTTTCCCTATTATATCACAAAAAGTTATGAATAAAGTCACTCACTGTGTCAACATGGTCGGTATTAATCTCCTGCAAATAGAAGAAACTGCCTCCTTCAGAAGATGACCCTTGAGGGGATCCAACAGCAGTCTCTGCCCAACCTTGTCCTTCAGAAGATGAACCTTCGGCGGATTCACTCCCAAATACTTCCATGTTCAAATGCTGATAAACTGTTGATGTGACAGTCATTTATATACCATACAGTGCATGATCTCCATATTTGGGCATAGCAGTGATGTTGGCAGGGGAAGACGCAAGAGCCGTTTCTATGGAAACGGTAAAACAGTTTGTAGCCTTGACGAGACACACCTATGTCACACTGCCAATCCGCTAATAAATGGCTGCATCAGAGGCACTCTGTTGGGTTTGTTGACAATCTCCATATATGTTTACACCATAATAATTTTAGTAACTATAGGACGGCCGGCCTAGTCGGGTTTCTTCTGTCTCTCTTTGGTCTATCGCTCCCTGAGTTATGCCCCGGACAGGGATTTGCAGAGAGATCTTGTGGCGGTAAAAGGAAAGGTGACCACTAAACATTCTGGGCACTAGGCAACTGGGTACATTGGAAGAGTTGGCACTACAGAAATGTGGGCACCGGGAAGAGTGGGCACTTTGGGGGGCACTAGAGAAGAGTGGGCAGAGTGGGCACGGTCAACCACAATATATTTCTAGACGGATTGAAAAACTGGGTGAAAAACATTCTGGCACAGTACTAAACTGGTTTGAATCATATTTAGACAACAGAGACTAGTTCCGCAAGGATCCATTCTAGGGCCCCTACTGTTCAATATCTTCATGCTCCCACTAGCTCAGATTATGGAAAACAACAAAATAAGATACCATAGTTAAGCAGGCGATACACAAATCTACATAACGGTATCACCAGAGGACTATGGTCCAATACAAACACTGAGTAAACGCCTTGAACAAATCAACAATTGGATGTGCTAAAATGTTCTTCAATTAAACAGACAAAACTGAAGTAAGTTTTTGGAGCCAAGGAAGACAGATTAAAAGTCAGCGCTCAACTCCAATCGGTAATGTTAAAAACCTGTAGCCAAGTCAAAAACCTTGGCGTAGTCATGGACCTAAATTTTAACTGCCACATTAACACAATCACAAAGTCAGCCAACTATCACCTGAAAAATGTAGCACAGGTTAAAGGACTTATGTCTCAGTAGGATCTAGAAAAACTTACATTCATCTTCAGTAGACTTGACTACTGTAACGGTAGTCTTTACAGGTCTCCCTAAAAAATCTATCTGACGATTGCAGTTGATTCAGAACGCTGCTGCTTGGCTCTTTACTAATACCAAGAAAGTGGAGCATACTGCGTCTCTCCAGTTCTTAAATCCTTACACTGGCTCGCTGTGTGTCAAAGAGTTGATTTCAAAATACTACTGTTGGTCTATAAAGCTTTAAATGGTTTAGGGACAAAATACAGTTCTGATCTTGTACGATATCATGAACCATCCAGACCTCTCAGGTCATCTGTGAGGTGGTGTTTTTAATTTAAAAAAAACTACACTGGATTTGGGGTTGGGTGTAATCAGGACTAGAGGTTTTACTTGCTATTAAATCCAATGTATCATTTCCCTAAGTTACCTTATTTGTGAAAAACACAAGGAGGTATAGTCTGGGCTAGGGGGTATATTCTATTGTAATCGAGGGACACTTTAACCCTGGGTGGTGTAACCAATGTATACCCCCAACCAAATTATACCAGATTATTATCCCCAATTATTGGTTTAAATGTGTAAATAGGTCTGAAGATTTCTATGAATTCTGACTATGCTGTTTTTCCCACCAGTCGCTATTGGGACCAAGTATAAAACATAATATTTCACTAACTTAAACAAAACATTAAAATGGCATAAAGTTTGTGTTAGGGCGCGTTGAAGGAGTAAAATGCATGTATTCAAATTGCAAGGAAAAGGTATATAAGCCAAACCTACCGATACTCTATGTGTTCAGCCTGATAATAAATGTATATAAGGGCAGTACAATGAACCAGTTACCTTTCTATAAAATTATACATACAGAATACAGCAGTTAGGTGTAATAGAGGGACTCAATAGTGCCATCAGGTGGATTTAGCAGCACATAAGCCTTTACCTTTGACCCAATGCCTTTTCACACCAGTTAACACCAACAAACTACCCATTCAAGTCAATGGAAAAAATATATTCACTAATGTTCTATAGTTTGATTTATATAAATGTATATCTCTTAGCAAAATGGAAGCATAAAGTTCCTGATGAAGCCGGTCGATTTGACATATGGCTCAATGTATGCTGCGAAAATTGTGGGAGGAGTAGCGTGACGAAGTTTTGGGGTTACTCTATAATTATTAAAGTCGCCAAAGTACTATGTTGGCCTTTCGGGTTTCCAGTTTGTGTTAAATGAAGCAAATGGTACAACCTTTAAATCAAGTTTCACTTCAATAGGCAGCTCACTCAAACTAAAAAAATATGTCAGTCTTGGGTCACTAATCTACCTGGCTTTATGGAGTGTGTCACCTAATCTAAATGCAGTATTATTTATATAACAAAATTATTACATCAAGTAACAGTCAAAGTTTGTTTAATGTCTTTTGTCAACTATTGCTTTTTACTGATTTAATAAGAGACAAACCTGAGCCCCCCTCATTGATGGCTGCTATACATGCAGTTGTGATGAACACTGTTTAGATATTATTTTTTACGATTGTTGTTCCTTATGTCCAAATGCCATGTGGTTGTCTATGTCTACCATATGTAACAATTCCAGGGGTTGGCGACATGGCAATGATCAGTAATTGGGAATGAGATTCACCTGGTAACTTGCTCGTCTTCTGGTAATGTAAATGTTGGCAATTTGGCATACCTACAAAAACAACCAGGACCTGGTGCTGTGAAATTGTTCACACAAAAAAAAACATGTCACAGATAATTTAACGCAATTTATTTTCTCAAATTAATTTGTTAGCAAAAAAGTGTAAAAGATATGGGTTTGAAGCAGCAAGCTAACAATTGGCAAAACCCAATATACAATACATTCTCAAACCACTGACAGACAACTGAGAAACTACTGCATCTAATTGGATAAATAAACAATTTGCTACAATATCGTTTAAAAATCTGCTATAGTGACTAATTACAGACATGGCGTGGACTAAAAGACCACAGAATCTAAGCTGCCATCCACAACTTTTTTTTAAAAGTGAATACTACATTATTTTAACCAATTCATAACCAAGAGGGTCTCACTGCTCTTCTGTTGAGACATTTAGATTGTGTGGTCGGGTAGGACCACTAATGGTTGACAAGTAGGGTTGGGATCCAGAACCGGCTCCAGCATTGAGGAACCGGAATTGGTGCCATCACATTTGGGCCCCTTTCCGGAACCATGTTTTTTATCACACTGTCAGAGCTGGTATGTGGACTTCACGTCTGCTATACAATTACAATACCGGTGGTTCTCAAACTGGTTCCATTTGTACACTCTCAGAGTTACAGACCGTGTAAGGGTCCATTTGGAACCCCCTATAGGAAACATTAAAATCCTAAAGGATCCCAACCCTATTGACAAGATGATATTGCATGAAAGTCCAATAGAAACAACTCGCCTTCCCAAACGTGCTTTCCATTATAGCTCCACGGTAAAGATTTCAGCGCTTGCACAGGACGCCTGGGATGGAATCCAGGGTAGGACATGAACCACTTAAGCCCTTTAGTCTTAGTGAAGACCCCCGTCTAAACCAAATCTCTTCGCCAAAAATAGCCGATCTAGCTTGTAGATCTGCCATTTTGGGGCGAATGTTCCCCCCAGAATAGGCATGCTGGGGTTCAAGTGGTTAAAAGTTATGGATTGCAGCTTTATACAGTATACATTAAAAGAGATGAAGAGTTTCTTTCCAAACGAAACATTCAACTTTGGAAATGACAGCTATACTTAACAAAATGACTGACAGAAAATCAAAAACAAATCAAAAAGGTTAGTCGGTAATTTCATGGTCTAGTGAAACAGTCTGGGTTGTTTTTGACATTTTAGAGAAACCGAATGATGTACTTTGGGACAGTGGTTCTCAAAGTGGATTCCAGGGACTCTCTGGGTTCCTTTGGGGGGGGGGGGGGCTACATTAACCCTTACAAGTCTGTAACTCTGACAGTATACAAATGAAATACATTTGTATACTGTTAGAGCTTGAAATGTAAAGGTTTGAGAACCACTGCTTTGGGAAATGGCTATAAAGAAACCTTTTTGGAAAATAACTCTTCAAATGGGTTTAATTCCATTGTGGAACACAGGGCTGTCAGTCAGTTTAATCAGAATTCATAACAACGTGAAGGCCAACACATCCTCCACACAGCTTTAGCAGTAGCTTTCAAGTCAAGGTGTCTTAACCAGCTCGTACTCACGGTTTCCACCCCACCCCCTCCCTCCCCCGCTCCTCGTGTCAAGTGCAGTTATAGGGAGCACCCGCCTCCCCTATTATTTTCACTGGAGAGACACCAGGTAGGGTGCCGTTACGCCCTTAACAGTCCTGTGTAGTATAAGGGCTGTCCCATTGATTGAAACATTCATATTTAGATATTCCTTCATGCTTCCGGTTGGCTTGTCAACCTAGCCAGTCTAGGTCGTCGTCATCGTCGTCGTCTTCACCGAACAGAGGCGCAGGGGGAGGACGCCCCTTCATGCTCTGTAACCAACACCACAAAACACCAAAAGTTACTAACAGCAAATGGTGAGTAAATGCAAGTCCAATCATCAGATGGCGCTATTGCAGCGATTACCAACCTGTGGGGTAAGTGCAAGTGGGGCCCCAGTCAATTGGCAAAACACTAAGATTTTAATGATAACATAACATTAATATACAAAGAAATATGTAAACAAATTAAATATTTTGTTTCCATTAAATTGTTGAAAATAGATAGGTTTTCATTGTGATACCAATAAGAACTTAAAAGTACACTATGTTGGCACTTCAGTGGTCAGATCAAGATGATCAAGTGGGCCCTGATCCACCAAAGGTTGGAAACCGCTGCAGCTGTTGTGATCAAAGTGATCTAGTAGATCTACCCAGGAGCGACAAGAGTTTCATCTCAATTAATTGCACATGTTACTGGACAAATAAAGCGACAATTCAGCAAGGGAGGAATGACAAATTATACTGAAATATTCACTTTGATTTGCCAGTTAACTGTACATTTTCTGCTAATAAATGAAGTGATGCAAACAAGCGATGATTACAGAACCACAAACAATAAAAAAAAAGAATAGCAACACACAAATATACAAATAAACACAAGACAACACAGACATTAACACAGGGAGTGGGGGGGTTTAAAGCAGGGTGCTGAAATCTGTAGAGCAGTGGTTCTCAAAGTGGGGAACAGGGACCCCCAGGGGTCCTTGACGGGGTTCCAGCAAAATTAGTTACTATATCACCAAAATCCCTGTAACCTATTTGAAAATAGGTTAAAACCTATTTGATTCGGATGTGTTATGAGCTTCTAGATCTGCCATTTAAAAAAAAGAAAATAGAAAACAATGTGAAAAAGTGGAAATATTTTTGGACACCACTTCTTTCAATAGGGGCTCCCCACTCCCCCCAACCCAATACATGTTAATTTGGGGTTGGGCCCTTGACATGAAAACGTTTGAGACTGTTTTCATGTCAATTCCGAGACTGTACAAATGGAACCAAATGGACCCATTTGGTTCCAGTTGCACACTCTCGAAATTAGGATTTTATAGTATACTGTAGATTCAAACTGGGGGTCCTTGAAATTGAAAACGTTTTTTGAGAACCACTGCGTGTAGAAGCCCCGACAAAAGACCTCTACGGAGCCTTCCTCACCAGCTCCTCCTCCTCATCCTCCTCAGTGGGTGGCGGCGGGGGTTTGGCTGCAGCAGCGGTGGTGGTGGAGGTGGTGGTGGTGGTGCTCTGGAAAAATGGCTCCTCTCCATTTTCCTTCCCTACCCCCTCAGTCAGACTGAGAGCATAGTATATAACACAGGGTGAGTAGGTGTGTGTGGTTGTGTGGTTGGGGGTGGGATGGGGATGGGGATGGGGGGGCCAAGGGGAGGAGATGAAACAAAGGATGGAGATGGAGAGATGGTAATGAACGGAGGATGAGAGAGAGACAGACAGACAGACAGACAGAGGTGGTGGTGGGGTTAAAAAGATGGGTGTGGGTTAAGAAGGTTGGGAAGTAAAGAAAAAGACAGAGAGACGGCGAGGAACAGTAAACAGAAAGAGAACCAAACAAATAAACTGAAAGAGAACCAAAAAACAAACAAAACAAAAAAACATGACAGAAAATGAAACGCATGATTTCAGACAATTCGATGAGCAGTGAATTTAGCGGGATTTTCATGCATTATTAGGAAGGGATGAACAGACAGATAAATATGGGCATCACACTTAAACTTAAGTCAACTGGACCTCTGTACTTGGAGCACTTTTTTCCCCAGGTCTACTCTATACCAAATCTCTTTGGCTATTTTTTTTGCTAATGTTCTCCCCCAGAATATGGATGCTGGGGTTCAAGCATCTGTGTAACCACTTTAACCATTATTTTATACTTTGGCTATTCAAAAATAGCAGATATACAAGCTCAAAGCGCGGCACAGAGTGCCGTGCAGGACTCACCTTGTGACCTTGTCTGTACTCCTCTCCTGCAGTGGACTCGGTGGAGGCGGAGGTTGGGTTGGGGGCCCTGTGACTTTATGAGTTGTCACAACGTGCTGCTGCTCCCCTAGAGGGCCTTTCGCATCATCAACCCCGTCTTTGTGGACCCCGGGTTCAGTCATTGATGTGTCGGACTCTGTCCCACATGCCCGTCTCGTCTTGGAGTGCGTGTCCTCCTCCTCGGGTTGTCCGACAGCCAACACCACCGGAGAAAGATGGGCGTTGTGTTCTTTATGCGGGTGGGACGATGGTTCCACCGCAGAAGGCACTTCCTGTTAGGGGTGTAACGGTTAATTGAACTAATCGATTTAACTGATAATAAAAAATAACTCATCATCGGTTTTAATTTAATTTGGGGGGGGATTTGAAATTTAGCTTTTTTCATCCTTTTCAAATCCTTTTACAAGTAGCGGAAATAGCCAATCTACAAGCTCGAAATGGGTCGCTAGGAACTTTTTTTGTGGGACACTATTGTACAACGAAGTATAAATATAAAGTATGCAAGTGGTTAATCAGACTAATCAATTAAAATTTTGATAAAATGTTGATTTGTTTTAATTAACGTTTTAATCGGTAGAATAATCGCTAAGGAAGTAATGGATAGTTGCAGCCTTACTTCCTGTACCTGGCCGTCGGTCACTGGCGCCGCCTCCACCGTTTCTGCCAGGGCGGCCGCCACCGGGCCTGCTGGGGGATGATGGGTGACCTCTATGACCTCTATGCACTCCGATTGGCTCTGCATCTCACACTCTGCCACTGCTCGCGTCGTCTCCTCCTCCTCCGCTGCTACTACTTCCTCGTCTACTTTCTCCGCGGCCACGCCGCCGGGTTGTGCCTCCGCCCAGGCCTCTCTGGGTTGAGCGGATTGGCACTCTGCCCTCTGTTCCTCTCCTTCCTCTTCCTTCTTGCCGTTCACGTGCGTGTTCCCTGGAGGTCTCTCCTCACTGTGGTTCACCACGCTTTCGTCCTCTTCTTCCTCGTCTTCTTCCTCGTCCTCCTCTTGTTTGATGCTATGTAGTGAGGAGTGTTGATCTGTGCCGCTCAGGAGCTGTAGAGTTACGCTCTGTGAAAAGTCAAATGTATCAATTTAGGGCATTTAGCAGACACTCAATCCAGAGTGATTTAAAGTAAGCAAGGAAAACACAACGCAATACATCAAATGCATAGAAATACTAATGTAGGATCATAGGTAAACCAAGAACCTATCATCAGTCTAAAACAGTGGTTCTCAAAGTGGGGTCCGGGGACACCCAGGGGTCCGTGAGGGAATTCCAGGGGGTCCCCAGCTAAATGATAGATAGTTAGGAACCAAATGGACCCTTATAGGTCTAACTCAGACTCTCAGAGTTTAAATTAACATTGATTTTACGATATAAATTGGGGTCCAAGAGATAGAAATGACATTAAATGGGGGTCAAATGTTCATCTACTATGAAATGCCCAGAATAGGGGCGCTAGGGTTTAATTGGTTTACTATTCATGTTTTACCCAGTCATGGGACAGTTTTGTTGTTTCAAATTGTAGTTTCTGGTGCTTTGAGTGGCAAATTCACTTAGTAATCTTAATGCTATTTAGAAACATGTAGCAGTTCCCTTGCGAAGAACAACAGTTTATTATGAATGACGTTTTCCCATATACTGTACAGCCAAATATTGTATATATCTTCAGGTAAAGGCATCTTTTACCTTAATGGTACCAACGATCACCCCCAGCACAGCCTGGCCCGTGTACGACTCACTGAGATCAAACTCTCCTCGTAGAGAATGGAACACGCCATTCATCACACGCTTCACCTGCAGAGACAGAGAGACACACACACACAGGTTCAGTACAGCTTATAAGTCAGTGGTTCTCAAAGTGGGGTCCAGGGACCCTCAGGGTTACAAATGGACCCTTACATCTGTAACTCTGTGGGGAGGCCAGGTTCAATCCCTACAACAAGGTACTTTGTTTTAGAGAGTCAGCTAAATCTATTTAACACCATTCATTCATTTCAGAAATGTGTATTGGTAGAACTTGTGCTTGTCTATTAGTAAAAATCTGGAGAAAACAAATGTTTCTGGGAACTTGTCAGTTCAAACCAACCTACAAGCTCACGCTGCAACGCATTGTGAGCTTGTAGATCTGCTATTTTCGGTGTGCATTACCGACGGGCAACCAAGTATAAAATCATAATTTTTCCGTTAAGAGAGAGAGAGAGAGAGAGAGTGTGAGTGAGTGCTTGCTCACTCACCTCGTTTGCTGTGTCTCCATGGCTTTGGTCTGCTAGTTGATTTTCCAGTTCAGCCACTCTGCCCTCCAGCTTGTCCTTAACTGACACTGACTGCCTCTCCAGGGCCATGTACTGACAAAACAAACAACATTATGAGTGCATTCCTTCCTCATAATGCACATCTTTATCCCACCGTTGTGTGTGTGTGTGTGTGTGTGCAAGCAAATTAGCAAAACTGCAAATATGCAGGAACTAGAGATGCACTGATATGGATATTCAGGGTCGATGCAGATGTTTGAAATTTGTCCGATAGCCGATTCTGATAATTTGTTTCTTTCCCCATTTTGAGCCACGGAAGCAAATAAATCTTCATAAATTCTTCTTCTTCTTCTTCTTCGTAAATATCCGATACCGATACACGGCAGATATATCGTGCATCTGTAGCAGGAATGCATAATATGCCACGATTTAACTAGCAGGGCTAAGATCAGGGACAAACAATAAAGTAGATACAACGACGACCAACTAAAAATAAAGAAGGACTTTTGTGCAAAACAACAACAACAACAAAACTGAGCATTAAAGAGGCAGACATCCCTGACAAATGCATTCCACAGCAATAACACATCATTTAATTGAGTTAGAAGGGAAAAACAGACATGGGAGCCTGCCTCAGCTCCTTGAGCCCCATACAAATTTGTTCTACTGCTATGCCAACAGAATATGGAATGCCCTACCAAAAGACATCAAAAAGTGTGACTCCTTACCCTCCTTCAAAACCGCAGTAAAAGAGCACCTGTCTGCAAATGGTAACTGGTCTGACGTCTTAACTTAACACCAGAAATAACCCAAAATGAGTGTTGATGATGTCTATGATATATTATTGTATGTCTTTAAATGTCTCTATGAATTGAATACACAGGACCCCAATGGAAACAAGCCCTCAGGGCTTTTTGTGTTGTCCTTTTAGCAGCACCATTGTTTAATCGTACCACTGACTGTACTATTTGCAAATCTATTAATAAAGTATTCAATCAATACAGTACATACTTTCTCCTTTAGGGCCTGCAGCTCCTCTTGTTGTCCCTGTTGCTGCATCAAACTCTGTTCCTCTGACTCTCTCGACTGCTTCAGTGCTGTAAACTGTAAAGAGAGCACTATTAAGGGAGTGGGCACCTCTGTTAAATTGGCTATTTTTTCCCAAATGTAAAATAAAAAAATATTTGGAAAATGATTTAAAGTATACATGATTAGCTTAAACATTCTACAATTAAGGACTAATATTTCTACAATTGCTTTATATCCAGTATGTGCAACTGCCACAGAGACGAGGTGTCATGTTGTGCTATTGTTATGAAGAAGCTAATAATCACATTTAGTCTAATTCCCAATTTGTGACACACAGTACTTAAGTGAAATTTGGAGCACAGATTGAGCATAAAGAGAGTAAGCTTATGTGTATGTATGTGTGTGAGTGAGTGTGGGGATACAAACAAATGTCCCCACAAGTATAGTAGAATATGAGAAATAGTCATTGGGAGGACAATTTACCTGGTCCTCTTAAGATAAATGGTTGTTTTATGGTTAAAACAGATTGTTAGAGTTAGGTTTACTTTATAATTAGGAAAAGATTCAGGTTGGGGGTCGGATAAGACATTTAGAGGTTAGGTTTAAGGGTTGGATTTGGAGTTATGCCTGATTTATACTTAGGTGTCGTGCTGTAGTTCATTTTTGGCTTCAGTTATGGCTAAAACGACCAAAACAAAAATGGTAAAAATTACATGATAAAATCCCTGTTCTGAAATGCTGGTATCCGCACAAGTATATTAATACAAACGTGTGTGCATGTGTGTGTGCGCTTGCGGTCTGGCTTAGGTTGCTGACCTTTTCCTGTATTTGTGTCAGTTTCTGCTCCAAAGCGTCTCTCTGCTCCTGCAGGTCGGCCACCTCCCGGCCGTGGTGCTCCTTCACGGAGGCCAACGCCTGCTCACACCTCCCCTTCCACTCCTGCTCCAGCTCCGTCTGCAACTGCGACAACTGGAACAGACACGGACACAAACCATACGGTGTGACTGCATAGGACAGAGCTTCTCAGAACGATTTCATTTAACAAAAATATTAAAAGAAACAAAAATGTGACTAACCTGCTCGGAGGCGGCGGTATCAGTGCTGGTCCGGGCCTTGCGGAGCTGAGCTCTCAGATTGTCCAGCTCCTGCTGATTGCTCCTGCGTAGCTCCTCCATCTCCTCGTCTCTGCTCTGACGCTCTGCCTGCCACTTCCGCTTCCTGTCCGCCAGCGTCTAAAGGGGACAAGCCAAGGTTGTCAGTATGTCAGGTCTGAACGCCATCTGTTAGGGCAATGGCTCTCAAACTTCAATATTTCAAGGTTTTTGATTGATTGATTGACCGTCTGGTCCATGGTCTGCCCTGTGGCCTCCTCCCAGAGGGACGTGCAGGGAGGACCTCCCTTGGTAAATGCTCTCAGGACAGGAGGCATCCGTACTAGATGCCTGAACCACCATAACTGACTCCTCCAGTAAAAAGGAACACTCACCCGTTCCAGGTTCTCTTTATCCGTCTTCAGGTCCTGCGCCTCCTCCTCCACGTTGCTGACTCTGACCTCCATCTCTTTACGCTTCTGTTTCTCTGTGCGATACTGGGCCTGGGTCCGCTCCGATGTCTCCTTTAACTCTGGAGGAAGACACACACACCAAGGTTATTACAGTTCAACTAGATGTGAAATAATCGTTACAAAAAGAACAAGATCTAACTGAAACTAAACATTTTAAATATGTTGCACAAAATCATGTCATACTGAAGACATTTTCCTACAATTTTCAACAAGTTACAAATAGCAAAAATAACTGATCTACAAGCTCACAAGGCGTCGCGATGGGACACATTGTGAGCTTGTAAATCGGCTATTTTCACCATTCGGTGTATGAGAAGTACTGTATATAGGGAAAAAAGGCAAGTGTGTGCGTGTGTGTGTGCGTGCAAGGAAAAACATTTGTGAACCACTGTTCTAGTCTCTAGTCATCACTGCCACTCAATTTGCCACCTGGCACCTGTCTAATATCATTCATCCCATTGACACACCTTCCAGTTGTGTTTCCAGTGTGGAGACGCGTGCGCAGTGGCCCTCGCCATCCTGCAGGGCCACCGCCAGCTTGTTCTGCAGCTCCGAGGCCCTCTGCTGGTGGGAGGTGGCGTCCAGCTGCAGCTGGGCTACCCGCGATGTGGAGGACGCCAACTCCTCCGTCAGATGCACCTGAGGGAGGGAGAGAGAGGGGGTAGGGGGGAGAAAGAGAAATTTGATGTCTCCCCGGGACCCAAACTAGTGAAAATAGCCGATCTACAAGCTTACAACACGTCGCATTGTAGATCGGCTATTTTCACAATTTCGTTAAGTTTTTCCCCCCTAATTTAAGGAATTTCTTCCTTTTTTTATTTTTATTTATTTTTAAATTCTTTTGAGAAATTCTTGACATTGTTTTTATTTATTTTTAATAATAATTGAAACAGTGGTCTACAGTAAACACAGCTCTGAGATTAAACAAATGGAGCAGAGTGGTGGAAACCTTGTATGTCCAAATCTGTAAACTTTGCAGAAAATGGAGAAAAAAAAGGACCTGCGCTCTATTGGATCTAATGTACGGTAGTCATTATTTAGTCATACGCTCTTGTTAATCATTTTCATGGGCTCGATATTTATAAACCCCACAGCCACTTAGCCACTATCATTTTTACAAAAAACTAAATTCTAAAATAGCCGATATACAAGTATGGCTACTTTTGCTACTTTTGTGTGACACCGTAGAATGGCGAAATAGGGCATTCATTTACGGCACAAAAAACATAAAAATGTGAAATATGGAGATACAAGGTTTCTGCCCGACAGCACACCAAATGCAGCAGAGCGATGATGGCGGTCTGGATGAGTGATGGGTGAGAAGCGCTGCTGGTTCAACCAGCATGACCCTGTTGGGAGGAACATGGTGAGGCGGAGAGATGACTGATGGAGGACAAGGAAAAGGAAAAGGAATTAAGCGAGAATGTTAGTGAGAGGATAGTTTCTCCAGATTCTGTTGGGAGGAAGATAGTGAGGCAGAGATGACTGATGGAGGAGAAGGAAAATAAATGTGCGAGAATGTTAGTGAGAGGATTAGCCTTGGATCAAGACCATCATGGATGCATTTTATCGAGTCTGACTTTTCCTTCTCTGTACATGTAAGTGCTGATAAAGCACATAAAGTGCTGATCCTGTAGCCACGGATATTAACTCGATATTAGGAACCTGTGTGCACTGTATTAGTCCGTTATTTTGAATAGATATGAGTTTTAATCCCGTCTGTGCCGTTACGCCATTGTCATCCCGTCTGTGCCATTACGCCGTTTTATTACTTTGTTTACATCCTGCTTACATCGAGTGTAATACCGGCTTTCACCTGATGCGCCCCGCCACTACCACCCATTGAGGAATACAGGGAACTACCGGCAGAATCCGACATAGACGGGATTAAAACACATATCTATTGTAAATAAAAATACAGTGCACACAGGTTCTGAATGTCGAGTTAACATCCGTGGCTACAGGCTAAGCACTTTATATGTTTTGTTTGTACTTGTACTGAGAAGGGCGGGCTTCGCACGCAGATTTCCAGTGACCATAGGGGGCAGGGTAGAGACCAAGACTATCATAGATACGAAAGGAAAAGTCAGACTCGATAAAATACATCTATGATGATGGTCTTGAGCCCAGGCTATGAGAGGATAGTCTCTCCAGACAGAGCTGGCTCACAAGATTCAAATGCTTCCGCCTAAAGTTGCATCCTCCATGTTTATGAGTGTGTAGAATAGCCGTTCTTGAGCATAAATTAGGCTTAATAGTCCATACTTCATAACCACTGGAAGATTTAAATAAAGCCGTTGTCCTGCCCCTTCCCCACCACTTCTGTTTGCCCTCTGCAGTCGTGTAAATAACTTCTACTGAAAACCAAATTAGTCGAGGCCTAGCTTAGCTAGCTGCTTAACATGAATGGAATATACTTTATTTAAAATAAACGTACTTTCATAAATGTTCACGACTTTACAAAGCAGAAGTACAGACTCTCTGTAGCATTGGAAGATTGTGAAAGAGTTGCCTGGCTTGAGAGACTAGTGAAAGGATGACTATGGCGTTGGTAGTACAGACAGTCAGCTCTGGGTCAAGTCATTAGCAAATAACCATTAACGTTTTAATACCCTGGGAGTGGCAGGTGAGTGGAGTTTGCAGCAGTGGGACCACTCATATAGTGTCAGATAGGGAATATACTATTTCAAACTGGGGGGGGGGGGCCTTGAAATGAAAAGGGTTTAGAATCACTGATCTGGTAGCAAAACGTGTTTTTTTGACCCAGGTCTGGTGGTAGAAGTCAGAGCAAACAGGCTCACCTGGCCCGAGCCCAGGTCCTGAGGCAGTGCATGCTGGGAAGAGAGAGAGCACTCAATGCTAGACGTCCTCAGATCAGATCAGCACAGCAGTGCAAAACAGCCAGGAAGGGAACAGTTGGCAAAGAGTGGCATTAAAGGAGAATTCCAGTCATTTTACATGTTTGCTATGATGTGTCGCTTATCACTCACCAACATACAAAGGGATGTTGATTTTTTTCATAGAAGCCCCTGTTGTCCATTGTGGAGACCCCTTCCACTGGCATAATGGAGTAATGCGGATAAACAAAAATCGCCTATTTTAGCAGCTCCAAAGTTATTTTTTTTTTACACTAATCCTCATTATGCAGTGTACTGACACTCAAACATGCACTGAATGTCCCTTATGAGCTGCCGTTCATGCAGAACGACATGGAGCGGGTTGCTTGTTTCTCTCACAGAATCTGGCAACACCGAGGACTAGCTTCACGTCGTTCTGCATGAACGGCAGCTCATAAGGGACATTCAGTGCATGTTTGAGTGTCAATACACTGCATAATAAGAATTAGTGGAAAAAAATACGACCCTTTGTATGTTGGTGAGTGATTAGCGACACATCAAAGCAAACATGTAAAATGACTGGAATTCTCCTTTAAGGGGGCGTAAAAAAAGGTTAACACAGAAACACTTCTGACCGGCTAAATCAGTCAGATGGTTCATGAAGCCTGTTGGTAAAAACCAAAGCCTTCATGAGCAGTTCAGATTGCTAGGAATAGAAGATAAGAATGGCAGCAAGCAATCTAACTCATCCTCCCCTATATGTACAACATCATCTCACCACACGGCACACGCCTTAATTTTTTCAAGATTTCAAACAAAAAAGGGTTACGCACCTTGTCTTGCTCGGCCTGCAGTAGCCGCGTCTGATTGTGCTCGCTAGAGGACTTGAGGGAGTCACTCCTCTGCTCTAACAACAGGTTGCTTTGCTCCACGTACCTGGACAATGACGGTAGGATAAAACAGCTTTATTTCCTTCAACAACGGCTACTTTCCTACAAGCTGCCCCTCTCTCCCAGGGACCTTTTATTCTCTGTGGCGAGGAGTGAGCATGTCATGGGTAGACGAAGGTTAATTCATTTGAGTGGAGTGGGAAGTTTTTTTTCAATGCAACAGCTAACAGAAAATAACCTGATGAAGGTCTAATGCAGTGGTTCTCTCCACAGGCGGCCCGTGGGCCAAATCTGGCCCCCAGGGGAGCTTTCTTCTGACCCCTGGGGCATATTACTGCATCAAAAGTAATCAACAAACTATACTATAAAAAACGGTCAAACATTGGCCAAATTGTCAAATAATATAAGATTGTTTTTGAAAATAGTCGATTGTAGATCAGCTATTTTCACAATATTTATCTGTGGAACCGAGTCAAACTAAATGTAATGTCTCAACTCCTACAATTCCAAGTGCTTGTCAGGGTGGGGGGGGGGTCCCAGTTCAAATATGATTTTTTTGGGGGGTCCCCAGTTCAAATATGATTATTTTGGAGGGTCGCCAGTTCAAATATCATTATTTTGGGGGGGTTGTGGGCCTGAAAAGGCAGTGTGATGGAGTTTTTTCTTTCAATCCAACAGCTAACAAAACTGCACACTGCAGCAGCGTTATAAATTATTTGCAATCAAAACTTGAATTTGGCTACTGAACAACAAAAGAAAACATTTGGTAGATGCTTTTATCTTGGGCATGCAGCCACAGCATCAACTATTTGAGTTCATTGCCTTCCATGTCTGCCTGGGCCTCACCTTTGGTTCTGGTTGATAAGCTCACCAATCTTGCGGTTCTGTTCCTCAATACGCGAGCTCTTCTCAAACACTTCCTTCTTTAGACACTCATTTTCCTGCAGAAGGGGGAATTCATGTCTTCACAAAAGCCTGAGGCAAGCACTGAGCACATCAAAACAAAATGTGTATACAATCACATTCGTAACGTGTACTTAACTCATTTAGTGCCAAACGTATTTCTGGCTTTATCACCCCTGTGCCAAGGCCACAAAAATACATTGTAAAAAAAAAAGTGCTTAGGAGCCGAGATACAGCCTTTTTCAGTAAGAAGTTCAACAAGAAGTGAATGGAGCAGCAAATATTCAAATCATTTTGGGTTCTGAAAATTCTTTTTCAAAAAAGAAAAAGAAAAAAAGTTATTCAAAAAAAAATATATATATATATATATATTTATGTACGGTATTTATTTTTCATGACGTCGGCGACGTCATTGGCACTCTGGGCACTGAATGAGTTAAGTTCCCACGCGCAGTGGCATTTTTATTGTCAGCTGAATTTGTTGTTTGGTACGATTAAAATGTTATTGTACCTGTGGATATTGCGCTGACATGGCCTAATTGCCATTACAGTAGTGTCAAACTGGATATAACAACAAAATGTTCAAAATCTGACAGCTCCACCCGTGACTAATAAAATGCATCTACTTGACGAGAGATCAAGAGCATTAGATTTGAATTTGCATTGATGAAGGTCACGGCAAACACTGGATGATATGTAGGGGAGTTTGTCTTTGGTACAAGTAGCGATGCTGACTCAGAAGAACAGCTTTAGTAATATGCTGAAATAGGTGCACAAGCAGGGAATTGGGACCAAAAAAAAGCTGCATATCCTGTATGTACCTGAACAATTCTTTGGATGTTGTGCATGATCATTGACGTTTCCATTGACATGCTGGACATGCCCATAGTGACATTTCCCTGCCTTTGAAGATCATCCATCTGTTAAAGCAAGGAGGGGGAGAAAAAGCAATTATGGCAAAACACAAATCAAATACATGAATAAAGAATATATGAATGTTTTTTATATTCATGTAAACCTTTGAAGACAATTGTTCCACTTTATCTGCCACTTTTCCTACAGCCAATCGGATTTCTGTGTTGTGCTGACGGGCCTCTGTCATTAAGAAGGAAGTGACATCACTAGAGCCTGGAGGGAACAGGATCAAGGCCATCAGGATCAAATAATACTTTGTCACATTATGCCGTTATAACATTCTACAAGAAGTTATATTAGCATTTAGGGTGTGAACTCAGTGGGCTTTGTACAAAATGAGTGCATGCCGTCTTACCCATGTATGGAACCGTTTGTGCGTGGTACACAGGCTGCAGTTGAGAGGGAGCCACAGATGTCTGAGTGTAGGAATAAGGCTACGAAGAAAGATGACAGCTTGGCATTAAAACGAAAAAAAAAAAAAAACAATACTTAAAGGCATACTAGGTAACGTTTTCAACAAAACTAAAGTTAAATTGTATATCTTTTGTGAGTGGCAAAAGTTTCACAACACCCACTCCATGAATTTCACCCCCGGAAGCCTTTTATTTATATATTTTATATTGAACGTGGACTGGGGGGACTTTCCCGGGGAAATGACGTCATCTGGCCGGAAAACGGAGGTGGAAATGCACTGGTTTCCTGTTTGGCCAGGAACTACCACAACGGTTTCCTGTTTGGCCAGGAACTATCGCGCTAATAACAAAAATGAACCTCACGCTGATTTTAAGAGAATGTAGGATTAGAAGATCGAAAAAGAACAGAAAAAGAAAGCACAGCTCATGGTAACTAATGCTCCACTGGCTAAGAGAAACGATCCGTAGATAGTATAAAACAATTAAAAGATCGCTTTTTGAAACGCTTCCGGCTTCCGGTGAAAACGAATGGAATTCTGGGTAATCGAGGACTACGGAAATTGTATGCAGTGACGGTAGTGACCAGCAGAGGTTGCTAAAAATCGTTAGTTGTGAATTTGCATTGTACAACTTTAAACGAGGCCAATGTACTTATTTAAGATCCTATTTAGGAATGTTATGCTTAATTTAGATGGGAGATCTAATGTGGATCACTGGCTACCTTCAAAACATGCCTGAAAATCTATCTTTCAGGAGACCACAAGGGGAGGTAAACTCACTTTTCCCATAGAAAGGAGAAGACTGACATTTTTTCGCTTTTCCCTTTCTCTACTTTGTACATATAGTGTTTTATATTTGTTGATTATATAGTATTTTGGTGTTATTATTATGCTATGTTGATGAATTGAATACATAGGACCACAATGGAAACAAGTCCCCAGGACTTTTTTGTGTTATCCTTTTAGCACAAATGTCTGACTGTACAACCTGCTGTTTACATTTCTGTAAACAGAGGACATGTGAGGTATGAAGGGAATCGGATTTGAACTTGGGTCCTCACAGCTGTGCCTGTGCCAACCATGATTATCTTTATGAGAGTGGTTCCCAGGGGTCCTTGAGTGGGTCTCCAGCTAAGTTATTGATAGTTAGTATAGTATCAAATGGACCAGGACAGGTCTGTAACACAGAGAGAGAGAGTGTACACGGGTCCATTTGTACACTCTCTGGGTTATGGCGGTCCGTGGCCTAATGCATACCTAACTGGGGGTCCTTGAAATTAAAACATTTGAGACCAATGCTGTATGAGAAGATGAATACACACTGTTTAAAATGTGGGTTTGTCTCACCTGAAAGGCATGGGTAGTGCCTCCGATCCCATGCTGTGGGGCAGAGGTTGTCATGTTGACAGGTAGTAAGGCAGAAGGCTGAGTTGCATGGGGCTGAGAAAGCACTGTAGGGATAAAAAAGGATACAAATATTTAACGAATGAAAAGTATTAAAAAAAAATCCATATCCTGAAAAGTAACGTTTTTGGACATTCAAGATTTCCGTCCGAGAGCGACAATATGTAGTTTATGTGTGTTTCTATTAGTAGAGTATATTTATTACAGTAGTTACTGTGTAAAGTGACCATAAAAAATGTACATTGCCAAGATGGTGAAAGTGGCTGCTCTATTTTTTTTCCAGCTGTTGTAATGGTGCAAAAGACTACAGTAAACTTTCCTACAATAAGGGCATGTATCGGTGGGCCTTGTGGCAGGTGTATGGGTCCTCACCTTGTGCTGGGCCTGGAGGGGCAGTAGAGATCTGCACAGGAGAGGGGGCAGCAGGTCGATCCTTGGCTCTAGAAACACTGGAGTCCTGGAGAGAATCATACAATAAATTTCCGAGTCTCAAGAGTCTTTGATTGGCTCTGAGAGGCTGTTTTACAACTAAGCTGCGATCTGGTAGGACCAAACACCCAGCAACCTTGTCTGAGCTGGAGAGACCAGAGCCATGCCTCCATGGCAAAATAAGCAGGTCCACAAGCTCACAATGCACGGCGGATGCAACTATGTATGGCTTGTAGATCGTACATTTTTGGTGTTGTGACACCGTCGTACACATGGGAGGACCACACCAGACAGGTCACGGTTAGGGATGGGACGATACGAAAATTTCATGTCACGATTATTGTGACCAAAATAATTGCGATTTACGATATTATCGCGATAATCAAAATATGCTTAAAACTCTAAAAATGCCACTTTTGTTAACCACTTGAACTCCAGCATCCATAGTCTGGAGGGTGGAACTTCTGCCAAAAATAGTAGATCTACAAGCTCACAACGTGTCGCCACGCCCAAATAACCTTTCCTGGTCTTTTGCTGCCCCTGTCCCAAATAGTTTGAAAGGCATCAAATTCAGAATAAGCATATATTTCAAAGACCAATAAAGTTGATATGGAAAAACATTACATAATATTGTCTTCGTACCGTTTTCAGTTATGTCAAAAAAAGGATTAGAAAATGATCACATTGTTTTATTTACATTTTCCGCAACGTCCCAACTTCTTTGGAATTGGGTTTTGTACATCGTCATACGACAAATAATACAAATAACAGATCTACAACCTCACAACGCATCGCAATGCGCCTCACTGTGACTTTGAAGATCTTCGCTATTTAGGACATGCCCAAAATAGGGACGCCAGGCTGAAAGTGATTACACAAATCATCTTACCTCTAGTTCAGAGTCACTGGAGTCTGGCTGGCTGGTAACCCCCGTCAGAACAGGGAACATTGGCTGACCCATCTTCGCCATGCGGGAGATCAGCTTGGCTTTGGTGGCATCTGGATTCTGCAGATAGAAAAAGAACGATCAGGTTCTAACATAGCTCAGTCAGACAGTGTGTATATGCAGCTATTTAGTTCAGAACTGTGTGTTTAATAAAAAACTAAAAAACAAACAAAAAAACAGCATGCTTACTGTCAACTGTTCACTGAGGGAGTTAGACTTTGCTCGAAGTGGTGATTCACTGAAAGGGAGAAGGTAATGGGCAAATCAGCTTAGAAACTCAAGAATTAAGATAATTGTATTAACCGTTTCTTTGAGGTCATGTGGGCACCATGACCATGACCTCTATTTTTACATGTAAGGGGGAGATGAATTGTCTGTGTTGTGTTGCTTAAATCTTATGGAAAACCTATGTAAACCATTTTGGTTAAGGTTGAAATATTATTGGCAGTCATCCCTCCAGGGCAGGTTATAGGATATAACATCCCACGGTAGTCGTGGAGGCTCAACGCCTGCGCAGAGTACACCATGTGTCACTTTGTTGTTAATATTGTTAAGTATGTTAGTCTATACTACCAAAAAGGAATCTATATACAGGGGGAGAAAAATAAGAACAATAATCTAATGTTTAATTTGCATGCTGGTGTCGTGGGGCAAAAATAAACGATCTCGGCACAAGAGTGAGGCTTTTATTTCGGCTATTGTCAGTGCGCAGCACCGGTGTGCAACAAAGTATAAATCAAGTTTGAGGAAAGGTTCCCAGAGGAGTGTCCTTACTTTGGTCCTGTGGCGGTCGGCTGAGCAGGGACTTCTGGTGCCATGTTCTCCACACTGGGAGCAGGGGAAGGAGCTGCAGAAGGGCCGTTTGAGTCCCGCGAGCTGGCACTGGCCTGATCAGACCCGCTGTCCTTAGAAAACTTAACCTGAGAAAATTTAATAAAAACAGGACAGCTGAAAGGACAGAACATATTTTTGGGCATTTTATGCGTTATTCAATTTTTATTTTTTTTCCCCTGGTTGGTGGAGCCTGTAATCACAAGTCCAGGCCGATAAGATTAACATTACTGTCAAGGAGGAAAGGTAAATGAAACACCCCTGGAATTCCCTGCCTGTCTGTGAGTTGGCTCAAAACAATGAAGACATGTTGTTAGTAACTGTGTTTTACGGTCGGGTTTAATCTATTTTTGACTTGAGTTCCATAATCTAATCGTGCTGAGCTCCATTGCCAAAGCTCTGGGTTAAGCAGAGGTTGCTCACTATGGCAATTCTGCACATCTTGCCATTTTAGCTGAGTTGGAATTGGTTATTCTGCAACGTAACCCAATGGGCAGATGGCTTTAGCTTGCATCTGCCTCTTACCCAGGTCAAACATAGAGGGCCTTACCCGTCGAAGCTCTGCTTCGAAGACAAGTGTGCTGTCGGCTGGGACGTGGTTGGCTACGCCTTTAGAGCCATAGGCCAGACTGGGTGGGATCACCATGACACGACGGCCTGCCTTCTTCATCCCCAGCATCCCTTCCTCCCAGCCCTGAATACACAGACGGCGAGATAGAGAGGGGGAGAGAGATGAAGATGGGGTGGGGGAAGAAAGGAAGGGGTCAATTTAATATTTTTGTTAGATTTCATATCTATGAAAAGACTAAACAAACATAATTATCATCTGGGAAAACAAGAACAATAAAAAAAAGCAACCTTGACACACTTTTGTTCCCCATTTTTGGCCATTTCCAGTCAAGCAGTGTTTCGCCATGGCAAACTATCTATCAAGGTCTTATGGTGCTACATGAATCTCCCCCCCCCCGTTAATAAACAGAGGAAGAAAAGGCAAGGCAATCAGAAAGAAAAAGGAGAAAAATAAATACAAAGAGGAAAGGACAGAGGGAGGAAGAGGAAGGAGAGCACCTCTACACAAGTTACAGTTCTAATTAAGAGAATTCATTAGACTAATTCATCACAAGACAAGAGATGACTCACTTTAATTACTTTTCCAGCTCCGAGTTTCAGTCGAAACAGTTTGTCTTTGTTCACGTTCGAGTCAAACACCTGGAACAAAATCAAAAATTAAGCGTGATTTATACTTGTTTCATGTAATGCACAAAAATAGCCAATCGGTTATTTTCTGTGACACCGTGCATAGGCTTTAGGATGGAACAAGCTGTGCTGCTGCCTGTCACATCCAACAAATGAAGACATAAAGACTGAAAGAGAAATATACTCAAAGCAACAACACTTAACCTGTCCAATGGCATGGTTCTGCAGGAGCCAGCCTGTGTATGCCACTTGAAGGGAATCTCCATTCTCTACTGCCTGACCATCTCCCAGACTCAGGTCTTGAACCACCACCGCGTCCAGGGAGGGGGCGCTATTCACTTTCGCCAAACACACCTGGTGCATAACAAAGCCGAGTTAGCATTGAATAGGAGAGTTGATTGCAGCTTCCATCCAAAGTGTCTTAAGCCTGATTTATACGTAGTTGCTCACCAGTATCGCACACCGCAAATAGCAAATCTACAAGCTCACAGCGCATCCCGTTGTGAGTGAGCTTGTAGATCCGGTATTTTTGGCATAGATATATATAAACACTAGATGACTCACCCGCACTGCTGGCCAATGGAGTACGACGTTGCCACATGGCGGCCATCTTGCGACAGTCAACATAACATTATGTCTATGGTACATATACTATTGAAATAACCATAGCGTGCTCAATTTTCATCCGATTTTCAAACGGTTTGGTGCGTTGTAAACACCAAAGATGTAGTTATGATACTGCAATGCATACTTAATTTTATTTTAATATAAATTCCATGATTATAATTATAAGTATGCAGTATCATAACTACATCTTTGGTGTTCACAACACACCAAACCGTTTGAAAATCGGATGAAAATTGAGCACGCTATGGTTATTTCAATAGTATAGCACCATAGACATAATGTTATGAATGACTGTCGCAAGATGGCCGCGGTTGAGCTGCGCTTGCGACGCCCCCCTTGAGTCATCTAGCCTTTCTTATATATATCTATAATTTTCGGTACACGACACGATGTCAACCGAGTAAAAATCATCACAATGCTTACATTTTCATGAGTGGGAATCAAAGTCATAACCATAGTAAGTGCAAGGATATCCATCTATCCAGCCATACAGACAGACAGACACTTTATCGAGCAGCAGTGGCTCAGGAGGTAGAGTGGCTGTCCGAGAACCCGAAGGTTACCGGGTTCGATCCCCGGCTCCCTGGCATTGTGTCTAAGTGTCCTTGAGCGAGACAATGAACCAAACTGTAAATTGTAACTGCTCCCAGTGAGCAGATTAGTGCCTTGCATGGTTGCCTCAGCCGTCGTGTGTGAATGTGAGACATACATTACAAAGTATATAATGCATGTCCATTATACCCGTTGACCGACACAGGCAATGGAACTCCAAACTCTGGCTTTGTTCTAATAACCCATTCAATCTGGGAAAGCATCCGTGTCATTTTAGATTTCTTTGGCTATCCAAAAGAAAAATCATGAAAATGTGTGCAAATCTTTGATATATTTTTAAAAGCAAACATTTGTAAAATATTTTGTTCCAGGGACATCCAGAAGCAAAGATTTGAGTTAAAAATGTCGTTTCAAAAATATATGTATTCAACGATTTGCACAAATGTTCAAGATTTTTCAAAAATAGCAGATCTACAAGCTCATAGCACTGCAGTGCACTTGGTGCCTCACTATGAGCTTGTATATTATCTGCTATTCTTGAATAGCCCAAAGTATAAAATAATGGTTATAGTTTAAATCTAAAATGACACCGATGCGTTCCCGGATTGAATGGGATAACTGAACACTAATATCTAGTCAGTAGTCAATGTCAAATATTTACCACAAGCTCAGTGATCACATCCCTGTCTCTCACCTCTTTGCAGAAGTCTATTGCAACTTTTTCCGTTTCAAACATGAGGGACCAGTTCTGTCGCTGGTCATCATAAAAAGTGCAATAGTTGTTGGGCTGAACCTGTGGGAGAGGAAGTGCCACAATGTGATCGGAAATGTAACAATGTTGAAAAAGGAATTTCTCCCATTGAAAAAAATGGGAGAAAAAAAAACAGATAATTTCCCTAAATCCAAGAATGGTGATAAAGGCAGGGCAAAAATATCCACATACATGTGTACACGTAGCTTTGTAGCAAATTATTCCCAAAGACAATGTAAAGTGACAGTGATTGTGACTGTATTATAATGTATGGAGAAATATTATCGATCAGTCCTGATCTACAATACATTTCCCAGGCTATGTATTCTGATCACATTTTTTCCATGGTTCAGTAATGATAGAGGGGGGTGAGATTCCCTCAGTTACATAGAATATCAATCTCTCCACATGCGTTTAGCTTCCTTTTACTCTCTGCTCACCGTGAAAACAAAGCCAGTATGAATCCTGGCAGCGGTCACTTGTTTCTGCTGGCTCACATAAAGCAACAGTTTGTACTGAAAATTAGAAAAGGAAGAGGGACGTCATTTTTCCAAAATCAAACGTTAGCCCAATAATCTGAAATGACCGACAACCAATTAGCTCTAACCTCTTTTGTTGAGTGGTTGCCAAGTACTGCAGCTCCCAGTTTTCCTTGCTTGACGTACTGTCCATTAATGCTGTGCAACAGAAATGTATTTGAGAAAAACTAAGCAGCTTGGCAGCATTTCAATCAATTGACTTTTAGCCTAAGGCAGCAGCTCTCAGTGAGGGGGAACACAATACGTCTGGTGGAGGGTCACAAGACAATTTACAGAAGCTGGAAAATAGATTGCTCACAAATAAAATCACCGATATGTTCTAATCTTAGCAATATATTAATAATAATAATAATTACAATTATTATAGCTATATAATATATACCAATATATATATACTGTATCTGCAGCTTCTATGCTGCAGATATACGTATGTTAAAAAGTTTAACATACGTCATTTAAATAATTTTGTGTCAAAGTTTGCAGGGCATCATCAGTAATCATTACTTCATGTTGCACGCTGTGTTGTGCAACAAAAATAGCAGATCTACAAGCTCATAATGAATTCACTCACTATCTGAAGGCTTGGACTGCTGTGGCCAGTAACACTGCAGGAGCACCAGGGGGTGCAGCAGGTTTCTGGGAGGGTGGCACTACGAATGGACAACAAACATGATATTCATTGCATTACGTTTTGTTAATGTGCCCATATAAAATAAGCACATGCACAATTAACAAAACATATATCATACCAAATGACATTACTAATTACAGGGGAAGATGGTATACACAAATATGATATAAATTAACTAAATCACTTAACTCTCATGCTAAGAAAAGTTGGAATTGTGGACATGAATAATGTAATTAATGTGTGTTAATTGGTCAGATTCAGAATAATGGCACAAACAAACCCACAAATGGCTGGTAATCTCACCTGGGGTTGAGCTCTTTCTGGGCTGTTTAGGTGCTGTGTACTGGAATGATTCATTCCCATGACTAGCTGCTTGGTCCAGTCCAAACAATGAGGCCAACTTGGCCCTGAAAACAGGACAGAGTAAATAAAAGATGATCCCTTTTATTTTAAGAAACCATGAAGGGAAATTAACACCAGGCACAAACAGGCCGACAAATATAGGTCAATTTTTAACTGTAGCTGGTAAAGTTGTCCACCTTGCCGCTCTCCTTTTTTTAATGGGTGCTGAAACACTGACGGTCACTGATGAATTAATCAAATGTGCCAGCTTGTCACTTCTCGTAGACAGAATATTTTGGACTCCGCCATGTTAGAAACACTAGATTTGACATGCCATAGAAAGCTATCTTTGACATTTTTCTCCAATAATGAAAAACTAAATGAGGGCAAAAAAGCAGTTCTTGAAAAAGCCACTGACTATCAAGCATATTTCCCACATTAAAGACCAAAGCTGCTTGTACAAGATTTCCAACTTGATTTGGAAAATTATGAGCTACTGCTGTTGTTCGTAGTTAAGAATTTCCTACCAACACAAGAAGCCACTCACATAAAAGTCAGCCGGACAATGGGCGAGCTTGTACTTCCCATATTGCATTATAAAGAATGCAAGTCATAAGCAGTCAACGGGCTTGCCTACATGCATCACATAATAGCTAGAAACTGGCCACTGACGTGATCTATTCAAACCCATTAGACCACTGTTTCCCAAACAGTGGGTCAGGACCCATCTTTGGGTCGTGGACCAATTTCTATGGGTGGAGTAAACATCTCCTTTTCCTACATTTAAATTAAATATATATTATAATCGTTATTTCAACAGATTAAAAATAATTTAAACAAAATAAATCACAACTTTTTATCAATTAAACAAATTTAAAAAAAAAAGTATTTCATGATTAAAATAAAATAAATAAATCCATAAATACATTTTTTTAAAGTTTAAGAAGTAGTGAAAATAGCAGATCTACAAGCTCACAACGGTTCGAAGCGATGCGTTGTCAGCTTGTAGATCTGCTATTTTCAACAGTTTGGGTCCCACTCCCTCCCGGGCAAACATCTCATTTCTCTTTTGGGTCTTGAGCCAAAAAGTTTGGGAAGTGGGAATCAGTGCAGATTAGACCAATCAACTTTCGGCAACAGCAAGTCTAGACCCTACATTTCATGCCCCAGTGTGGAACAGGAGAAAGGGGAAACAACATTGCTGCTGGCCTGCCAAGAGAAGACTAACGTTGTATTAATGTGGGGAAACCCCAAGACCCTGGGCTAATATGGTAACAGGAAGAGTGGACACCTCGATGTTAAATTGGCTATTTCTTCCAAAATGTTTTAAAAAATTATATATATATATATATATATATATATATATATATATATATATATATTTGGAAAATGGTCTTATCTAAATGTAAAGTATATATGAGTAGAACATGCTTTTAACATTTGACAATTAAGGCCTAATATTTCGACAATTGCTACAAAACCTGTACATCCCAGTCATTTGGGACATAAACAGGAGGTTTAAGGGTAAATTTAAGTCCGATAATGATGCGCCGTTCATGTTCAAATCATGTAGACTTTACATTACTAAAGACTATTTTCTAAATTCTTTATCTTTTTTACATTTAGGAAAAATAGCCAATTTAACAGAGGTTGCCCACTCTTCCTTGGTGCCCACTCTTCCTGTATCCAGATCATAGAAATCATTTCAAATGTTGGGCTTAAAACAGACCCGTGAAAGTCCCTCCACAGGTAGTCGTTAGTGTCTCCCAGGATGTTCATAGTCAACGCTATGAGGCCTTCATCTCCAACGGCAAGGAACTGAGGAGAGGTTTGACAGCCTGCTTGCATGTGGTGGGAGACAAACCACCTAATACACCCCGGTAGCTTCTCCTTCACCGCTGCCGTTTCCCTGTGCGCTGGCCCCCAAAACTGTCCCCAATCTTTTGTCCTGCAGGCTCCAACAACGTGGTCACACCTCTGTGGCAGATTCAACAGCATAGCAGAAGGCAAGGAGCTCCGGCGTGGAGCTTTGCGTGCTCAGTCAGTCTCTACTGCGCTGAGAACTGTGGTAGCAGCCCTCGCCTGGCTCCACTAGACTAACGAGCAACATGTGAAAGGAATTAGTAGCCATAGCATCCACTCCTCCTTCCTTTCGCTACCCATCAACTCCTGCCTTAAACCCCTTAACTGGGAATTGTATTAAACCAGCTCACATTGTAGGGACACTATTTATCACATAGCAATCATGGAATGTTAGAAAACTCAGAAATACCTCAAACTCAAGTGGTAGACTAGACTGCTCTAGTGGTTACACAACCAATGGACCCGGACCCCTATCACCACAGCAGATAATGCAGTTAATAGTTATGTTTGATTTAGGTGTACCAAGGTAGCACGCATTGATAATAAAACTATTGGCTATTGTCAATGCTTGCTCCTTAAGGCATACAAAAATCTAACAGACTCATTCATTTCATTAGCTGCCTGCTATCTGTACCCTGTTACTATGACAGGTCTGTGAGAAAAGGGTCCATTCTTTCGCAACAATGTTCTCTGTCATGTAATCCTGATGAAGTGTCCATTCGTAGAATGCAGAACCCTTCCTGTACCTGCTCACTCACTGTAAATACCTAGGGCAGCGGTCGTCAACAGGGGGTCCTCGGAGTTACTACAGGGGGGCCGCCAAATATTTGTGTGATAAGAACTTGTCGTCACATTAACCACTTGAACCCTCGCATCCCTATTCTGAAGGTAACATTATCCGAAAATAGCAGATCTACAAGCTCACAAGCTAATGACCGGCAAAGACGTTTGGTGTAGAGGGAATAGAGAGCACACCAAGTAAAAGTTGAGGGTTTAAGTGGTTAACTGTCTGGAAATACACATTAACATGAATATATAGTACCTTTATTAGAAGGATAAACCCCTTGAGATGCACCATCTCATTTTCGAGGGGGTCCTTAAATCCAACGCTACATATCTAGTCTATGAAGCTAGCTATGAAATCTATGAAAACGTTTAATCTACAACTGTTTCATACAATATGTAGTAGGGGGTCCCTGCTTCATCTCTCTGTCAGCTAGGGGGTCCTTGGCCTGAAAAACGTTGAAGACCCCTGACCTAGAGAATGCTGTCTGCTAAAATGTTCAAGAGTCAAATGGCAAGTGTCACGTCAGTCAATGGATCAGTAGTCAGTAGTTAATGGAAGAGTTTCATTTGCTGACCGCTGTCTGTACCCTGCTGTTATTGTGACAGGTCTGAGAAAAGGGTCCATTCTTTCGCATTGATGACACATCATCATCAACAATGTTCTCTGTCATGTATCCTGATTAAGTGTCCATTCGTAGAATGCAGAACCCCTCCTGTACCTGCTCACTCACTGTTAACAAGAATGCTGTCTGCTAAAACAGTGGTTCTCAACCTTTTCAGGCCACAAACACTTGGAATTGTAGGAGTTGAGGCATTACATTTAGTTTGACTCGGTTCCCCAAAAAAGTATTCTGAAAATAGCAGATCTACAAGCTCACAATGCGAGGCGTTGTGAGCTTGTAGATCTGTTTTGCCTCTTTCTTATGTTATTTGACAATTTGGCAATTGTTGAGGCATAAAAGTCCTGTCATCTGGAGATTTTGGGGGACCCCCCCAAAATCACCCCTCCCTAGGGGTCCCGACCCACAGGTTGAGAACCACTGTGCAAAAATGTCCAGGAGTCAAATGACAAGTGTCAGTCAATGGATCAGTAGTAGCCAGTAATCCCAGAATAACGTCGACCACAGTCAGTGCACAGATTGAAGCAATCTTAGAACATTGTCAATGGAAGAGTTACTTTACTGATGATGCATACTGGACAAGAGCTGACTGATCTAATGCGCCATGGCAGAAATCAATGGAGGGATCATATGTAAGCATGTGACATCTCATCAGACTAGGCTGTGGTTAGAACAAACCACAGAAGCATTGAACATGAAAGCACTTTCTACCTCGCATAATTAGCTTGATACCAATATTATATTTTATTTTATTCTTATTTATTTATTTTACCACAAAAGAGGCTGTGTAGCTGTAGCTCTGTAGCTGTAGCTCCATGTTGAATCAGTCTAGGGTTTGGCAATATTGACACTGACAGTCCAAGTCACAAAGTAGAGGCAGTCAACCGTTAGCTTCTACAGGCTAACTGTTAGCTGGAAAACAAAACTCACCCTCCAGTCGGGGACAAGAAATCCGCATCGTCATCATCCCCGCCAAACATATTGATGCTTTAGAGGTTATTTTCCTCTGCTTTTAATTTACGATCATGTGTAATAGTGATAATAACGCCTTATTTTGTTCAGCGAGGATGGTTTTCTTTGACAGATATTGAGCTCTGTCTGCTGCATGTTTCTCTTCCTGTAACTGGAGGAGTCAATCAGCTGACAGACCACCTGACCAGGCTTCAGATTACAGGGTGTAATGTGCATATGTTGCCACTAGGGAGCACCATCGCATATCTGTTGAGTGGGAGTCAGTATGAACCAGTCTATGGTATGAACCATACATGCATACTGGATATATTTTATTCATAGCTTGATCTTACATGGGTCTTCAACATTTTTTCAGGCTAAGGACCCCTTAGCTGAGAGAGAGATGAAGCAGGGACCCCCCCACTACATATTGTATAACATTATGTTGCAGATCAAACCTTTTCATAGATTTCATAAATAGCTTCATAGACTTGTTTGACAGCACTGTCATCAGTGCTGGATTCATGTTAATGTGTATTTTCAGACAGTTAACCACTTAAACCCTACTTAGGAAACTTGTACTTGATCTGCTCTTTTTCCCCCTACACCAAACCCTCTTTGCCAAAAACGACGATCTACAAGCTCACATGCGAGGCGTTGTGAGCTTGTAGATCTGCTATTTTTGGCTAATGTTTCCCTCGGAAAAGGAATTCTAGGGTTCAAGTGGTTAAAAACGTTCCTATCACACAAACAGTTGGTGGCCCCCCTTTAGGACTCTGAGGACCCCCTAGGGGTCCCGGACCCCCTGTTGAAGACCCCTGATCTATGAGCTTGATTCATAGGTTCATAAACCTTTTCTGAATTATATGGTTAGATTATTTTATTTGTATTTTTATTAGATTAGAACACTGGTTCTCAAACTCTTTTATTTAATGGACCCCCATAACTCTGTTGTACACTCTGAGAGTGTACAAGTAACCTAGAACCAAGTGGATTAAGGGTCCATTTGGTTCTCTTTGTACACTCTCAGAGTTACAACCATGCATACTCATGTCAATACATGTCAGTAGTTCACTGAAGAATAATTGAAAGGAAATTAGCCCTGATGTTGAGGTTGTGTGAATAAGACCCTTCTGTGTGGTTATAGCTCTTTTTCAAGCACCTAGAATATCAAAGAAATTATTGCAAGTTTTTTTTCTAAAAGACATTTGCCATCATCACGAACAGATTACATCCCATCCAGCAATTAATGTCAATTCATTCAATATTCATGCCCTACTCCTTTGCCAAGTAATTTCATTAAAATAACTCAATTAATTGGTCGATACCTTGATCAACAGATTAGAGAGCAAATATCTGTCTAATCTGTCCAAAGCTGTCAAAGCCTTTTCTAAGCACCTTTCAGCTTTCTGTTTAAAAGATAAATTATTTGATATGTGAGCGAGAACAACTAATAAAAACTACAAATAGAGTTGTACGTAGTTGCTCACAAAAGGTGAATTTAAGAATTTAAATTTCAGGAAATGGATTTTGTAGATTTGAAGATTTCATGTCCAACATAATGTATATCCTAAAAAAAAAAAAATGTAACATAAAAATTGGTCATGATCACTCATATCTCTAATGGCACAGTCTATTAAAATCAGTACCATCCTTTCTTTCTTTGTTTTAGCAGTCATTTTATAAGTCACATATCCAAGACTCAGTCTTTTAAGTAAGTCATTGCAGTGCTGTATTAGGCTACTGTATTCCAGTCAACAGATTCCATCCCCAAACTACTATGTGACAATGTGAGATGATTTTTTGAAATGTCAGTGCACACCTCCATGCTATTTAAGGAGGATTCCTTAACTATTTAACCACTTAAACCCTGTATAGTTCGTTGACCGGGATCCCCAGGGGCATTGTGAGCTTGAAGATCTGCTACTTTTACTGAACGTTTTCCTATTATGATGCTATAGGATTCAAGTGCTCAAGCCCTCCTATATACTTTGTTGCACTAATGAATAGCGAAAACAGCCGATCTACAAACTCACAATGCAACGCCTGACAATTTTCACCTATAATGCCATGCCAAAATAGGGAACAGTCACTTGGTTCCAGTACGCATGTACTGTGGTGCGTGCGTTCACTCAACAGAAGTCCTCCTAACCCAAACCCACAAACCGCAGTCATCTGACCATGATCTAAATGTAAAACAGTGCATTTGTCATGCTGAAGTTTGGTGTTAACCAAGCTGAACAAGTTTATTAATGTCCTCTAACCCTTCAGTACAACCCCCTCCCTCCATGATGAAACACCAGTGAACACATACACACAGGACAAGTGAATATAATCCATCTGCTTTACTCTCTTTCATTATTTACACATGATCATTTTACAGCAATATTACTTAAATTTCTTGGCACCACTGTCTTTTACCTATCAAAAATATACAAAAATAAAGTTGCATCTGTTCCGTGTTATTATTACACAAGGGTCAGTCCTTTTTTGGCTGCACACGTCTAGGAAGAAGTCTGCGATTTCCTGTTCCGTTTTGCCCGACGGGTGGGAGGAAAACGCATGAACTCAAAGTGTTTGGTTTGGTCCATGTTGGGGAAAGGAGGCGGGCCCTTGTGAAGCCTCTTGATGAAATGGACCTCTCTTTGGTTCTCCCTTGTCCTAGAGGCTTTGATGGGCCTCCCTTTCCTGGTGAAAGCTACATACCAGCCCTCATACTTGGCATTCTGGAAGGCCGTGTAATTGTTCTCCAGAACAATCTCTGTGAAGATACAATCCCTGCTCCTTCCATTGGGCTGGTGAGAGGACAAGAGTAGGAAAAAATGCACCTTGTGTTAGAGAGAAGTCGTCAACACTGACATACAGTACAGAATACACAGATAACTAATATTGAGTTTATATAGAGCAAACTAATGTAATCTTGTGTGTCGGTTGTTAATTAGGTTAATTATTAACTAAATTAAATTATGTCGTCATCATTTTTTGGGGAAATTAATAGAAAAGGGTTTGATACAATAAAAAACACACACAAGTGTGTGTGTGTGTGTGTGTGTGTGTGTGTGTGTGTGTGTGTGTGTGTGTGTGTGTGTGTGTGTGTGTATAGAGGTGATAATGTTGTTTTCTTTTTATCACAGTTTGAGCTGTATTTCCCACATTTAAATCACATTAATCTAAATATGAAGGACACATAAAATAGCTGGCAACTAACTGCATGTCTAATCACAATTTCTGTTATCTTACTGCACTCTTAAAACCTATACAAACTTTTTTAAAGGCACACCACACATTTTAAGGCCTGTTTTTTCTGGAGAGCATTTTTCCCGAATTTATTCATTTCCTATCAACAGATGTTACCAGGGTATCATCTTTCAACACTTGTAAAATCTGTTGAGAGATGGATCCATGGCTTCTCATGGCAGCCAGACCGATGGATACATCTTTTCCATTTCCACGAAGGAAGTGCTTGTGACCAAAACACAATGAGAGTAGTTCTCTCCCATCGATTTCAGCTGCTAGTCAGTCTTAAAAGCAGGAGTCTGTATCCATCACTAAACGAGTGAGGACTAATTTCCAATAGATCATGCCCATGGACAAATAGCCACAGAACTTGACAAATATTAAATCTCAAAGTTGAAGCCAGGGTGGAATTTGCATGTCCATTAAAGAGACAGATTTTGTAAGTAAATATGTTTGCCATTTTACCGACAGAAATAAATATGACATACTGATTTTGTCCTGAAATACATAAAGTGAACATTACATTTTTCACTGTCGGTGAGATTATCATGTTATAACTAGACTATCACTCCTGTGTTCTACGAACATAGAACAAAAAACTATTTCCACCTGCCCCCATTGTGTGGCATTAATTTTCTAAAGTGTAATCTTGAAACATTTTGAAAACTAAAAAAATGCCTAAAAAGACATCTACTAGCTTTCAATGCAATGTGAGCTTGTATATCTACTATTTGTAAGTAAATCAAACTATTACCTATCCAGTATCTGTTGTTGTACTAAAGCCTCACAACTGTTCTGTGTTGCATCCAAATCAATTCCAGATTACAAGGCATCCACTTTACTTCCTTTAAAAGAAAAGATAATGCAGGATTTTATATCATACCTTCCCAACGAGTTTCCCCCTTCGGTTCATACAGAGGTACCGGCCGCTTTCTGCACCTCTTATCCGCACTCGACTGCCAAAGGTGTCTGTTTCTACAAATAGTCGAGCTGCAAAAGACAGGGGGAAAAAGTTTGGACGCTGCAGAAACAACTCACTCGCCACATACAGCAGTTATGCTGCGAGACACACAGTGACAGTCACTACAGAATATTTGTGTTGTAATGCTTTTTGACTGATACCTAGAAAGACAAATTGTGGATCAACTTTGACTGATGAATGTCTAAAAGGCAGTGAGGATTAGATATATACTGTGTAGACACATACTATTGTATTGACACTAACATTTCTGAAATGCACATATCAGGAGTTTACAGCGTTTGCTTCTAACTAAATTATATTGATAATTAACTTGAGGGTATGAATAGGCCTACTGCCCATTCAAGTTTGCAGTATAGCTCACAGATAAAAGAAGGTATATCTTGTTGACATTCTGCAGGCTATTTAGAGCTAAAAAATAGGTTCTGAATTCAACATAAACATGGAGAATCTGTTTTGTGTCATGGTTTTGTCAACAAAGGAGTTACATAGGCCTTAGTATAATGGACTACCACTTTATGCCTGTGGTTTCTATCTCCTTTAAAAAGGGAAATGCTCTTGAAATGCCACAATAGACGCAAAGGTATTGCTTTTGCCTCGACTAATGTTATTCAGTAGCCTAGCACCTATCAAGCACGTGATGATGGAATACACGTTCTCAACAAAACCTTTTCCTGAATGTGCATTCTCGTTTAATTGGAGTCATTAGGCATTACAAAAACAATGTGTATTGGGCTACTATACAGACAAAAGAGGTTCTAATCAACCTCTAATTCGCCAGACGATGGCTTTGCCAGAATTAACATATAGCCTGCAGGCAACACCTCACAGAGGGTGGGACTGGCAGGTTGAGTGGTATGGTGGCCTCCTTGGTTACTCCAATCCATCACTCACACACACACGCACGCACCAGGGTTGCCATGTCTGCTTATTATAAGCAACTTTGGGCTTGTTTTTCTGTAAAGTTGCTTGTAAATATTGGTAGTTGCAGGTAGAGGTTTTTGGGCTTCTTTCTAAAGTGTATTTGCATATTTGGGCTTGTTTCCTAATGTTGTTTAAATCAGTGGTTCTCAAACATTTTCATGTCAATGCCCCCCATTAATACGTATTTGACCACGGACCCCCATCTGAAAATGTTTTGTGCCAGGGGACCCCCGTACCACATTTGTGTTGTTAAAAATGTTTAAAAGTATATCTTTTTTTAATAGCAGATCCATAAGCACACAACGCATCGCGACTTTACTTTTGGTACTTTGAGTATATTTTGATGCCAATTCTTTTGTACTTTTACTCAAGTACATTTTGAATACCGGACCTTTACTTGTAACAGAGTAGGCTATTACATAGGTGTGTGTCCATGTCGCTTCTTTTTGTCTTGTCATATGCCTGGTTGCTTATTTCTCTCACAAAATCTGGCAACACTGGCACGCACATGCGCGCGCGCGCAAATACACGCACACACACGGGCGCGTGTGTCAGAGGAAACTATTGTACTTTTACTCCACTACAATTATATGAAAACTTTAGTTTCTAGCTACTTACTAGTTAGGCTACTTTGTAGATTTTGATTATTATTACAAAACACACTAACCACTTCAGCCGTATATTCGGCCATTTCAAAATAGCAGATCTACAAGCTCACAATGTGACTCCTGATGCAAGCATTGTGAGGAGCTTGCAGATCTGCTATTTTCAAAATATATTTTTTTATACATTTTGAACTTGTGAAATGGGACATTCTGCACAATGAATAGGCTACTTTTACTTTCGGTACGTTTAAGTAGCCTACATTTTGATGCCAATAGTTGTGTAGCCTACTTTAACTCTATAGGCTACATTTTGAATAGGGACTTTGACTTGTGGGCTAACAGAGTAGACTATTTCTATATTGCAGTATTGATACTTTTACCCAAGTAAAAAGTGTGAGTAGCCTACTTTTTCCACTCAGTCTTACCATAAGTATTGCCGTCCTCCGCCGTGGCGCTGATCTTCTTGCCGTGGATCTGGACGTGCTTTCCGCTGGTCCGGCTGTACAGCTGGTAGACTCGGACCTGCCGCCGGCTCAGCTGGTCCGTCACGGACCCCTGCGTCCTCACATACTGCTTAAAATTAGGAGACGGGTGATTCTCCCCCTTTTCATATACAAAGGGAAAAATGATAAAATCACATGTTTTTTTCTTGCTAAACCTAGGATTTAATCAATAAACGCACATTTCCCAGGCGTAAACAAATTGCTTTATTTCAAGCAGGCCTATATTTTATGTAGGCCTGATAGTCTTTTTCAAAAGATGGTGCAGTGATTTCCTAATTTAGCAAAAGGAATCCCTTCTTTTAAAAAAAACTTTGCGTGTGAGGTCTTAATAGAATACAAGAAAGCTCGTCCCAAAACACGCTCGCCCCGGGTCAAATCCCGCGACCTCAGAACGGTCGCCACCAGGTATTCCTAAACTTAACCTCAGTAAAACTATGCTATGGTTTAGTTTAGGCATTAGGCTTTTTTTTTTTTTTTTTTAACTGACCTCTTTTAACTAATCGTATTCCTAATATTCCTAGGAATACGATTAGGTTTAGTAAAAAAATTAAATGGGGGCAAGTATGTTTTGGGGCGAGTCTTCTGGTTACCCTTAATATGACTGCCTGAAAATGTCAAGAGAGTGTATTGGTCTTACCTGAGCATGACACCACAGCACGAAGAAATTAAACGATCTGTAAAGAAACAACAAATAATATTAAATTGCATTTCAGTCTCAGGTCAAACATATAGGCCTAAATAAATACTCTGGTCTATAGCATTGTGCAATTGCCTATGTTATCTTACATATATATACAGCGCTGGTTAATTCCATACATCCTCTTCTTGTTTAATCCGATGAAGAAATGATGCTTCAGCACAGTGATATCCAAGGTAATCCAACAGAGGTCCGTTTGGCAATACACACACTTGACCTGTCCATCTACAATCCTGTAATACACACACTTGACCTGTCCAATGTCCATCTACGATCCTGGACAGTTGAAGTCCATCCACATTAAAAACCCACTGCCTAAAATCTCACCAAACAACAACTTCGAGCATTTCAGCTTATTGATGTCAGGCAGGCTAATAACCCAAGTCCAATTATTTTAAAGCAAGAGCAAAGGATTGTTGAAGAAGAAGCCCTCTTGAAAATATCCGTTTGGCTTATTATTATCGGATCCTCCAAGATCCATTATAAGCAATTAATTCTTCTTTTGCATCGTCATCATTCAGGAGATCTGAAGAATTCCAGGTAGACCGGTGTGTGTTAACTCCAGGTTTGAAAAGTCCCCTGTCTGTCTGTCTGTCTGTCTGTTTGTGTGTCTGTCTCTCTCAGCACAGCAGACTCATGCTGTGGTCAGTGGTTAAATGTTGAAAGGCATGAAGTCCCTCCCATGTGTGGAGTCTGACATTTTTGTATTGTGGGTGGGCAGGGGAGATGGGGCAGGGCACAGGACCCCAAAGATGTTCCACCGACCCTTGAAGGCTTGCTGAAAGAAGTAGGCAGTGGTGGAAAGTAACAAGTACATTTACTCAAGTACTGTACTTATAAGTAGGCTACAATTTTGAGTTAAAAAAAACAAACTTTACTGGAGTATTTCCAATTTTCAATACTTTTACTTCTACTTCACAACATCCTCGAGGCAAATATTGTATATTTTTACTCCACTACAATTATTTTAAAACTTTAGATTTTGATTATTATTACAAAACATATTTACCTACTTCAGCCCTATACATTTCGACCATTTGAAAATAGCCGATCTACAAGCTATTTTCAAAAGCTTTTTATACATTTGAAAACTTGAAATGGGACATTCTGCATAATGAGTACTTTTACTTTTGGTACTTTAAGTACATTTTGATGCCAATACTGTTGTACTCTTACTCAAGTACATTTGGAATTCCAGACTTTTACTTGTAACAGAATATTTCTATATTGCAGTATTGATACTTTTACTTCAGTAAAACATTTTAGTACTTTTTCCACCGCTGAAAGTTAAAGTAGGCTAATTGAATAACACGTTCCTAATTGATGTGTGCATAGAAGTGATTAGCCTTTTTCTAAATCTAAAGTCTTCCCTGAATTAAAAAATAATAATAATCCAAAGAGAATATATGCATTGTTTTTAGTTTGAACACACCTTCCTTTTGTTTTCTCCCCCTTTATAACCCCCCCCTCCCCCCACCCCTTACCCCCGCCCCTCTCTGTCTCATCTCTCCCTTGCCCCCCCCCACCCCCCCCCCCTCTCTGTGTGGCTAATAGGTCGTTCTTGTAGACATTGTATTTAAAACGAGTATACTTACGATGCCATTGACTCCTTTCCTTTGAGGGTTAATTGGTCTATCACCTCTTCATGTAATGGATTCCAAAACAAATCAGGTGAACAAAAGTCCCAGTCAGTGTCATCAATAGATACTAATATGCAATCAACATCAGAAGTGACCAGCCCAGGCAGGACACTCTTATTTCCTCTGCAGCTTTCAAGCCATTCATTCCCATGCTTATAAGTCAGGTTTTGGGATTCAAATAGGCTGTATTCAGTGATCATGTTTATACAATAGAATAGAATAGAACATAAAGATTAGAAGGAGGGACAATTTAACATAAGTACATTTACTCAAGTATTGTACTTAAGTCCAATTTTGAGGTATTTTTTTTACTTTCTTCAGTATTTCCAATTTTCTAAACTTTTACTTCTACTCCACTATACCTCAGAGGCAAATATTGTACTTTTTACTCCATTACAATTATTTGACAGCTTTAGTTACTGGTTATTGCACATTTAGATTAGTATCACAAAATATACATTAACCACTTCAGCCCATATATATATTTCGGCCATTTGAAAATAGCCGATCTACAAGCTCACAATGCGTCGCGATGCAACGCATTGTGAGCTTGTAGATCTGCTATTTTCAAAAGATTTTTATGCATTTTGAACTTGTGAAATGGGACATTCTGCACAATGACTTTTGGTACTTTAGGTATATTTTGATGCCAATACTTTTGTACTTTTACTCAAGTACATTTTGAATACTGGAATTTTACTTGTGACAGAGCATTTCTACATTGCAGTATTGATACTTAAGTAAAACATGTGAGTACTTCTTCCATCACTGGAAACTCTTAATTTCTTATAAGTTGCACTGTTCTTATTAGGGGACATGGTTTGGGCCCATGCAAAACAATGTAACATGAGCCCCACTCACATTCTCTTGCCCCACCACCACCACCCCGTACCCCAATGTGCCCCCACCCTCCACCACCCCCCACGTCAAAGGCAGTAAAAGTTGTAAAATACAGCAGTTAAGCATCCCTGACATGTTGACCTGCTTCTGCCTGGGGGTGACAAGAGCTTGTAGCAACTGACACAGACACAGTAGCAATTGATTCCACTTGTTAATGTCACTTCTTAAACGCTGTCAATCACACTGCTGTCCATCAATCAAGTTGCCACTTTAGCCACGCCAAAGTCTTTCTGACATGAAAATGTTACGTTGGGAAAAAAAAAAGAAAAAACTAATTATGAAGCTATACGTGTATTGAGAGAACTAACTCATGATTGCACAGTATGTCTGCATGGCCAAGTGCCTTGTGTGTGTGTGTGTGTGTGTGTGTGTGTGTGTGTGTGTGTGTGTGTGTGTGTGTGCGTGTGTGCGTGTGCGTGTGTGTGTGTGTGTGTGTGTGTGTGTGTGTGTGTGTGTGTGTGTGTGTGTGTGTGTGTGTGTGTGAGAGTGTGTGTGTGTGTGTGTGTGTGTGTGTGTGTGTGTGTGTGTGTGTGTGTGTGTGTGTGTGTGTGTGTGTGTGTGTGTTTATTTGCATAAGCCTGTGAGATGTCCACATAGCAGAACGAAAATAACCCCTTCTCAGTATATGTGCCACAGCGACGGACACCCACCCCATCACCTGGAAAACCTATTTGCTGCCCGAAGAATGTGCGACAAGCCGGTTGATATATGATCCAATGTAGTCTGCTTGTACAATTAAAAATAAAATCTGAAGGAATTTCCCGTCGGTACACAGAGGTTTATGTCTCATCTCCCATAGGGTCGAATTCACAGCATGCTTACATCGTGGTCAGCATATGATCCACTGGGCGAATAAATAAATGGCAATGAGTAGCTGCTGCATGGTGGGGCAATGAGAAAATGAGATTTACATCCTTTGAGAAAGATTGACAGATACAGAATTATTTGTATAATAAGCCTTTTTTTCAGTGGGGAATATATATATATATTTATATACTGTACATATATATAAATATGACTGACCTTTTCAGTGATACATTTCTTTTAGTTTCCTCCTAAAAGATATGATACTTTGGAATGAAGCCCCTCATTTCTTGCTTTGATGAGCCGTGTTTCACAGGGGCCCGCCAGTCATAAGTTACATACTGCTAAACGTAGAAACATGGCAATGGATGATGTTTAGCTCTTATGACTAGACTGGGGGGGTCCAGGGAGGGTAGTGCCTGAGTCTGAAGGGACAGTGGACTTTTGCAGTAGCTGCTCTCATCGCTGTGGAATTCACACAGATCTCTGGCACGCTGCGTTTCCATGTCAGCAATATGTATTTGGAAATGGGGGTACACAAAGAAAAAACAAACAAGCACGAGATCTGGAGATGTGAAAATGCTGTGAAAAAGCCGATCTACAAGCTCACAACGCGTCGCAAAGCGACACGTTGTGAGCTTGTAGATCTGCTATTTTCAAAGGATTGTAATACATTTTATATATTTGAAACCTTGTGCAATGGGACCTACTGCATAATGATGAGTACTTTTACTTTTGGTACATTTTGATGCCAATACTTTTGTACTTTTACTCAAGTAAAGTTTGAATACCGAACTTGTACTTGTAACAGACTATTTCTACAATAGGGTATTGGTACTTTTACTTAAGTACAAAATGTGAGTACTTCTTCCATCACTGGTGTCACATGCATGCATGCATGCATTCACTCACGCACGCACACACGCACGCACGCACACACGCACGCACGCACGCACGCACGCACGCACGCACGCACGCACGCACGCACGCACGCACGCACGCACGCACGCACGCACGCACACTGCAGTTTACAAAGTGACGGTGAGATCTAAGGCCGTGCAACCTGATCCTATTTATTCATGTCTCCGCGGGCTTTACTGCATGGTTCTAACGCTGTGATGGAAATAACCAGACGTTCATAGATAAAACAGACACCTCTGACCATTACGGAAAAGGTGAAGATTTTACACAGAAAAAACATAAACGTCTTCTGTCAAAGGCAATAGGGAAGCAGTAATTATGATGGTAAAGTAACAAGAGAAACCGGGGACCCTGGCCAAGAGTAAAGTCTTCCTTTTCTAGGTGGTCATGAGAGCAGAGTGGAAAAGCAAGTCAATGGTGTACAGTGGTTCTCAAACCTTTTAATTTCAAGGATCCCCATATCTCTGAGAATGGACAAATGGTTCCTTTTGTACTGTTACAGACCTATAAGGGTAAATTTAGAGGGTCCTTTGACTCCGCTTTGAGAACCACTGTTGTAGTAGATCTGTTAACAACAGATGAGCCCATAGCGTCCCTTTTCTGGTTGTAAATCTGTTATTTTCGTCAAAGAGATTTGGTGTGAAAAGGAAAAAAGGAGGGGACCAAGTATAGAACCCTGGGGGATCCCGGGTCAAGGGTTTAAGTGAAAACGTAGCGTACATTATTGTAGCTAAACACACTCCTTGTTTAACGAGACAGTTCAAGTTTATTTCAAACCTGCTGACATTCACTGGACAATATTCTCTATTGATGGCGTGCAGCAGGTTTGATAACATATAAAAATGACAGTGGGTCTACAAATAAACAAAGATATGTCTAACAGGAATGAACATGTTCTTCTTCTACACCGCAAAATATGATTACTATTACTGTTAATTTCACTCAGAGAGTGCAAAGATTGACCCCTGGGTCCGATGTAGTTTTGTTTTTCTATTTGTAGATGTCCCAGACATTTCAAACATAAAATGCTCAAATACATTTTCAACACCTTTTCAAGCTTATATGAGAACCTCCAAGGCTACTGTACCTCCAGCAACAAGTGAAAGCAGGGCTGGTGGTCTCCAAACAGCTCCCACCACATCGTAAACATCTCCACCGTAAAGAGCAACTGGTCACTCTTTTTTGACCCTGCAAAAATAGAGGTAAGGGTTCAGAAAGTGGGTGGTCCCCTATATGAATGATTAAAAAAAAGTAGAAAAAAAGGCTGGGATGGTTTTCAAGAGGATGAGCTAAGACAATTGGCCCATTCCTCGCCATCTGTGTGCCTGCCCGGCAGTAGTGGGGCATCCTCCGTGAGCCTCTCGTGCCACCCATCCCACGATTAGGTCATTTAATTTAACTCGGGAGCGCAAATGGAACCAAATGGACCCGTAAGGGTCTCCCTCAGAGGTAAATTGACACCCAGGATTTTACAGAGTAGGCCGTAAGCTCAAAAACAATGTTCCTAGCAGAGTGCTGCTGCGTACAATTGTTTGGCGAAGAGTGTCCCTGTATGAAGATGACACTCACTTGTTGTTTATGAATAGCTTGGTGCCAAAATAGAATGGTAGATAGGAGAATCTACCATTTAGAACAAAGAGACTCTGAATGGTGAATCTGAGGGGATACATTTTCTTTTTTAGGTGTCTGGGAACTGAGCTCGTCATATAATCAGTTCTAAAAATGTACAATTCTATACTTATTACAAAGGCTAGTGACCCCTAGGTGTACCCTAACCATTTGCAAGCTGACCATTTGAGCTGGCCAAATTTGACACAGCTGACACAGGCAACAGAGGCAATAAATTTGAACTAGTTCCCCCCCTTTATCCTTGATGAGTTTTGACCTACAACCCTTCAAACACACACGCACGCATGCACGTACACACGTACACACACACACACACACACACACACACACACACACACACACACACACACACACACACACACACACACACACACACACACGCACGCAAACATACACATACACATACACATATACATATGTGTGTGTGTGTGTGTGTGTGTGTGTTTGTGTAAACAATAGTAAATATAAAATATCTGAGTCAAATAAGACATGCAAGGACGCATGCACATGCAAGGACGTGTGTGTGTGTGTGTGTGTGTGTGTGTGTGTGTGTGTGTGTGTGTGTGTGTGTGTGTGTGTGGGGGGGGGGGGGGGGTAAATGAGGGTAAAGAAAATAGAGTGAAAGGGAAAGGCAAGAATCAAATGATATGTGATAATGATCGGATAGAGAAGTATGAGGCGATGATTATGAAAGACGCAAACCATCATAACACGATCAATGATAACAATAAGCCAAATCTGTAAAGTGTGCAAAACTTTGCTCAAGTGTATCCCCTTCAAAAAGTGGCATGTAAAAAAAGAAACCCAGCTGAACATGTAAACTCACAATGAGTGCATTAAGGTAAATAAACTGAGAGGTGTCAAGGGGCTGGAAAGATGACAGACAGACAGACATTGTCAGAGAGACTAGACTGTGTAAATCCCTGCGTCCCGGGACTCTGGTGATGTTGGACAGGTGAAACCCGAGTTGTTGATCCACCATTAACACCCGGCAGTTGCAGACAGGCTCTGACTGCTTCATTGGACGAGGCCGAGAAGCTGGTAACATGTCAGACTTCAAAACTAATAAAGTGAGTCACACAACAGCCACTCACATAAAGAGGGAGGAGGGGTACATGAGGGGGGACAGACAGGGCGAAAGCGACAGGGGAACAGAGAGGGAGAGAGCTATACAGACAGAAAAGAAAGAAACAAACAAACAAACAAACAAACACACACACAAACAAGCAAGAAAAGACAGCAACAAAGAAATGAACAAACAAACAAATAAGGAAACGTCATGGAACTAGCCGGGGGCGCTGACCAGCTAGCTCTATACCAGCCAGAGGGGCAGACAGTGTCTGCCCAAGGCAGCACAGCATCTGTGTTATTTTTAAGGAGCAAAATGTCACCGAGCAATGAACATGCTCAAGGAACATATGTAACAGGGTTAGAGACAAGGTCACGCTGGAGCCCATATCACTTTCTGGGGGAAGCCACCGTTGGTAAATGTGTTTGACACAGATGTAACATGCTTTCAAGGTCCAAAGTTGAGGACGAAGCCATGCTCATGCAGGCTTAAGCTTAAATTATACTCCATCGCCACGACGGTGTCAGTTTTTGTCAGCAAGCACCACCGTTGTACTACACAGACAGTTAGGTTTTAATTGTGTGCTGCTCACAAGAATGTTATGAATGAATGCCAATGTGTGTTTCTAAAGCTGCTAATTCAGACTGAAGACTGGTCTTTGAACATTTTGAAACGTGACAAAATTACTTCAGTGACACATCCATCAACACCTGGCGTGTGCCTAGGTATTGTTGAATGTTTACTACACAACACTGAAAGACCAGTGGTATCTATAGAGAACACCTAATACCATTCAACATCTTCACAGAAACCCTCAGGGGGAACATCTTAAACATCGACTTGGGAGAGCCTGGAGCAAAACAAAGGGGGAAAAAAGCATGCAAACAATGTGACCTCTGGACACCAGCATCAGGAAAAATAGCCATTTATTAGAAATTAGTTGTGGATCCAGAAACATGTGACCTTGTGCTCCCTGAGGACACATTAGGCCATTATATTTGACTGGTTTGCGATTTCAAGGACTCATTGATGTCCATTTTCAAGATTTATTCTGTCATCAGTTGACGGTAAGTCTACAGACATATGTTACTGATGTCACCGGGCCTTGTAGTCAAAACATGCAAGGACCCCGAGGAATTCCTCAGCGGGTATCCTTGCAAAAATAAATTTGACTTTTGTGGCTGAAGAAAATTTATTATCTTTGGAGGAGATAAGTCTTGTCGAGATAATTGTGATAGTGCTCAATAGTGAGAATTAATCTGCCACAATCTATACATCTAACAGTTACCACAGCTGTGATGAAGCATGCAAACCATATTAGTATTGGGCTTATATTCACATCCCTGTTTGTAAACTTGCCGATACTTTCAGAGCAGCCGGTTGCCACTGAGCATGGGGCCATGCGCTGTTCTAACATGTGCTATCATGGATCCCTGTGGATACGGCTTTAACCACTTTAAAGGGCTTTTCACACAGGGAGTGAAGTGACACTGCGCCTGCGTTCTCGCTTAGATCTTAAGGGACCAAGTACTGCGCTCCTCATCATGTGTAATAGAGTGATTCTATAATAGAGTGATTCTACGTGTCACGTATAAAAAAGTGACACGTATAAGAAAAAACATTTCACAATTCAACTCTTGATGCAAGCGGTCGTGTGCATGAGATGAGCACGAATGTGTTTTTTTCACGGGATCGTGCCTGCTTGTCACTACGCCTCCCAGATCAGGTCAGATTGACCACGCCTCCCTACCTGAATGTTCGCCTCTCATTGAAAATTATAGGTGTATCAGTGGCTTCCAAAAAATACTTATTTTCAATCAATTACACACCCCATGAAGCCTTGAATTCATGGAGTGTTTTTTGTTTTTGGGTCCTGTTGACCGGGTCTTTGGTTAATAGGACACTCGTTAGGAGACTCTGCCGGTCATCAAATTATTGGCAGGAATGCGACAAAAACAAAACAAATCTCTATGAATTTAAGGCTTCATGGGGTGTGTAATTGATAGAAAATAAGAAATGTTTTGGGTGAACTATTCCTTTAACCCTAGCGTCCTAATTTAAATGTTAAAAACCAAAATGTTGCAACATTTCAAATAAATAAGACAAGGGCCTTTTACGTCTCGCCCCCCAATAGCAGTGTTGCCAGATTTTGTGAGAGACCGAAAAAGCCATGTGTCAATTATGACTAATTACTGAAATGATTATGATTGCTCTATGAAAAAGAAGAGGTGCATTGAATATAATCTGAAGCAATAAAGTAGGCCCGCCTATTCTTCCCCTCGTTATCCAATTTTTATTACTTATTTTTCTACATCCGTTGTCACACTTTAGGGCAGGGTTCTTCAACAGGGGGTCAGGGACCCCTAGGGGGTTACCAAAGGGGGGCCGCCAAATCTTTGTGTGACAGGATTTTTTTTTTACATTAACCACTTAAACCCTAGCAAACCCTTAAATCCCTAACGTTAGCCAAAAATAGTAGATTGTGTGCTGCGAGGCGTTGTGATCTTGTAGATCGGCTATTTTTGGCAAAGAGGTTTGGTGTAGGGGGGAAAGAGCAGACCAAGTATTGAGGGTTTAAGTGGAAAAGTGGAAAACACATTAACACGAATCCAACACAACGCTACACATTGACAGTGCTAGGTAAATTTGCTGAGGTTCTCTGCTTTGCATTTTGTGTTATGTTGCTTATTCCCTACATCTCCTGGTCGCCTTGGCTGTTCTGGCATGAGCGGTGGGGTGGCCCCCAGTAAGCGAATGGTATGGTGGGCCCCCCAAGCCCCAGCTGGTGTGTGGAGGAGTGGTGTGGAGGGCTTGATCTAGGGGGCTGGAGCAGCTGTCTGCTCTCTCTCCACCCCTTTCCTGTTCTGATCTCTGCTCTGCAGTTCACACCTGATCACCAACGACTGCACTTCACACAGGAATTTTCCATTTTCTATTTTCTGTCACCCGGGGCCCACACCCCCACCACCGGGAAGAAGACAAGTGGTGCCCTGCAACGCGGTGGCTAGCGAATGCAGACACCCAAACCAGGCCCTGTAACACAACAACACTCGCCTGGTATTTTCAGTCTCACTTCCATGACTCAGTTGGCAGTGGAGGGCTATTCTTTCGTTGTTGTGACTAACACCCCGGGGGGAGACATAAGTAATGCCGTCGCTCTCTGACGACAGACTTATCCCTGTTATTTCAAACCCATATTGATAACAACTATAATTTCAGGCTGAGGGGATTTCAGATGAAAGCCGCCAGTTATGATTATTGACACCAAATCTATGGGTCACTTCTTGAGCTGACCCGGATTATGATGAAAAACTGTTGGATGAACTGGGTCAGTTAGGCATGCCCTCTTACCTGGCGGTAACCTTCGAGAGGTCTGTGGTTGACCCATGCCAATCTCTCTTCACATCTGGCCTCTCCTTTACCCCTCGTCCCCCCTCTCCAAAGGCAATCTTGGACCACATCTCTCTGAGATCAGGCTCATGATGCCTTTCTGCCTGCTGTTATACCACAAGGTGCTGTGAACGACTGCCTGCCTATAACCTCTCACAATACCATCAGTCACGTATTTCACAGACATAATGACACAGTCAAACAAGCCCTGGTGACACTTTGGCCTTTAAGAGAGGCAGCGGCGGCTATCAAACAGCGGTGGGGGTGGTAGCGGTAACTCGTGGCAGAAAGGCAATCAGGTCAAACATAGCTGCTGCTGAGAGACTTTTTAACAAACAGGTTCACTGCAAAGCACAGAGCAAAACATAGGGCAGGGTTTCCCAAGCAAGAGGTTGCGAGTACGAGTAAATATTCATTAAAAAAATAAAATCTGAAATTGATAAAAGTTTTTTTTAAGACATTTTCAAATGTAAATGTAAATGTAAATAAAAATAGCGGCTCTACAAGCTCACAATGCGTCACATTGTAACACATTATTTTCAAGTGGTTAATTCCTAAAGTATTTTTCTACGGGAAGATTCAAAACAATTTCCTTTGGGTCTCGAGCTGAAAAGGTTTGGGAACCCCTGACATAGTAAAAAAATACAGATGGAAAAATGAGGAAAACATCTATACACTTAACACTGTTTGAAATATGATGGCAGAATGTGTGTGTGCATGCTTGTGTGCATGCTTGTGTGCGTGCGTGCGTGCGTGCGTGCGTGCGTGCGTGCGTGCGTGCGTGCGTGCGTGCGTGCGTGCGTGCGTGCGTGTGTGCGTACGTGCGTGCGTGCGTGCGTGCGTGTATGCACATGTGCCCATGCAGGTGACTGTGGAAACTGGCTTTAACTCATCATCTTTATTTAAAAAAAAAAAAAAACAGCCACATGAAAAAGTAAAGGAAATTAGATTACACTTGATTAGACAACAGGAACCCAGGAGAGCAAAAGGGGGGGGGGGGGGGGGTCAACAGCGTACCGTGCCACTGACAATGGCACACAAAGTAATGGAAGTAATTGGGCTTACCTTCTTCTTCTGATGCAGGAGTATAGGAACAGTGTTGCCAGGTCTGCTTACCATAAGCGACTTTTGGCTTGTTTTTCTGCAAAGTTGCTTGTAAATATTGGTAGTTGCGGGTTGTGTTTTTTTTTGGGCTAGTTTCTAAAGTGGAGTTGCTTATTTTGGGCTTGTTGTTTAAACCAGTGGTTCTCAAACATTTTCATGTCAAAGAACCCCAAATGAATATGTATTTGTCAGCAGGACCCTGATCAGATATATATGATATTTGGTGCCAGGGACCCCCATACAAGATCTGTGTGTTTCAAAAATATTCCACATTTGTAGCTTTTGTAGATCTGCTATTTTCTAATAACCTATGTATACGTAGGTTTAAAGTGCCCATGTGGCCTATTCTTTTGGGCTTGTTTTCATAGACCAGGTTGCTTATTTCTCTCGTAAAATCTGGCAACACTGTGCAGGAGTAGGAGGGGGGTAGATGGAGGAGGAGGAGGAGGTGGCATGGTGGTGAGGTGGGTCACAGGGTCACAGAGGGAGCAGCGTAACAGGACACTTTCAAAGACAGCACTTAAACTCTTAAAAGAAAAAAAACAAGTGCGGCTCCTCTTTCTGCTCACCTGCACAGCCCTAGTGCTGAGCCTCATCTCTCTCTCCCACCCAGCAAGTCACTACAGGACCTGTTGCAGGAGCTGCAGCAACTACACAGAGGAGAGGAGATTTCACCCAACGCAAAAAAAAGACCATAGTTTCAGCAGTGGTTCTCAACCTTTTCAGGGCACGGCCCCCCAAATATCATATTTGAACTGCATGGGGACCCCCCACCCTGACAGTCTTGGAATTGTTGAGGCATTACATTTACATAGTTTGACTCAGTTCCCAGTCCCACAGATAAATATTGTGAAAATAGCCGATCTACAAGCTCACTTTGCGAGGCGTTGTGAGCTTTCAAAAATGTTGCCTATTTGACAATTTGGCTAATGTTTGACCAGTTTTTATAGTATACTGTAGTTGTTGATTACTTTTGATGCAGTAATCTTTTTTTTATTTCATTTATTTTCTTTTTCTTTCTTTTTTTAGGTATTAAAAAGGTTCTTACATTGTCACTTTACTGTCCTCTGGGGACCCCCCAAAAATCACTTGGGGACCCACAGGTTGAGAACCACTGCAATATCCTATACTTTATATTGATCTGAAACTAGTCAACACATATAATCTATTTCTGTTTGACAAATATCTAGAATCTATAATATATTTGTTGAACAGAAAAGTAATTGCCCTGGCTTCAATGATAACTGATCAGCATTTAGATTATAACTTTTGAAATGTTACTTCTAAGCACTAAACCCTATATACTTCGTCATACGACAAATAGCGGAAATATTTTAGCTATTTTTGAAAACGTTTTTTTTTTTAATTGGAAATGTTTGAGAAATTATGAATGCCAGGTACAAGGTACAATGGTGGTCTTTATTGTTACATCTTGTGACAGGTTCATAAGAGTAAATACTTTTTTGTTCGATATGAATTCATTGTTATACAATGTACAATGTCTGTCTACAAACAAAATAGCAACAAAGGTACACCAGTGTTCTTTGCTACATACAGTATACCAAAGTTAGGTAGGGAAATGTGACACATAATAACTGTTAGCTCAAGCTCACTGAGAGGACACATTTTCTATACACTTACTATTACTATTGATAGGTACAGTAGTGTACTAACTATGATAATGTGGTTAACAGTTAATACCATCAAGACAGCAACAGGAGGATGTTTCATTTTGGAATGAAGCAATTCAAATATAGATGGAGGCTAATAGGCTATGTCATCAATGAAGGAGGGGTGCTACTCTGCAAGTCTGCATCACAAACACCATGCAAACGACTATCTAATGCCATCAATGAAAAATCCATCAAAGGGATGCAAACAAAATAGATATGGTGCTTGGAAGGCTGTAACTCACTCCCCAGCTAATCTTGTCACCAGGCTTTTCCACACAGTACTCAATAGCTTTTATCTTAAGGGTGCCAGGATAGAAGTGTTTGATCTTGTTTGGATAAGAGGAAAACAAACAGAGATAGAGCTAATAATACACATATACTGCAGGTAGTAAATGGGGTGGTAATAATGGAGCTCCATGTGTGCATTAGCATGCTACTAAGTAGCAATTTGGTTATCTCTTTTTAAATTACACACTAATTGGGTTCCGTTGTTGTTTTTGTGTGTGAAAGTGTCACCTACAGGGGTGCTTGATTATCACTTAGCAAGATACAGTATCATGTGTGATGAGGCTCGTGTAGAGCTAACAGTAATGACAATCAAGGCAAAATGTTGGGGATGTGTTGGAGTCACCCTTAAATTAAAACAAATATATAAATAAAGGTATAGCCATATATCGATATTGATATTACAAATGAAAGCAATGCATATCCATCTTTTTATATATGAGAGGTGTTTAATAAATATCTGAGTATACACGTGGCTACTGAATTGTATGCAGAATTAATAAGTGATGTTATGTTTATCAATAATAAGTGAATCTGAACAAACTATTTATATAAAGAAACACAATTTATTGTATTAATCTCTTAAAGATGACTGTCTTACTTCACTTTTATTCATGCAAAAGTCACCGTGACATTTTGTTCTTTAGTTGTTTAAGTTGCCTAATAGCGTTTGTGCAGGGAGGAGGGCAGGAGTGGCAGCTTCCAGCAAGGTGCTTAAGTTCAGATGGGACATATCAACAGATGGAGCGCTAGTCAACAGAGGAGAGGAGATAAAGCCTGAGATTTGAGAATGGATACGGTTACATGTGACTTCTGATAGCTCGCAACATTCCAGAGAAAATGTCTTTCTCTCTCACTTCACCACTTCACCCCCCCTACCCGTCGCCCCCCCCCACCATCAGGGCCGGACTGGGACCAAAATTCAGCCCTGGCATTTTGGTCCGGACCGGCCCACCACCCCCCGGACCGTTTTGTCAACGGGGGGGGGGGGGGGGGGGGGGGGGGGGGGGGTGCGTTTCACTGTTTCAGCCCAGCCCTGCACATGAACTCTGCAGCCGCACTGAGGCCCCTGCTGGAAAGCATCCCAGCCCAAACATTAACGTAACTAATAATTGGGCCACACGACCCTGAAATGACCGTAATAATCCTAAAACGGGAGCAAAAATATTTGATTTAAAAAAAAAAAAAAAAAAAAAAAATACTTTATTTATTTATTTATTTTTTTATTTTTTATTTTTTGGGTGGCCCAGCGGCCCACTGGCCCGCGGCCCACCGGGCATTTGCCCGGTACGCCAAATGGCCAGTCCACCCCTGCCCACCATTCCCTCTCTCTGTTTTGCTCCTACTCTCTATACTTTTCTCCCTCTGTTTCCCTCAATCTCGCTTTCTTTCTTTTCTATTCCTCCCTGCCTTCTACGCTCCCTGTGTCGTTTTTTCTCCCTTCATGCCTTTCTCTCTCTCTCTCTCTCTCTCTCTCTCTCTCTCTCTCTCTCTCTCTCTCAAGCTGTCAGGGTGAGTCCATGGTGGGTGCGGGGGTGGGGGTTGTGGAGGGATCCCTGCCTGTCCATCACAGCCCCCCCATAGCTCCCAGTGTACGCATGCAGTCACACTCCAATTAAAACAGAAGCTTCTCAGAGAGGCACCCTCCCTGGGCTGACTGCCTGCTTCAAGGCTGGGCGGCTGCTTGTTCGCCTGATTGACTGGCTGGGCTGACTAGCTGACTGGTCGGGTGGCTGGTTGGTTGATTAAGGAGCTATTTGACTGACTGGCTAGCAATCTTTTGGTCTGGCGTACTGGCTTTCTGGTTGGTTGGTTGGTTGGCTGGCTGACTGACTGACTGACTTACTATTGGGTTAACTGTTTGGCTGGCTTGTTGGCTGGCCTGCGGACTGACTGACCCCATGGCTAGTTCAGTGGTTCTCAACCTTTTCAGGCTGTGACCCCCCAAAATGATCATAATCGAATTGGGGATCCGCCCCACCCTGACAAGCACTTGGAATATAGTAGTTTAGGCATTACATTTAGTTTGACTCGGTTCCACAGATAAATATTGTGAAAATAGTAGATCTACAAGCTCACAACCCTTCATGAGAGTATGTAGATCGGCCGTTTTATTATTTTTTGTCTCTTTACAATTTGGCCAAAGTTTGACATGTTTTTATAGTATAGTTTGTATACTTTTGATGCAGTAATTGTCTTTTTTTAAGGTCTTAAAATTCCTTAAATTGTCACTTCACTGTCATCTGGGGACCCCCCCAAAATCATGTGAACCCACAGGTTGAGAACCACTGGGACTGACATTTTGGATACCTGGCTCGGTGGCAGGTTTAGATGGCTGGCCGACTGACGAGCTGGTTGCTTGGCTGAAAGGTGTACTAATAGCAGCACTAGCATGCTAATGTTTATCTGCACACTATAGCTATCACTCTGACAGATTCTCACCCCACAGAAAATCTATGAGAGGCGTGATCAATCCATCATAGCTGTTTGCGTTGTTTCAAAACAGAGCAATGACTTTTATCTGAGTGCTAATCAGTGGGCATGAGGACTGTCAAAAACAGTGTTTTCCAGTTACATAATGACTGTGATAGATGAGCGCCAACATCAAGTGCACATTCACGTCAATGCTGTGAATCTCAGAGAGCATATCACACACTGCCAAAACATGCACATGTCTGTATTAACAGGGAGCTTTGGGTGTTTACACAGGCCTGCTATACAGCCATGAGAGGTGAGTAATGTGGTTGTAACTCATGGATCCCTCTGCTGCCTCCAGGCAGCACAGTAGCTGGGATTGTGCCACACAGTCAAAAGCTCAGGGATCATTTATCCATTTGTGTGTACAAATTGTTGCTATCGGGCAGGGGTCATGTTGGCTTGTGGTGGACATTTTTGTCAAAGTTCCATTTTTGCCACGGACATACAAAAGGAGCGGACAATAATATTACCAGAAACACATAAAGAGATAGCCCTGAATGATCATAACAGGTCTGTAACTCTGAGAGTGTACAAATCGAACCAAATGGACCCTTTTTTATTGTATGAGACCCCTGTTACCAAACAAACGCTCTATAATTAGTATTGTACTGTACTGTAGAACTTAATCGAGTAGTTCACCCAAGAAATTACGTATTTTCTATCAATTACACACCCCATGAAGCCTTGAATTCATTAGTTCGTTTTTGTTGCATTCCTAAGCCAATAATTTGATGACCGGCAGAGCTCCGGTAGGAGACTCAATTGAGTCTCCTTGAGTCATCAAATTATTGGCTCAGGAATGCGACAAAAACAAAAACACCTCCAAGAATTCAAGGCTTCATGGGGTGTGTAATTGATAGAAAGTAAGTAATTTTTTTGGGTGAGCTACTCCTTTAAATTCATAATAATCTTTTAAAACAAAAACATATCATTTTTGCGCACACACCCTTTAACACTGAGGATTTTATTGTGCACCTGTAGACCAGCAGCAAGTCTGAGTCAGAGTGCCAGCTGCGCCAGTGTGGGAAGATTAGGCATCTTTAAATGATTTAAGACGCTTGTCTTTTCTGTTCCAAAACGCTCTCAATTGAGAGCATTCGGGAACACAAGAACATTATACTTGACAGAAACACACCTTGAACGTTGCTGGTCTGTCATTAACACACTTGATACACACTCTATTTTGGAAAAGTCACGTATGTCTTGTCAAGTCGTTTGATCTGGAGTCTGAGAAAAATACAGGACTGTGCTGGAATACACACACGTGCACGTGCACACACACACACACACACACACACACACACACACACACACACACACACACACACACACACACACACACACACACACACACACACACACACACACACCCCTACCCTTTTAAACGCATTCCAACAAAGGAGGAAGCTGCCGATGAATGACATCCTGTGAGGTACTGTATCCGTCGGGGCCGACCCACCCACCGCAGATTCTGACTGCCTCAATACACAAGTGCACCTGAACCGTGAAAGGAAGGTGAAAATTAAGTCTACTTTAGGGGTGGTGGTGGCGGGGGTGGGGGGAGGGGGGGGGGGACATAAAAAAAAGCCTTATCCCCCCGGCTGGAACGATCTCAGCCCCCCTCCCCTAGCTGACCTGAATGGGCATGGCCTTGCTTTTATATGACAAAGACTTGTTAGAAACAATTATAGTCCGGAGCACTCAGTGTTTGATTTGCTCGGTCTAATTGACAGTTCAGACTGTGTGAGGGAGGGGAAGGCCAGCTATGGGAGTCCACACTGCAAAAATCCTGAGCACCTATTTTAACTCTGCAGAGTGTTATTACCACAGGTCCGTTTTTTTTTACACCCTCAGAGTTAAATCAGCACTTGAAATTTGACGGTGTGCAAAAGGGCCCTGGGGGTGAACGCTGTGGCCAGACAGACAATAGCCGCCTTTATTTCACATTCAGCTTCTACAAAGTAGGTGTGTTCAAAAGATTTAATCCTGTATTCAGACCTGACAAGAAAAGTCATTCACATTGAAAGGTGGGCAACAACAGTGGTTCAGGTATGCCCACTCTTTCCCTCTCTCCACTCCGTCTTCCCATCTCCCCGCGTCTTCCCTTCGTGTCACAAGAAAAGAAAGAAGAAGGGGGGGGGAAAAAAAACAATTACCTAAATTATAGTGGGGTGTTTTTTTTCCATCTTATTCCATTTCCAGAACAAGGTAAAGTGTGTGTGTGTGTGTGTGTGTGTGTGTGTGTGTGTGTGTGTGTGTGTGTGTGCGCGCGCATACGTGTGTTCATGTGTGTGTGTGTGTGTGGGGGTGTGTGTGTGTGTGTGCATGCGTGCGTGCATGTGTGTGTGTGTGCGTGTGGTGGTGGTGGGGGGTTTTAGCAGGGGGAACCTGATCCTTGTCGGGATCACCTCAGAATCCTTCTGTGGCGCTCCTCTCAAAGGCCTGCCTTTTCACCGGGCCCAAATTGACCTGAAGGATATACCAACCACGCCTGACTCTAGTTATGTGTGAGTGACGAGCGGCTGACACAAATAACAGTAGGCTATGTAAAAAAAAAGGATGGCACTGTGCAACCGGATTAAAGGTGCCTTCTACACGCCTGGTTCGAGCTTCATACTTTCATCTCCTAAACATGGCTGGGATTTCACCCTTTTTTCTGATCCCCACCATGCACCACCACCACCACCACCACCTCCTCTCCTCGTCTCCATTTCAAGAAGTCCGTCTTCACATACCAAGTGCCCCCCCCCACCCACCCACCCACAACCCCACAGTCTAAAGTATCACCTGCTTTCTGCTCCTTTAATCACTTCAATAGGCATTCCTTCATGCAATTTACAACGGTCTCTCCTGTACAGGTAAAAAGGGTGAAAGAATTTCTTAACAAAAGTGGAGAGCAATCCGTGCAAGCCGCGGCTGACATCACGTCCAACACAGAGGGAGCACTGAGAGAGAACGTGCATGAGAGACAAAACCTTCCACTATAAATTCCATCCTGAAATAGATGGATTAGCAGACTTTAGTCGTGAACCATGGAAGTCAAAGTGATTCACATGGGTTTCTACGTCGCTGGAGGCTTGACATTTGATGGCTGTGTTTTGCACCGCCGACTGCATCTCAGAGTCTTTCAGGAGACTTCAGAGGCACGTAGCGGGGGCTTGCTGTACTTAACGTGCATAAAATAAGCATTCCTGCTCACGCCAGCATTACTAAATCTTAATTTGGCTGATGCGTCGGACGGCTGTCGTGGAATGTTTGACAATGTTAGGGATTTGGTGAACTGCTTCAGATTCCAAAAGCTAGATATTGTAGCAAAAAAAAATCTTCAGCAGACATTGTAGAAGCAATGGTGTTGAAGGTTCCAAATAGCAAACGGGACACAATGCTCAATGAAAAAGTGCCCTTTCTACACCTTCTGTTTCTTGTGGTGGCCATAATACGAATCACTTATCCAAATCCTATTAAAATTGCGCTGCAATTGAATTGATGTGATGTGAATCGTGGCCTTTTAAATCAGTAGTGCTGATCAAATTTTTCCTCATCTCCTGTTTTCCAGCAGGGCCACCGACCACATGTACCCCCAAGCCGGTGCCACTTTCACATTCATAAGGGAAAATCTTCACCCGGACATTCTCCATCACCCCACTGGATGGAGAAGGTCACTTCAAAGCAGGGACTGATGAGTCGCAGGGGCAATGGAGGCCTGGGGCCCGACAAATGCACAAGTTGTAAAAGTTAACAAGGTGTGAATGCCCTCTGGGTGCCCTGAGCCTCCAGTGTGCACAAGTAGCAGCCTGGGGGTTGTCTTTAGGGTCTGTGCTTCTGTGCAATAACACTTACTAAAACTCATACAAAAAAAAACTCTTACAAAAAAACAGCAACACACACATCTGCTAATGGATTGTTTTCATTTGATTATCATGCAGTTACAATTCTTATTTCAATCTTTTAAACAGGTATTTTTATTTATAGATCTCCTAAAGTCCATCTGCCACCTTTCAAGTCACCTGTTTCCTAGAGATTCTTACCGGAAGCATTAAAAAACAAATCAAATGTTTAACCCAAGAGATATTTCTTTCAACAATTAAACAAAAAGTAAGACTAAACGTTAAGATCAAATGACTTGTTAGTATGGACCTTTTAGGAGAGGGAGAGGGAGCTTTTGGTTAGAGAGGAAACATCAGGTGGTTAGTTGGTCGGTCCGCAAGGATTGGACAGTCCTGATTTATCTGTGCATTTCAGAATTATGTTGCTGACCTCTTCACCTCTCTGCCATTTGTGTTGCCCCCCCCCCCCCCCCCCCCACATGCTCTGTTCGGGCAATCAAAGACCCTGTGCATCTCTCACCCCTCACCCAGCAAACCAACTCCAGTGTACCCCCCCAAGTTGTTGTAGTGTCATCCACAGTTCAGCACAAACCATGGGTCTATCTATGCCTCACACATACACACACACACACATGCACGTACGCACACACGCATAATGTGCGCGCACGCACACACACACACACACACACACACACACACACACACACACACACACACACACACACACACACACACACACACACACACACACACACACACACACACACACACACACACACACACACACACATGCATGTATGCTGTATTTGTTTACTCTCGTCGTACCAAACCCAATTTCTGGTGATATGATAAGAATTATTTTAAAGAAATAATTAAATATGTACAGCTGTATATATTACACTGCAGTGCATATATTGCATTGTAGTGTGTACAGCATGTGTGATTCTTTAGCTAAAATTAAGTCCCTATTCAATCATATTGACAAGCAAAAAGTGAGTGAAATGTCAATTGTCACCACAAAGCATTCATTATTAAAATTGCACAGCACCCCGGTAATTTGCTGCCATGTTTCTATTGAAGTCTATTCAGAGTCTCTATTCAAATGTTGAACAGTAACTTTTCTAAACAACACTTACAAAGAAAAAGTGTCGCTTCCTTTTGCTTTGCTTTGAAGAATCGTCCGTACGTCAGGCCTCGCCCACTATGACACTTTTCATCCTCCGGAATGTGGGTTCTCCAGCACTCATAACCCATAAACTCATTACTTCCTGCATGTCATTCTATTCAGTATAACTTCCTTGTGGTACACTGGACAAATGAATTGTGGGTCACCCCATTACACTTCCCTGTACAGCTGCTACACTATTGTATGTCACGCTATACTCAAATGAACATGGCTATAGAACGTGTTACCTCTATGTAATATGCAGGGTTTACAAAGTTAGCCAAATGGACCGTTACAGGTCCATTTGGTTATGGTGGTTGCACACTCCTGGAGTTACAAAGGAATACATTAATTTAGTTTACTTCCACTGTTGCTGGTATGTGAGTGAGGCCCTGTTGGCTTTGTACCATGTATAAAAAATAATCTATATTAACATTTATTATATATATATTTATTATATCTCTGCAACAAAGTCATCTAGACACATTCCTGTGCATTAACTGTCACTGAAAGTGATTCTGTGTTTGAGTGAAGCTATTCCGATCATTTTGTAATCACAAACGTCCTTGAATGTTCTTGGAAATAAACCAACGAGGAATTCAGCCAACCTCGGTTTACAGGTACCTGTTTGATGAAAGAGGAGCTGTCACGATGAGTGTAATTGAAGCATAACGTGGACATGCCGTGTGAGTTGACATTGTGTAGCAGAGTGAGTCGCCCTGCCTGAAGACCAGAAGCTCTGTCTCCATCAGCCTGGGATGCAGGGACACCAGGGTTCGAAATCCTGTTTTTTACGACTGGAATCTGAAATGGAAAACAGAATAAACCTCAGGTCAAGGAGGCTGGCAGTGGGCTAATTCAAATACCCTGACTGCCTGGTGAGGTGCACTCAACTGTGTCCCCGACTATACCAGGAAGCTGTTTAAGTCCAACTTCAGAAATTGGTTACCCCCAATTTATTGAGATTGAACTCTTCTATAGTAATCTGCAAAATATTTCACTGTCTTTTTAAACCTGAGATCATGTTGAAAGCTAAATAAACATAAACATGTGAAAAACGGGCCACTCCCACACATTTTGGAAGCCAATCGTAGCCGATATGAAACATAGGACAGATACGTCTTGATCACATGACTGGAGTTAATGTGTACCGATTTACATGAAGTTTAGACAAAATCTGTAGGAGTAATAAAAAAAAAGGTTTTGCAAAACTCTGCCTCCTGGTGGCGCTATAACAGGCCGATGTGAAACATTTTGGGAAGAGGTCTTCCTTGGCCTCCAGGGAGTGTGGGTGAAAATGTTCATGCCGATCGGTCCAATGATGCCGGAGATAGTTGTTCACAGACACACACACACACACACACACACACACACACACACACACACACACACACACACACACACACACACACACACACACACACACACACACACACACAGACTGACCGACACATGGACAGCTCATGGACTGGGGCGAAAACATCTCCGCTCCGGCCTTCGACCTGGCGGAGACAATGAAGTGCAAAATAAATATTAAATAGGAAGATAGGCTAAATTGAATAAAGAAGAATGCCACAATTACAGTATGTTATTGGCATCAAAATGCTATTTTAGCATCATGCTAAAACACATAAGTTGTTCTAGCACCCTCTATTGTTGCAGGGTATATGAAAACTCTAAAAAGGATAAAGAGCAGATGGTAGTCAACCCACATTGTCTTTTCTGTGCATGAATTCAGCACAAAAAAAGGGCCATATATAAATAACAGATTGCGTGAAAGTAATCTATTACTTGGCCTAGTTGTATATTACATTATTTGTAAAAGTATCAGACTAGTATACTGTGTTACTCAGCAATATCTTACAACAAATGCACAAAAGTCTCTGTACATATTGCAGTAATATGTACCCCATAAGCACCGGGTAGTCTGTGTGGGATTCTATGTAACACTTCACTCACTTCCAACTACACTCCAGGTTGCAACCTGCAGCTGCTGCTGCAAATAAGAGTGTGTTCTCGCTCAGTGAATCTGTGTGGTTAAACATGGGTTACTTCAGTTTGCACTCAGCTGACATTCAGAACGTGGAGTATAGCGCCCTCAGCTGGTTCAAAGATGTTAAATACAGTAAGTTTCAGCCACTTTATATCAGTGGTTCCCAAACTTTTTAGCTCGAGACCCAAAAGAGTAATTTGATGTCTCCCTGTGACCCAAACTAGTGCAAATAGCAGATCTACAAGCTCACAACGCGTCGCAAGTTTTGAGCTTGTAGATCAGCTATTTTCACTATTATTAAAGGTTTTTAGTTTATAACCCTTTTCTAATTCATGGTATTTCTTAGATTTCATTCATTCTTTCATTCATTTATGAAATTCTATTGAAAAATCTTTGAATTTGCATTTAATTTGTGAAATATTGAGAATTTTGGGGGGGGAATCGTTTTGTAAAAATGTTTTGAAATAGTAATAATTAAACAAAATTAAAAAACAAAATGTGGGAAACCCAAAAAATATAGGCATATTTTACTGTAGGCTACTAGCGACCCATACAAATGCATCCGCGACTCACAAATGGGTCCTGACCCACTGTTTATGAAACAGTGCCTCACAGTGACAGTGATGCAACTTGTTGCAGTTGATCCCCACAAAACTGCATCCAAGAGGTAGAGCTGTCCTTGTCTCATGTGTGTTGGAACATGATATGAGTCACTGTATGACCCAGTAGACTAATAATCCAGTCACCCAAAATTTGAGAGAACCTGACATGGCATGCTATACTTTTTATTTGAGTTTTTTTGGTCATTAAGGTCCACTGAATGAGGAGGCCTGCTCTGCTGGAAAAATCGCGAAAAACATTTTTTGTGTAATTAAGCCTTTTTTTGTTACTGTATGATTTTGTGTGCAGTCTTTTTTTCTTATAGTCCTCAGTGGGTTGTGTAGGCTGCCAATAAATCTTTCCCAGGTACACAGAACACATGTGTGAACAACACCAAGTTAAGACATACACTCACAAACCCTTTCCAAATGATTTATAGCCATTTTTATTCAAAACAATGCACCCTTTTTGTACTTTTCCCATTATTTTCATGTTTACTTCAATAGTAATCAACTTTCCCTGAGTTATGATCTCAGTCAAAGTGTCATTCATTTTTGTAATTCAACAGTAAAAAATATTCAAAATCTGACCAAAATCAGTGATCAAGACTACTACACAATGCTGTGTGACCACATTATGATACATTCAGTCATGCTTGATCTACACTACGATCTACACTACTAGATGCTCTGTCAGAAAAGGATGTGGAGAAGGCATCTTTTGCATGTGCTGATGAAACCGAACAACTGAAAGAGCCGTTATGTTTGATGGCTGAGTTTGATGAAGTATGTACTTAATTTACCACAACGATCTGGCTACTGCACAAGTCTGAAGCAGTTCATCCACGCTGGGCATACAGGCCTGTGGGTGGAACACAGCTGAGGTAGAGAATATGTTACCATAACTTGTACTGCTACAACCTGTCTGCCCTACTAGCTGGAATCAATGAGAAGCCTATACCTACACTGGCTCTAACATTCATGGATTCAAGGGTGAGAAGTTCACTGTACGTCAAACTGAAGGTCGTTGCGATGGTATCTGGACAGACATACACATGAGAAAATCTACAACACCTGATGCCAAGACAAAACTCTTCACTGGCATCAGTCAGCAGCTTTTCTTTTTAGGGGCAAGGCCACTTGGCCTTTGCCCTTGTAAATGTTTTAAGGGCACAAAGGCCAAATGCAAGAACATCATCAAATAAAACACTGATATTAAGTCCACTGAAATAATACATTCAATTTAAGGGTTAAAAAATAATTTGTATTAAATATAAAGTATAACTATCAGCCAAATAAATACATTTTTGTATAAACTCCTGAAAAGGAGTTCAGAAGTTCGTGCCTAGAAGTGACTTCTAGGCAGTTAGACTGTGTTGTCCAGTAACTGTTGGCCCAAACAGCGTGTGTATGATTAGTGCATGTGAGTTTATGTTCTGTTTGTCACGTACTCTGTGTCTCAGAAGACTGTCTAAGTTGTCTTTGCACCTGGCAGAGGACCTTGATGTAACTACCCTTATTGTCAATCTACGCTCTTGCAAGGGCCTAGTTCAGTTGTTTATGTCCTTCTCTGACCACAAATGGTTCATGTCCTGAACTGTTCATGTCTGTGCAGACTACAGGAAAGAGACAGAGGAGAAAACAGCTGGGGGGCAGTGGATGGGACATCAAGGCCACTGTGGCCTCAGGGCACATAATGTTTTGAAGGGCAGAAGGCCAAACTGTGGGGCAGAGGGCCAAACTGTGGGGCAACAGCGGCTATGGCCTTCATGGCCTCCCTGCTCTGGTCAGCAGCCAGCGGCCATGGAGAAATACTTGCGAGCTCTTCCAGTTCTGACAGCAGCAAGAAAATGAGTGAGAAAATAGCCCCAATAAAACTGCCACATTTGCAGCAAAGCCAAAAAAAGTCACTTCCCATGCAGCCTCCCTGTTTGAGCCAGATCCATCCCTGACCCTTGACCACTGTTATGCCATGCGTAAGGGAATAAAAGAAGAAGGCTGACTATTCGGCTGCAATCAAAACATCCCTTAACAGCTGCATCGAGGGATGTGTGGAATGCCACCACTCGACAAGCCTGCTGCAATGGTAATAGATGCCATGGCATTCATCCAGCATCACCAATATCTTGGTAGCAGCACCTTCCATGAACTGCAAGTAAAGTACCTGAAGCAGCTCCTTCGTAGTAAGTAGCAGCGAGATGGAGTACAATCCACATGACAGGCATGCCGAATGGTGGCAGTCTGTCCAATTCCTTCCATGAGCTGGGACGTCTTGAGCCAAATACTGTAGTCAGCCTTCATCCCTTATTCCCCTACGCATGCATGCCATAGCCTTGGTCAAGGGATGGATCTGGCTCAAAGAGAGAGAGGCTGGGTAACTTGTCCACTCATGACTGAAGACCTCCACCCTCTCTATGGATGTTGGTAGCCACTGTAGGCTTCTACCTTGTTATGGTAACATCTTTTCTACTTCAGCTGTGTTCCTCGCACAGGCCTGAACAGGCCTGCACGCCCAGCGTGGATTAACTGCTTCAGAATTAATCACTATGTACATTAGCCAAAATGTTGTGGTAAATGAAGTACATACTTCATCAAACTTAGCCATTAAACATAATGGCTCTTTCAGTTGGTCAGTTGCATCAGCACATGCAAAATATGCTTTTCTGACAGAGCATCTAGTTGCTGGACATTAATGGTAAGCACAGATATGCACTCCAGGTCCTTCTCTTCAGTGATCAACCATCTGGCAAATGATTCCAAGTGTAGGGCAAACATGGCTGAATGTATCATCATGTAGTCACACAGCATTGCGTTTGCTGAAAAGGATGACACATTGGCTGATGTCATAACCCATGGCAAAGATAATCTAACTATTGAAGTAAAGATTAAAATAATAATAGAGTTTATGGTACAAAGAATAACTATAAATAATTTGGAAAGGTGTATTTCTTAACTTCACACACACATGTTCTGTGTATCTGGGATGCATTTATTGACAGCCTGGCCCTACATAACTCACTGAGGACTCTAAGAAAAAAAACCTAGTTCACATCACACAGTCAAAAAATAAAGGCTTCATTAAACAAAAATGGCCATAATTTTTCATTCAGTGGGCCTTAATGACTGAATTAATAGAAAAAACACAAATAAAAAGGATAGCATGTCAAATGTTTGTTATTGTTTCTGTATTTTGTATGTTGTTATCAGGGCGTCCTTGAAAAAAAGAGCTTGCTCTCAATGGGCTTCCCTGAATAAATAAAGGAAAAAGAAAGAAAGAATGTCAGGTTCAACCCATTTTCTTGAGCTTTTGGGCCTGTGGATCCCGACTTAGTCACACTCTTGTCTCTGTGTTGATGTATTTGGGGCAAATTGCCATTGACTGTCAGGTTCATGTTGGTTTGTCCACTGCAACAACAGCAACTAGACGCGTCGCAATTCTGGGAAATTGCAAAGTGTGGTTGCGCCGACGCCGGTCGCAGGCGGCCGCCGGGATGCGATTCGAATTCGGTGCTGATCGGATTACGCGTTCGTGACACGTGCCGTTTTGATTTGAGGAAATAGGCCCCTCCCACTAACTTTGGAAGCCAATTACGGACGAACGGTAAGGACTATCAAAATGCCGTTTGGATATGTTTATCGCTAGGGTCCAGAGATTTTTGTGAAATTTGGATAAAATATGTGGGAAAAGGAGCTAAAAGTGTGTTTTGAAGAAAATTCGGCTCGATTTGGCGGAAAATCTATCCAGACGCAAATGGGCGTGGCCTATATACGGTTCAAAAGTTATAGGCCAAAAGGTAAAGTGGGCTGTTATAGCACCACCATGTGGCCAACTGGTGTAATTATTTTATTAATACTTTGGCAATAAACTATGAACCTCCCCTAGCACTTACGGTTTCCGAGAAAAAAATACTTGAATTTGAGTTTTTTTATTTTCCCATTAAAGTGGATGGGGACATTTAATGCACTAATAAATCAATATCAATTAAACTATGTAACCAATCTCTTAGCAAAGTACAAGCAGTCTGGTCCCGGTGAAGCCGGTCAATTTGACATATGGCACGAAATTGGGAAAAATAAACTGTGGGAGAAATAGCGCTTATTATTTAAAGTTTATCTAGTGGAATAATAAAGTCGGTAGAGTACTATAGTCTGGTTGCCCATTCGGGCAACCACACTAATAAAGTCGGTAGAGTACTATAGTCTGGTTGCTCCGTCCGTCCGTCTGTGAGCAGCTAATCTCGGCCACCGCTGGACCGATGTGCGTGAAACTTTGCCAGCACCTGTAAGCAAAGGAAAAAACTCTACCCCAATATTTTCTAATCGGCCTCATGGTGGCGCTATAACAGGCCAAGTTGTACCGTCTGATGTACAAACTATATTTAACCCCGCAGCTTCCTCGTGTCATGGTGGCTGCACCTCAGGACTGACACAGTTGGGCCACTATCAGGGCGTCCTTGAAAAAAAGAGCTTGCTCTCAATGGGCTTCCCTGAATAAATAAAGGAAAAAGAAAGAAAGAATGTCAGGTTCAACCCATTTTCTTGAGCTTTTGGGCCTGTGGATCCCGACGTAGTCACACTCTTGTCTCTGTGTTGATGTATTTGGGGCAAATTGCCATTGACTGTCAGGTTCATGTTGGTTTGTCCACTGCAACAACAGCAACTAGACGCGTCGCAATTCTGGGAAATTGCAAAGTGTGGTTGCGCCGACGCCGGTCGCAGGCGGCCGCCGGGATGTGAGGAATACGCCGGGAGGATTACCGTCGGAGGCCGCGCGACGTGCGATTCGAATTCGGTGCCGATCGGATTCCGCGTTCGTGACACGTGCCGTTTTGATTTGAGGAAATAGGCCCCTCCCACTAACTTTGGAAGCCAATTACGGACGAACGGTAAGGACTATCAAAATGCCGTTTGGATATGTTTATCGCTAGGGTCCAGAGATTTTTGTGAAATTTGGATAAAATATGTGGGAAAAGGAGCTAAAAGTGTGTTTTGAAGAATATTCGGCTCGATTTAGCGGAAAATCTATCCAGACGCAAATGGGCGTGGCCTATATGCGGTTCAAAAGTTATAGGCCAAAAGGTAAAGTGGGCTGTTATAGCACCACCATGTGGCCAACTGGTGTAATTATTTTATTAATAATTTGGCAATAAACTATGAACCTCCCCTAGCACTTTCAGAGAAAAAAATACTTGAATTTGAGTTTTTTTATTTTCCCATTAAAGTGGATGGGGAAATTTAATGCACTAATAAATCAATATCAATTAAACTATGTAACCAATCTCTTAGCAAAGTACAAGCAGTCTGGTCCCGGTGAAGCCGGTCAATTTGACATATGGCACGAAATTGGGAAAAATAAACTGTGGGAGAAATAGCGCTTATTATTTAAAGTTTATCTAGTGGAATAATAAAGTCGGTAGAGTACTATAGTCTGGTTGCCCATTCGGGCAACCACACTAATAAAGTCGGTAGAGTACTATAGTCTGGTTGCCCATTCGGGCAACCACACTAATAACACTAAATCAGACTGGTTCCTTCTCCAACCTAAAAGTTAGCTCACCTATGATCAAAGTTAGGTGCCTTCGCATAAAAACTATTGTGACACTGCATTCAATTAAAGTCCTGGCATGCCCTTCATAAATCACTCATCATGTAGGTCTACATATCTTTTTTGTCAGTGTTCCATTGGCATTTTATCCTTGACGTTTCCGTGAGAAGCATTTAACATGTAATTATTACGTCTAATAAATCAGATCAAATGTTTGTAGTGTGTGTCATTTAGAATACCTGATCACCTTAATGGAAACCACAACTAGCTACTGTACCTTGCCAAACCAAACCAACCGTTTTGCTGGTAGAACTTGATTTGATCTCCTTCTTTCCTCAAGTAACACTGTCCTTTGAAAAGCCAGCAATCTCTATAAAAGTCATATGATGTATAATATACACACACACCTATATAGGGAGTTGCTTCATGACCCAAGGAATCCAGGGGTAAAGATTTTTTCATTCTACGACCTACGGTTCAAAAGTTATAGGCCAAAAGGTAAAGTGGGCTGTTATAGCACCACCATGTTGCCAACTGGTGTAATTCTTTTATTAATAATTTGGCAATAAACTATGAACCTCCCCTCAAAGTCTTTTAACTCTAGAAATAAAGTACATCAATCAATCAATCAATCAATCAGCACTTACGGTTTCCGAGAAAAAAATACTTGAATTTGAGTTTTTTTTATTTTCCCATTAAAGTGAATGGGGAAATTTAATGCACTAATAAATCAATATCAATTAAACTATGTAACCAATCTCTTAGCAAAGTACAAGCAGTCTGGTCCCGGTGAAGCCGGTCAATTTGACATATGGCACGAAATTGGGAAAAATAAACTGTGAGAGAAATAGCGCGCAAGAAAAAAGTTTATCTAGTGGAATAATAAAGTCGGTAGAGTACTATAGTCTGGTTGCCCATTCGGGCAACCACACTAATAAAGGCTTGAGGGCAGGGATTATGTTTTTGCTCCGTTGCTCCGTCCGTCCGTCTGTGAGCAGCTAATCTCGGCCACCGCTGGACCGATGTGCGTGAAACTTTGCCAGCACCTGTAAGCAAAGGAAAAAACTCTACCCCAATATTTTCTAATCGGCCTCATGGTGGCGCTATAACAGGCCAAGTTGTACCGTCTGATGTACAAACTATATTTAACCCCGCAGCTTCCTCGTGTCATGGTGGCTGCACCTCAGGACTGACACAGTTGGGCCACTCCTAGCGCCGACGGAACCTCTCCCTCCGCTGTATAGCTCCGAGATGAGGTTCCTCGTTTCCCGGTGCCGTTTGAGCAGGACATTGTTGAAAAAAGTATTTAACTCGCTCCTGTCCTCAGTCAGTTACATGTTTTTAAGACATTGCGGAAGAGTTGCGCCCGTAGAGATAACATTACTGATTCCCCTACTGGTCAAATGTTGAATTGCATCTTCTAATGCAAAATATTATGGAATCGGCTGAGGCGAATTAAATACTTTTTTCAACTCGTTGGATAGATTTGATTGCCAGCTAGAACTTAAAACATCTGCGAGCGTTTCAGAAAACCTTTACTTTTTGGATACGATGTGCAGAAAGGGGTAAGAAACATGTAAAGTGAAAAATGTGCGACAATGTCCTGCTCAAACGGCACCGGGAAATATAGGACCTCATCTCGGAGCTACATAGCGGAGGGAGAGGTTCTAAATGGGGCTAGGCCACTCCTGCAAACTTTCGAAGCCAATCTTAGCCAATCAGGATGGAATAAAAAAAATCGGACAGATCCGTCTTGATCACATGACTCTAAAGATAATGTGTACCGATTGGCGTGATGTTTGGACAAAATCTGTAGGAGTCATTTAAAAAACTGTTTTGCAAAATTCGGCCTCCTGGTGGTGCTATAACAGGCCAATGGGAAAGATTTGGGGCAGAGGTTCTGCTCTGGCCACCAGTGTTTGTGCACAGTTTCACCCTGCTCGGTCCAGCGGTGCCGGAGATTAGCTGCTCACAGATGGACGGACACACACAAGGACGGACGGACAGGGGCGAAAACATAGTCTCGGCCACGCCTTTGGACTGTATATAAATGTGTATCAACATATAACAATAAGTACAACGTACATGCACAACAACAAGAGAAGAGAATAGTTTGGAAGGTGTTTACTCCTGAGTTATCAACATCTAACAAACATGTTAGGAGCATGCAAAAGCATTCAGAATCTGTAACATGATTCCTTTAAGCTGTAGGCCTATTCCTTTAAATCCCACAATGCCCTTCAATGTCAAAGCAATCATCTTTAATCTGTTTGGACTTTCCAGTTTCTTTTGCCACAACTGGCAAACTTTAAAAATACACCTATGGAAGCACAGTAATGTTCCAAGACTATATCAATATATATCTGTTTAGTGTTTACCTTAATGGACTTAGTTTAGTTGGTATAATTTGATCTCCTCTTGTCCTCAACTGTCCTCTCCAAAGCCAACCATAATAATAAGTACATCACCTTGTATGCAAAAAGAAATGCTACAAATCATAAACGCAGCATCTGTTGTGAAACTTTGCACATGCATTCTAGACCAAGGAAGAACTATAACGGGCTATAATAACAGCCCAAATGGACCGGGTCCATTTGAAACCATTTGTACTCTCAGAGTTATGGGGATCTGTGTGGCCCTAATGCACACCAAACTGGGGGTCCTTGAAATTAAGAAATATTGAGAACCACTGCTGTATTATGTCCTATGAACTTTTGATAGTGTGTTCTGACAGGCTGTATCAGGGTGTGGTTTGGCAACCTGATTGCTCAAGACTGCAGACTGCTACAAAGGCCTGTGAAGACAGCAGCAAAACTAATTGGCAAATAATTACCACAACTTCATAACATTTACACCACTCACTGCAAAAGGAAAGTCCAAATCATCATTAAGGAGGACACCACATAATGTGCTATTCTCCCTCCTTCCATCAAAATGTTACCGGAGCATCAAATCGCACACCCTCAACAATCAATATGGATTTATTTGTCGCTCATACAGGAAGAGGCAGCAAAATGTTGGTGGAACATGTTCCACAGAGGCTGTGCTAACTAATACAATACGATATAATAATAATAATAATAATAATAATAATAATAATAATAATAATAATAATAATAATAATAATAATAATAATAATATAATAATAATAAAAACAATAATAAATAAGTAATAATACTGGATGTAATAACCATCCGTCTCAGAAACTGATTCCTTCCACAGGCAGCCAAGTTTATGAACAGATGATGCACCCATATGCACCGCACATTGTTATTTCATAGCTATTATGTAATGGTATATCCTGTAGCTTGTACATCTGCTATTTTTTAAATTAAGAAAAATCTTAAATCTTCTCCTCTAGGGGTCCCTGGCACAAAACCTTTTCAGATGGGCGTCCGTGGCCAAATATATATATCAATTTGGGGGTCCTTGGCACGAAAAAGTTTGAGAACTACTGGGGCTGCTAAGCAGACAGAGGCTTATGGCTTAAGTTAGAAATGACAAGAATGAAAGTGAATGAGAATTGTGCTGCCTCTTTGACAGCTGCAATGGAGGAGCTGCCCTGAGCAAGTCATGACCGGGCACGGGCAGCTCCTATATGTAAATGTAAGGTGTATTACTGGTTCAAAACATGCTCAGTCTGGCAAAACAACCGATTACAGTGGATTACCAACTAGCATCCTTATTGTGGGGCTTTTGCAGAAAATAGCAGATCGACAAGCTTACAACACACTGCGTTGTAAGCTTGTTGATCTGCTATTTTCAATGAAAGCTTTCCCCACAATAACAGAAAACAGAAAATACACTAGCATAGAGCCCTGAGGGACTCCGGTCAGTCAACCAAATAAGGTTTAACTTAAGTGGTTACGCTTGGTTTATGCTATGTCAAACGTGTCACGACTCACAAGGTGAAAATAGCTGATCTACACTCACAAGCTTGAAGATCTGCTATTTTCTGTGTGAGCAATGAGCATAACTTGTGCATAATGCTCTTGGATTTCCAATGTGCATCATTTCACAACAGTAACATATCTTACTTATCTTACTGTTTCACAACAGTAAGATAAGAAATGAGAAACCCATTAATTCCAAGAAACAGATCAACACATTCTTGTTGAACAGATCCATAGGAGTAGTAGTAGGAGTAGGCTTATATAGCCTACTAGGCCTACTATAGCCTACTACTCCTACAATGGATCTGTTCAACTGCTGTATTATAGCCTACTCTTCACAATTCACAATTTCACTAAATAATGTCTATGTGCCATCATCTCCTATTGGTAAACAGCCTTTTATTTAATAGATAAGTTAAGTTCAGACTAATCTCACCCATGCACTTGGAAAAAGAAGCCTAATCCTGTCATGATAGGACAAAAGCCATGACCAAACCCACATCTGCGCACACCCACACCCACACACACACACACACTCACACACACACACACACACACACACACACACACACACACACACACACACACACACACACACACACACACACACACACGCCTTTGATAGCTGTGCAGTGTGCACGCTCTTATGCTTGCTGGCACCAGGCAGCAAAGAGACACGCCAGAGGCAGACAGCTCTCTGTGCAGCAGAGCTTACAGATCAGCTCTCTGTGTCAGTGTGCAGAGCTTACAGATCAGCAGCAACATGACCATCCAGTCCTGTCACCTGGTGCCTCCTGCTGTGTTGCTGCTCCTGGGAATAGTGGGCATACTGCTGGTCGTTCTTTCTACTGAAGAGATAAAGGAGCCTCCTGAAAACATGGTAAAAAAAAACTAATAATCCTTACCTGCTATTTGAAACAGCGGTAATTAGTCTGCGATGCTGCGGTCTTACATGAGACTGTGGCGCATGTCGTCGCGTGTTAACATTAATGAGTCGTTTTGGTGGCGGTCTGGTCTGGAGCGAATAATATATATGAGTTGCTGGCGCGCCGCAGGTCGCAGGTGTTTGTTGGTCAGACAGACAGGGAGCGGAGCACCTGCTGCTTCACTGACCTTTGCCCGATCAAAGAACGCTTTAACACCGGAAATGATGCTGTAACCGGCAAGTGTTTGTTTATATCCGCTGTTCACGAGAATATCTCTGAGTGATAATGCGTGTTTAACAGGTGGTCAATCATTAGGCTACAGTCACACCATCAGTTGACCACTTGACTCCACAGCCACAACTACTCAAACAATATATTATTTCAGGTTCATGTAGCCAGCCTACCGGTACTGTAGGTTATTTTCCATAAGTTATTATGGAAAATATGCCATTTGTGTAGAACTTGGAGGCTACATTGATAGGTATTAACAGGAGGATAGTTGGGCGGACACTAGGGATATCTGGGCACCTCGATGTAAAATTGGCACATTTTCCCCAAAATGTAAAAAGAAAAATGAATATTTGAGTACTTACTTACTTGAGTAAAGTAAAGTATACATGATTAGAACATGCTTAAACATTCGACAATTAAGGTCTAATATTTCTACAATTGCTACAAATTGCTACAAAACCGTATCCAGTCATTTGGGGGCATAAACAAGAAGTTGAAGGATAAAATTAAGTCTGATAATGATGTACCGTGCATGTTCACATCATGTATACTTTACATTACTTAATACCATTTCTCAAATGTTTTATAATAGTACAGGTAAAATCTGCAATATAGGCCTATCATAAAATTTAACTAGACTCATTAATGACATGCACTATGGATATCTAAGTTCTAAGAACTTTTGGTGGTAAAGTGGGATACTTTGTCATTTGTACTGAAACTGGGTGGCCAGAAGAGAGCAAACCACTGTCGTGTGGTTAGTACCAGCATTCTATCCATCCTTTTGAAGTGTGCTGGACAACACTGCATCTCATTCACAACCCACTCATTCATTGTCAACCAGATACAACCAATTAACACGCACGCACGCACGCAGCACGCACGCACGCACACACACACACACACACACACACACACACACACACACACACACACACACAAACACACACACACACACACACACACACACACACACACACACACACACACACACACACACACACACACACACACACACACACACACACACACACACACACACACACACACACACTGGTGTGCATTTTAAAGGTGTTCTGTAATTCCCAGGTGCTGTGGGCTCCCTTCTCAGAAATTATTTGACAAACAGTGGGTATTGGGGGTATTAAAAACCCTAGCATCCCTCACCCCACCCTCCGGCAGTTCTGTGCTTTGGTGTGCTTTACACTTTGCATTGACTTTGCATTGACTTTAAACAAACTACAGAAGCCAAAAGGAAATTCAGCGCAGAAGATGGAGACAGAATAGAGAAAGACAGAAAGAAAATGAGGGCCAAACAATGAGAGATGCAAGCATGCATGTGTGCCATGTGTTCAGTAGTAGCCTATAGTGTCTTGTGTTAACTTCAATCAAGGGTTCCTCTTTTGTGAACTGCACTTTGAAATAATTTTCAATGGATCTATGAATAGAGGTTATTCCACAATGGACCATGTTGGGCCATCACTGAAATTCATTGTCAAGTCATTGTCAAGCTACTTTGTCAAACTGTATACTTCAAAAGAAGAAGAAAAGATGAATAAGTCAATAACAGCACAGAAAGCAATGAAATGAATAATGTAAAACCTTTGTCTGACTGCCAATTTCTGGTTTGTAGCATTTAATAAAGATAGCTTTCATAGTTTTTAAAATGAAAAGCATTCCCTTCACAACAAATGCATATGCCCACATCCTGGCAATATTAATAATAATACCTCAGAATTATATAGCGCTTTTCTACATTATTTGTTAGTGCTGCAACTATTGATTATTTTCTTACCGATTATTCTGTCAAAAACGTTTTCGATTAATCAAATAATCAAGAAGCACGTTCTTTTATGATTTTTTTTTACATATCAACGAATCAACGTAAAAAATAACAAATGATTTTTTTTCTAATAATCGACTAAATCGATCTGTGTGATTAACCACTCAAGTCAAGATCTATTTTATACTTTGCCGCACAACTGTGTCACACGGAAATAGCGAAAATTGCAGATCTACAAGCTCACAATGTGTTGCTTGTAGATCGTAGAACAATGTGTCGTGAGCTTGTAGACCTGCTATTTTCCCTAGTTAAAACATTTTAATACACAAAATAATTCTATTTATTCACCCACAATTGTTTATTTTTATTAAAATCGTTGTATTGATATTTATTTTATAATTGAGAAATCAATTAGTTCGAATAACTGTCATAACCCCTATTATTTGTACATGGAGTTGTGTTGACATTGGTGCAGGGAGTCAGGGCCATATTGACCTGTAGGCTATCTAATCACATGGTCAAATTGTCAATAAGAAAATATTAAGGCAGTTAAAAGCCAGAGGAATAAATTAGTTTGTGGATCTGTTTGAAACAATCTAAACTGATTCTCTCTGAGAATCCTCATGCTTATTCTATCTTTGCCTTAACTCATGATGCACTTAACATCAGCCTTGTGCAGCAGAACTCAGCTGCCATGAGGGTTCTCACTCGTACCAAGCCTTGGCAGTACTCTTGAACACCTACCCTGCCTTCGGTTAAGTTCGGCATCACCTACAAAGCTCTCCGTGCCCTCCCAGGGGTATTCGACTAGTTTAGGCAGGAGGCCATGATTGTAACAGGACTTGGATGTCAGGGGGCCACAAGACTGTGACAACAAAAATGAAAACAATTTTCATGGTTAACCGTTTACCGTCTAGTTTACATTTCCAAGTAGCTTGTGGCTAGATTCACTACTTTTAGAATGACGTAGCTTTCAAGTTGTTCAAGTAGCTATTTTTCTTTTCACCCTGTATCTGGGTAGCTTGACAAAAGATTCATCGCTATACTGTACATTTTCAGCTGCACAACATAAGAGAGCACAACACATGTGTATTGAGTGCGGTTTGTCCACCTCATGCCATCCATTTGTAGCTATTTCTGAGAAATACATCAAAGACAGAATTCTCCATCTGTATCCATAATTTAGTTTTGAGTGGAGTTTCTCCATCACACCAAAGAAATAATTATAATTTTTCATCTCTCTCAACTAATGGTTCATGAAACACATCCTAAAAGCTTGTGCCCTTATCAGCCAATGTGAAAATGGAAACACTTTCACAGTGTCTGCTCTGCCTGCCTGTCTCCATTACTCTTCTCACAGAGACGCTTCATTGCCTGGGATCCATGCACAGAACACACACTGGAATACCTACTTCCTGTTTTCTCAAATTGAAAATCGAAGCATGTGCACTATAAGCATAGCCTGGTAAACCCTCACGGTCACGGAATTCAATTTCATTTTCATTCTGCAGATTGAATTCCGCGACTGGGAAGGTTTACCAGGTTACTATAAGGGCTGTCACACAATTATCCTATCAAATATCAAAATGTATAGTACGCCATAATGGACATACAGTATATCCATTGTTGTGTCCTATAGCAGACAACAATGGCCAGCAGGCAAGTTTTCTTGATGAGAGTGCCAGTTGTATTTGCGTGAATATGAACAGTCTGGATACGGTAATCCAATATGGTGATGAGAGTCTTACTATTATATTCAGATTTTATTTGAGTAACAGGGTGTCCATTTGTTAATTTCTTTCACATATCAACGAATCAACGTACTTAATGGAAATACAATGGAAATAAAGTCAGGACGGCTCTGACGGCACTCTCTCCGACACTGTCTCTTCGCAGGATGATACCGTGTTTTGCAATAGAATTATGATGAATCAATATTTTTAGCTTTCCATCAAATATATCACACGATTACAAACGATGTACTACTATGTGTACTATATAGCATTTTTCCATGTCTCCATAATTTACTCAGCAAAGATTACATTTACACACATTTGGGTTCTTGTAGCGGTGTCTTGACTGCAAATGCAGTAATGGTGGGTGTTAATCTGGGACGCTCAGTGAGTCACAGACATTACTCCATTCTAAATAGTAGCCTGCATTTTATTCGTATCGGTTAAATGCTTAATTAGCCATTAACATGTTTTGGTAAATCTTTACATTTATTTTTACATTGGAATATGGAAGGTGTCCCAGGGGCCACAAGAAAGCTCCCCTGGCCGCCAGTTGAATAACACTAGCCCCATGGTACATATCGGATATCCTAGAAGATGAACATAACCCATTGCGGAACCTGCGGTCTTCTGACTTGGGTCTCGTCTCCGTCCCTCGTACCAATAGGCGAACCTTTGGGGATAGAGCCTCAGTGTGGCAGCCCCGCCCCCTACCCTCTGGAACTCTCTCTCCATGGAGATTCGCCAGGCGCCAACACTGGACTCTTTTAAGTCTGCACTGAAGAAACACTTGTTCACACAGGCTTTTGGCAGCTAGTATGCTTATTTGTTGATGTAAAGTGTCCTTGGGTCTCTTGAAGGCCCCCAAAAAGTTATTATTATTATTATTATTATTATAATTATTATTATTATCATCATTATTATTATTATTATTATTATTATTAACATGATATTTAAATGACTCTCCCTGTTTCAGTATGGACTCGTCTTGGATGCAGGCTCATCCCACACAGCAATGTATGTCTATAAATGGCCGGCTGACAAGCAGAATGGCACTGGCATCGTTACCGAGCACAGCGAGTGCCACGTTAAAGGTGAGTAAAATGTGATGTAAACATACAGATCTTATAGAACACAGAATATGAAATGGAGTATGACAGAAACAGTTCTGATTGGGAAACATGAAAGTCACTGATGCTTTCCTCTTTTCTCCCTTGTACCATAGCATTGTAATTTCCTAGTCTAGTCATTCGTTCCTGTAATGATTAAGTTAAGACTGTTTTAGCAACATGCCAGCGTTATGTCTTGTGCAATTTTCTGTTCCAGGGCATATGGTCCATTTCCTCACCATATGGTGCCTAACCTTTGAGTGCCCCACTCAACTGTTCCTCTTATCACTTACTTTAGCTTTAGTTTGACTCCGTTTCCATAGAAACACATAACAGTTGACATGTTTCTGTGTGCCACTCATCAAATCAGAAAAGGAAGTGTTTTTGGGGAAGGTCAGGTCAGGGGCTTGTTAAGCGTAACTACTTTCTCTCTCTCTCTCTCTCTCTCTCTCTCTCTCTCTCTCTCTCTCTCTCTCTCTCTCTCTCTCTCTCTCTCTCTCTCTCTCTCTCTTTCTCTCTCTTTCTCTCTGTCAAGGTGGAGGGATATCAAGCTATGCAGGCAACCGTGGAGGCGCAGCCCGCAGTCTTGAGCTCTGTCTTGAACAAGCAATGAAGGATATCCCACGATCTAGACACCACTTAACCCCTGTCTATCTGGGAGCCACCGCTGGCATGAGACTGTTGAAGTGAGCGGAAAGGGTCCTATATGTTAATGTTCAAAACACAGACATTAAGTTATCCTGGGACTGTTTTTCTTCAGTTATACTGCACATGCCTTGAATCAGTGGTGGAAGAAGTACTCCGATTTTGGACTCAAGTAAAAGTACCAATACCACAGTGTATATACCTTCTTATGAGTCAAAGTACAAAAGTATTAGCAGCAGAATATACTTAAAGTAGCAAAAGTAAAAGTACTCATTATGCAGAATGCCCATTTCAGAATGGTATATTTCATGTAATCGGACCATAATTTTTGATCATTAATTACCAAAAATAGCCGATCTACAGGCTCACAATGCATCGCAACGCGTTGCGAGCTTGTAGATCGGCTATTTTTGAAAGATTTAGAAGATTTTTGATTAATAATTTGCTTAATGATACTATAAGTTTGCAAAGTAGCTATAACTAAAGTTTTCAATTAATTGTAGTTGAGGGGAAAAAAGTACAATATTTGAGGTGTAGTGGAGTAGAAGTGAAGTATCAAGAAACGGAAATACACAAGTAAAGTAAAAGTGCATTGAAATTGTACTGAAGAACTGTACTTGAGTGAATATACTTAGTTACTTCACAACATTGTCTTGAGATTGACGTTGTTGTCGGTGGGTTATACTGTCACTATCATCTGGTTATAGCATAACCAATCCCACAGAATCACAGAAGATACTGGAGGAAGTGAGAGGCAAACTGCACTCTTATCCTTTCAAATTCCGAGGGGCAAACATCCTGAGTGGTCAAGAGGAGGGGGCTTATGGCTGGGTTACAGTCAACTACCTGCTGGAAAACTTTGTCAAGGTGGGCTTTTACTGTCTTATATATCATATATATTAACATATTCAAATCCCCAAACTGAAGTTTTACAACACTTAAGTTACATAGATCAGCGATTCCCAACCATGTGGCCCACTGGTGGGCCGTGAGGATATTGTAAGTGGGCCCCCAAATAATTGGAAAAACACTAAGATCAAACAAAACATGTCATGGTATTTCTTTCTTTTAAATATGTTTTCATTGTTAATACCGATAAATAGGAGCGTAAAGTATACTATGTTTGGTTCTATTGATTCAAGCCGGAACACAATTGATTGATTAATAATATTAATTGCTTTTGAGATATTCAAGTGGGCCCCGGCCCCCGATCCAGAAAAGGTTGGGAACTGCTGATCTAGATATGTGTATATATCTAGATATAGGTCATGATAGTTCTTTTCTCTTGACACTATACAGTATGGCTTTGTTGGCCGCTGGCTGAGCCCCGGCAGAGATACGGTTGGAGCACTAGATTTTGGCGGCGCCTCCACTCAGATCACCTTTGAGACCGCGGCAGAGGTTGAAGAGAAGAACAATGTGATGGAGCTGAGGCTTTATGGGCGGAACCATCGCCTATACACTCACAGTTTCCTGTGCTATGGCCGAGACCAGGTCCTTCGGAGACTGATGGCTCATTTAATCAAGGTACATTTCCCTGAACCTACTGACTGATACACAGGGATATTATCCACTTGAACCCAAGCATCCACCCATTAAGACAATCTTTAAGTGGATATTTTGACTAAATAGGCATGTTTATTTTTTAATGCAAGTTATTTTGTGTGCAGTTTGATTCACCTCATTCATTTAGCTTGGTTTATGATGAATTAAAAGGGCATTCATGTACTCTGCTCCCTCTATGTTGAATGTCCTGTAAAATTAAGTTACAATTGCGTAACTTGGGCCCGGACTGCTGGCGTAGCAGTCCGGGCACCTAGGGTGCTAAGCCTGACAGCGTGTCGCGGGTTCGAATCCCGATCCTGACAACCATTGCTGCGTGTCACTCCCCATCTCTCACTCCCCATTTCCTGTCAGTCTACTCTACTGTATCTATCATTAAAGGCAGAAAAGGCCAAAAAAACAGGACCCCCAAAATGATTATGTATTTGGCCGCAGACCCCCTCCCATCTGAAAATGTTTTGAGCCAGGGACCCCCAGTCCCTGGCTCAGGGACTGTTTTTTTTCTTCTAAAATAGCAGATCTACAAGCTCGCAGCACGGCACAAAGCGATGCGCTGTGAGCTTGTATATCTGCTATTTTTGATCACTGCTATTTTTGATCTGCTATCTGCTATCACTGTTCTAAATCCTAAGAGTTTCCTGAATAACTTGTTGGTATAGTATATAGCTTGACAGTGAGGAAATAGCCAGCACACAATGAATGTCCTTTACCTCTCACTGACAGAAACAACGGACGCGTTCAGACCAAACAGGTTGTCAACACATTCATTGGGTGCTGGCTATTTCCTCACTTTCATGACATTATTGAGCCATGAACCTTAAGACTTTTTGTATTGAATCTGGGGTGTTGAGGGCCTTCTGCTTTGCAATCATTTCTCCCACAACATATATAGCTAAAATCTAAAATAACACAGATGCTTGCTTCCCCGGTTTTAATGGGTTAAGGGGGAACATTTGCCAAAAATAGCAGATCTACAAGCTCACTGTGTATAAACTTCACATTTGGCTCCAGAACGGGCATTCTGTCACGATCACATGCAAAGTCAAAGCAAATACACACGAATTATGGGCGTCGCCCGCGAATGTGGGTCATTGCCTGTACTGAGGTCATATTACATAATAGCGCCTGCTGACAATGGGTACTGCGCTAGTTCAGTTGGATTGAAGCATATATGTTGAAACATATGTTCATTTATCTGGATGATTTTATGAACTTTGGTGTTACATGTAGCTTTTTCGAGACCGATTCAAACTTGCATTGCACTGGCCACTGGTGCATTGCAAACATGCTTCATAGAGAATATTTGAATGGCTCCTCATCACGATCATAATTTTCTTGACATTTTGTCCTCAGACTCAAGGGCCAGGCCCCATGCTGTCCAACCCCTGCTATCCAGCTAATTTCAATGTCTCCGTCAACTTTGGGAAAGAGGTGTTCGACTCCCCATGTACTACAAAGTACAGGCCCACGCCCTTTGACCCGCAGGTGACAATGACAGTGCAGGGCACTGGACACTATGAGCACTGCCTGGGCAATATGTCGCAGATCTTCAACTTCGACGCTTGCTCTTACTCCAAGTGTTCCTTCGACGGAGTCTTCCAACCCAATGTGACAGGAAGCTTCATGGTGAGGACTCCTCGTTACGATCTTTTAGTGGCTTTTTTGACTAAATGGGCATGTTTATTTTTTAATGTAAGTCTTATTTTGTGTGCAGTTTGATTCACCAAAGTTCATTTTACCTCACTTATTTAGCTTGGTTTAGGATGAATTAAAAGGGCATTCGTGCACTCTGCTCCCTCTATGTTGAATGTCCTGTAAAATTAAGTAAAAATTACATAACTTTCAGTTTTGACAATTTATTTAAATTTTGATGAAAATTTTGAGGTACACTATTTTTTCTCTCTATTGGCTTTTATTATTATGCTGTGTACATAATTGCTTGTCTGTCAGAAAGTATATGTATTGACTCACTTTGACTGCTGCTGTTTTACCCGTTGGTTAAATCCTGGAGTATTGTTCACTTTTGTGATCTTTATTTCTCAGGAGTGATAATCGAGATGAATGACAAAATGCATATGGTGGAGATCTCATCTTGGATTTAGCTTCGCTACGGGTTATCAATCACTGGTTTCAAGGCTGTTTGAATTGCTCTTGTTCTCTAGGTCTGATGACCATCTAATCCTCATGGTTACTGAACCCAAGACATGGGTTTGGCTGATCACTCACTATGTCCGTTTACTGTCCACAGGCATTCTCTGCCTTCTTCTACGCACACTCCTTTCTTCAGCGGACAACAGGCATCACTGTAACATCCCCCTCACTTATGGAGCAAGCAACGCGTTCTGTCTGCACCATGAGCTTCTCTGAGGTACCCTATAGCAGAGGTTCCAAATCTTCTTTCATTTCAAGGACGTCAAGTTTGATATGCATTAGGCCACGCACCACCATTTGATATGATATTGATCTTTGGAACCCCAATCTACACTAACCATAGTTTAGCTGGGGACCTCCTGGAATGCCCTCAAGGACCCCTGGCCTGGCCAAGATTGAGAACCAGTGCCCTGGCCTATATCACACATCTCTACTAGACCCAGTGGATTAGTTCAGAGTGTTATTGGAACATTCATCTAATATACAAGTATTAAAGAATTATTATTTACTCTTCAATGTATGTAAACAGTGTGAGGTAAACGAGTGGACTCGGTATGACAGTAGTGTTAGTATCACTAATGTATATCTGCCCACATTTTCCTGATTTTAATACATATCTTCAGATTGAAGAAGCCTATCAGCCTAGAACCTAGAAAGTTCACACTTTTGGGCGTGACATGCATGATAGACGTGCTAGCCTAAACTGGACTTCACACCCACCTTATGTCTCAGAGTAAGGCCTGTTTCTTTCCACTGCTGTGAGTTAGTAAGGGTGTTATATACATATTATTGTGAGAGTGCTGACAAATTAGTTTGGTATTATAATACTTATAGTTTGGCACCCATCATACTCTGAAGACTTTTGAGTTGGGCACACCACTTCCCTTGTTTCTTGCTAAAACCAGACTAAACAGGAGGGGGAAACAAAATGATCCATTCTATTTGGCAAGAGAGATATAAATGAGAGAAATTATTTAGGCATTCAATGGGCACTTTCTCCTATGAAAGCAATTGGGCAGTTGCTTGGGCACTGGTTCTTGGGCACCAGCTCAGAGTCCTTGTGGTTGGGAGGTTCGATCCCTGACTGGGTCATACCAAAGACTAAAACAATTCCTCCCTGCTTAGCACACAGCATCAAGGGTTGAATTTGGGGTAAGTCCCTGCGACATACTAGCGTCATGTCCAGGGGGTGTACTTGTACATCATGCTGCCTCAAGCTACAGAAACAGGAGATAGGCTCCTGCCCTATGGGCCTCATGGCTCAGCAAGGCTTACTTATTTACTTGGGCACTAGTTGGTTCGATGTGTGCACGAGCCTGGTGGATGTGTCATGTTAAATCTTAACTCTTGTCTATCCACACAGATGCACGCAAAAGCACCAGAGCAGGGAACGCGCTTGAAGGATTACTGTGCTACCTCAGTGTTCATGCAGGTCCTCATGGTGCGTGGATACGGCTTTGATGAGCTATCCTTCAATCAGGTCTCTTTTCAGAAAAAGGTGAGTGGTCGTGTTCTTTTATTTTAGGGTACATTTTAGACAATAGAACAGTGATACAAATGACTGTAATACTGTTTTGTGCAGGCTGGAGACACCTCTATCGGGTGGGCACTGGGATACATGCTTACCCTAAGCAGCCTGCTGCCAGGAGAGAGTATTGGACTGATGAAGGCTCTACCTCCAGGACCCTGGGCCAGCATCATCTTCATCTTCACCCTCCTCCTCCTCGCAGTCTTGTGTTACCTCCTAGTGATCACCTGTCAAAAGAAAAAGGGCAATGGAGACATTATCTGAGGCAATTTGGCAAATATCTTTGTCCCGTGTTACTTTTTGATTATTGCACTATTCTGTAATAGACTTTCATTCATTCCTTCATTCAAAAAACAAACAAACTTTCCTTTGTATTTGTTTGTGTACATGCATCTGCTTTTGTCAGAATCAGCTTTATTGTCACATTTTTACAGAAGTCACACGTTTACTAGCCTCGGAAACCCAGGCTCACGTTTACAGAAGTAAAAAAGTGGGTGAAATTCGTTTTTGTGCAAGTTTTCGTGTGAGTTTACTTAAGCAATGTTAGCTTAGCTAACACATGCACTTATTTAGATATATATTTACAACATATTCACTTTCTACGTGGAGACGGCAATTTCTGTGATTACTGCTGGATTACCATATTATTATATGACGACCCACAAGTCTGTCAAACAATACCATGGCAAAACAAAAATGGATGCAGAAAAATAAAGGAATAAAAATGTGAAACCACTTCTTTTAATTTGACCTCTTGTGTCCTTATGTAACGGCTGTGGTCACAGTAAATAATGGTGTACAGAGACATAGGCCTACTCTATTTTGCCTTTCCTTAAATCACCCGTTATTGGAATGCATAAATCTGTCACATTCAAACCTGTTATTGTGTTCACAGATATAACACACAGATCAATGCTGATGACAAAAATGCATATGAACATTATAATTTGTATATCTGTCAAAAGGATAAAACACAAGCTTGAGAGCTTATTTTTTTTACTTTACTGGAGTATTTCCAATTTTCCATCATTTTACTTCTACTTTTGATTGATTGAATACTTTATTTAGAAAGACATGGAACAGTACATGGAAGTACAATTCACAATACAAGGTCCTCTAAACTGGATCGCTCATAAAAGCACAATGGCTTATTTAAAATGAGATCCCCGTGCACTCAAATCATGATGACATTTAAGAAGACATACAAATATACACTACTATGCAGAACGTCATACAATCAGCTTACAGGTTACTGGTATGAAAAACAAGAAATACAAATAAAAACAAATACTCCACTACACTTTGTAGGTTTTGATAATTATTACAAAACCTTAACCACTTCAACCCAATATAAATTATATAAACATTACTTTTTCCACCACAGGCCTTGCACTGCAGGCAGCCCATCCAGTCGAGAGTGTGGAACCTTTGTGTTTAGCCTCTGTTTCTACGAACTATTGATAGAGGTGCACCACATACTCCCTGCCCACACCGGAAGTGTGCAACATTGATAGCGTTAAGAAAACGAGCGCTGATTGTTGTGTTGTTTTATTATATTTTACATGTACTTCTGTTGTTATAAATACATCTTTGGACACAAACACATTGATGCTATCATTATTGAGGCATTGAAACCATGTTTGCCGGACTGCCTGAGCTGGGGATCTCCCATGGAGAGGATCTGAAAGAAACTCTGACGAACTGCACTGAGCCTCTGAAAGCCATTGATCAGTTCCAGGTAATGTTTGATGGGAGCTTATTGGTAACGAATGTTTTATAACAGTGGTTTTCAACCTTTTTCATGCCAAGGACCCCTAAATTGATATGAATTTGGCCGCGGACCCCCAACTGAAAATGTTTTGTGCCAGGGACCCCCAGAAGCAAAGATTTGAGTTAAAAATGTTCGCTTTGAAAATATTCAAAGATATGCACACATTTGCAAGATTTTTCAAAAAATAGCAGATCTACAAGCTCATAGCGCTACAAGCTTGTAGATCTGCTATGTTTGAATAGCCAAAGCTAAGTGGTTAAAATGATTGTGACGCTATGTTAACTAATTTCGCTGGGGACCCCCTGGTACCCCCCCCCCCAAGGACCACTGGTTGAGAACCACAGTTTTATAACAAAGTTCTGAAATTGTGTTTTTTGTTTTGTAACAAAGTTACTCTTTAAATAGGGTAGGCAATGGGCATAATAAGCCCCAGCTTCAGCCATGTTATGGTAAAGCACCGAAATAAACTATTCATTCATTCATTTGCATTGGTTTTATGTAGAAACAACCGACAATGCCATTGGACATACACAACACATATGATTATCCTGTGCCTAATTTTACATATTAGTCTGTGACCAAACAATCAGTGTTTACTATGGGGAGTAGACCCATGTAGGTATAGTAAGTAAATATAGTAGGCCTCTCTCTCTCTCTTTGTCCAGACCACTACTGCCTGCATTGCCCTGCAATTGATGAATAGCTAAGTCCTCTAATCCCCACTCTGTTTTGGTGCCTTGTCTGGCTGCAGACAGAAAATGGCATCCTGTTGCCAACTCTCCAGTCTGCTCTGCCCTTCCTGGACCTCCATGGCACCCCTCGCTTGGAGTTTCATCAGTCGGTCTTTGATGAGCTACGAGATAAGCTGATGGAGAGAGTTGCCACCATTGCAGATGGCAAAGATGAGGACAGGTATGTGGTACATTCATTTGAATAGTCAGTGTTCTCTGAACAAATCGGTGGAAAGCTTGTATCTACAAAACCGTTACTTTTCAGGAAATGAAATAAAAATGTTAAGAAATAGTGAAAATAGCTGATCTACAATACCATGCTTGTTGTGAGATCGGCATGTAGATGGCCTTGTAGATCGGCTATTTTCACTGCTTTTTTTGCTTGAAACCCCTTGTACGACGAAGTAGGGCATTAACTGACTAAAAACATAGTTAAAATGTGGAGATACAAGGTTTCTGCCCGTTACCAATAATTTCTGTTTACACAGGGTCCCCACGGTCATGAAATTCCTGGAAATATTTTGAAATAAAAATTATAAAAATCCAGTACTGGAAAAGGTTTGAAATTGATCAAAGGTCCTGGAATTTATCAAGGGTCCTGGAAAAATATTTGGCTATGCATTGTTTTTGGCTATTGATTTTGTTAAAACAAAACATTTTCATAAACATGTATAACATTACACGAAATATGTAACATAAGTAGTTTTTCGCCGAACGGGCTGTGTGATGGCAGCCTAATGTATGTCTCAATTGTTAGGTTGCACTGCATAGGGTGCCAGGTTGGTGTCACGTGATAAAAAGAACAGAGCTACAAGCTCACAACGTGCTGCAGCGTGATGAGTAGTTAGCTTGTAGAGCTGTTCGTTTGTCACGTGACACCAACCTGGCAACTTGTGCAGGTTGTGTGTTTGCTGTCCCAACAAACAATTGCGAGCAACATGTGAATAGTCCGTGAAGCGTAAACGAACGCAGTTAAAATATATCGTTTGAACTAGTAGTATGATCCACAATGCCAGGGAAATGTTTGTTTAAAGCTAACTCTCCACCAGACCGACTTTGGGCCAACTTGGCGTCGGGAAGCGTTCGATATAGTCGTCCAGTCGGTTAGGGGTCCGTCGGGACCTTTTCGGCCGACCCAGAGCCAACCGAACATGTTCAGTTCTCCGCTGTTCCTAAAATAAATGGCACTTTAAGTTTACCACTCTTGATTTGTTTTACATAATTATGTTCATCCCTCCTCGTGTCTGACAGTATCCTCTTGTTGAAAACTTAATAGGAAAAACATAGGAAAACCTACAACAAAAGTGTAATTTAAAACATCCTTGCATCCTTCATTACTTTTAAATTCATAAATGGGGCAAATGCAAGGCAATATTATTAATTTTTATATAAAAAAATAAGTCATACGGATGCCATAATGAGTCTTGTATTCCAGTGAGCTATGCCCTAATTTTGCACGAAATTTGGAATGGAATTGTACCATTCTATATTGTATGCTTTATTTTTGCTACACTGCCTATCTTTGGGCATTGTACATAGGAGTAAGAGACACATTATTGCGCTGAATGATTGTTATATAGGCCTGGAAATTGGGCTAAATATTCTGGAAAAGTTTTGGAAATTCATTGCTAAAACTGTACCTGGACCCTGTTTACATTGTTTTGTTGTATTGCACTGTGACCTCAAGTAAAAAGGTTTTAATTTCACCATACATTTATATTCCGAAAAACATAGGCTCACGCATGCTCGCCCATCGTCTTACGATGTTACACAAATATGACATTGTATGACAATGGACTTGAATTGAAAGCATAGTGCGTTTAAATCTTCTTGACATCTATCAATCAACAGATATGGAAAGCTTGAGGAGCTGCTGGAGAAGAGCTTTCCATTGGTCAAAATGCCTTCTATCCAACCGGTGGTCATGCAGGTGCTGAAGCATTTACCAAAGGCAAGTATAGGTTCATTCATTTCCTGTGTGTCCACATATGCCATCATATTGCATGTAGAAATTAGTATTCTGTTGATTCTCTGCCCTTGTTCAAAGACATATATTGACATTATGAACGTTATGGATCTTGCTAACATGTACATGTGGAGTGCTCCGTGGTCAAACACAGTTATTTGCCGATATTTGTGGTCCCCAGATGCGTTCCCGGTCTTAACGGGTTAAAAGCTTCAAGATACAGTATATTTCCGGCAATGATATTTTATTTTGAATCTTACCCAAATGAGTTTCAGCAACAGACAACTGATTTTACATAGGGCAGCTCGCATGTGTCTTCCCATTTACTAGCTAACTAAAGCTTGGCCCTTGGTTTTAACAGGTGCCAGAGAAGAAGCTAAAGATGGTGATGGCCGACAAGGAGCTGTACAAGGTCTGTGCTGTGGAGGTCAAACGCCAGATCTGGCAGGACAACCAGGCTCTGTTTGGAGATGAAGTCTCGCCCCTGCTCAAGCAGTACATTGTGGAGAAGGAAGCAGCGTTGTTCAGCAGTGAGGTCTCCATTCTGCACAACTTCTTCAGCCCTTCCCCAAAAGCGAGGCGCCAAGGAGAGGTGAGTTACTGTCCGTGGATGACTGATGGAAGTAAGGGCTAATACACGGGTCCGGAAAAGTTGTGAGATGAATAGGAATAATTGAAATTCTGCATGTGTGGTGTTTACTTTTAAGAAGAATTATCTTTTGTTATTGTGTGATGATATAGTCTGGTTATCAGGTCATATTGCCCCACTGCAGTATGTTTCATATGAACCAGTGACCCAAATCCCTATAAGAAATTAGGGCCTGGGCGACTGTTTTAAAACAGTTTTAGCCACAATAACTTCCCCTGCTCATCTCCTGTGTCTCTCATTAAAAAAAACATACTGAATGAACTACCCAGGACTCTTTAAAGAACTGTCTGTGTAGGAGCCCTGTGTTAACCTGTTAACCGTTCCTGTTGCCTGTGTATAGGTGGTCCTGAAGCTGACCCAGATGATTGGGAAGAACGTGAAGCTGTACGACATGGTGCTGCAGTTCTTACGAACACTCTTCTTGCGCACGCGTAACGTCCACTACTGCACGCTGAGAGCCGAGCTGCTCATGTCCCTCCATGAGTTGGACATCAGCGAGATCTGCACTGTAGATCCCTGTCACAAGGTACTGTGTTTGAACAGAGAGACAAACAGTTCTGCTAGTTGTGTCCAATAGCATCACTGCTTCAGGGTCTCGTTTGTTTCTACATGCTTTATCTCTTAATGTAGGGGATTCAGTCCTGTAGTTTAGTCAACCAAAGTTTTAAGCTCACCTTGAAAAGTAACCAGGTGTTGTCATTTTATGTCAATTTGTCAGCAGGTATTGTTTGTTTTTCAAATAATGAATCGTTTGTGTAAGGGATAATGAACACTGAACAGTGAGCCGTCATTATTGAGACATAAATTACTCAATCTGAATTGAGTGATACAAACATCAACATATGAACAGTCTAGCCAACGTTTTGCTAGGATATTGGAATGTAACTAAGGAACTGCAATACTTTACAAGTCAAGCTCACCAGTTTTCAGTAGATTTTGTTTAAAAAAAATCAGAATATAACCATCAAGGCTGTCCTTTACTGTTATAATTGCCACTGAAGTGATGCTATCGGAAAGTGCCTTTTTTCTAACTGCATCACCGTCATGGCAATAATAGCAGTGAACAGTAAAGACAGAAACGGTCAATAACACTTGAGGCGAGTGTAATAATGCTTAAATGCTCATATTGACATAACAAATAAACGTTCTCTTTCACTTGTATGTTGACAGTTCACCTGGTGCCTGGATGCTTGCATTCGTGAGAAGTTTGTGGACGCCAAGCGAGCCAGAGAGTTGCAGGGCTTCCTTGATGGAGTGAAAAAAGGACAAGAGCAGGTCCTCGGGTAAGGGAGGAGATGCAATGCTAATCTGTATTATTAGGAATTCATGATTCCCCACTAATGGAAGTAATCTCCTGTCCTTGCTTTCTCAGTGACCTGTCCATGATCCTGTGTGACCCATTTGCTTGCAACACGCTGGTGCTGAGTACAGTCAGGAACTTACAGGAGCTGCTCGGTCAAGATGCTCTACCCAGGGTAACGATGCACTCCAAGGACATTTGGCTAATATTCAGCGGAAAAAAAGCAAATGTATATGTGCAGTGGTGGAAGAAGTACTGACATTCTTTACTTGAGTAAAAGTATCAATACCACAATCTAGAAATACTCTTGTTTCTGTTACAAGTAAAAGTCCGGTATTCAAAATTCACTTGAGTAAAAGTACAAAAGTATTGGCATCAAAATATACTTAAAGTACCAAAAGTGAAAGTACTCATTATGCAGAATGTACCCTTTCACAAGTTATCGTATGTATAAAATGTATAAACATCTTTTGAAAATAGACGATCTACAAGCTCAGAACGCATCGCAAAGTGACACATTGTGAGCTTGTAGCTCTGCTATATATATTTATTTTTTACTTACATTTTTATCCCACGATTTTGTAACCCCATTTTTTACACCCAGTGCCAATTGTCTATGTAATCCTGGGCACTACCTTCCCTCTGCCAACCTAGGGAGGCCAGGGCCGAGCTCATGCCTCCTTCAATGCATGAGAGCCAACTGACCTTCTTATAACCTGACAGGGGAGAGTTTCCCTGGTTGGACGTAGCGTGTGGAAGGAACACGTTATTCCAACGAGTTCCTTTCCCGTCCGTCAGGCGCCCCGGCTGGCCAGGGGGAGGCAGATCTGCTATTTTCAAATAGCTGAACTATATATAGGGCTGAAGTGGTAAATGTATGTTTTGTAATAACAATCAAAATTAGTAACTAACTAGTAACTAAAGTTTTCAAATAAATGTAGTGGAGTAAAAAGTACAGAAAATGTAAAATACTCTCATTAAAGTAAAAGTAAGTACAGTATTAAAGTTAAGTACAGCACTTGAGTAAATGTACTTAGTTACTTTACATCACTGTATATTTGGGGCCCCTGGAATCAATGTGCAGCTACAGGTTGGCACCACAGAACATGACACCGCTGAAAAATGCAAAAATAATAATTATTGGAGATTTTAATGAAAGAATGTGTATGTATTGATGCTGAACAGGACAGCCCAGACCTGATGCTGCTCCTCAGAATGCTGTCACTGGGTCAAGGCGCTTGGGACATGATTGACAGTCAGGTCTTCAGGGAACCTCGTTTGGTAAGCATTTCTCTGCAGCTTCGTCGTTTCTTCTGTTTCTGAGAGCTTTTAAAGGACGATCTGCGGAGTGCACATCGTCAGTACTGCTCTGCTTCAGTTCAGAATTAAGAATCTGAATCGTTAGCTCCTTTTATAAATGCTGGCATGTTTTCAATTGAAAGACTCTTTGAAAAACAATGATGTCATGTATCTATGCTGTTGAAAAGGAAAATGTATTGTACAAATTGTAATTTGTTTTAACAAGTTGAAACAAATTACAATGCATACATTTTTTTCCCCCTACTGTTTCTATACTGTGTTCAAACTGAGAGATAACAGCTGAAAACCTGTGTAGGCCATGAATCAATAAAGGAATTAATTACGAATCAGACCGATGAGCAGAATTGCTTCTGCATCTTGTCAATTCCCATTCAGACTAGACTTTGCACATTGGAGCGGCAACAGTACAACTCAAGTCCTCTCTTGCCAGTCATGGAACAGACATTTAATGTAGGATACTAATTGCCTCTGTGCATAACTGTGGTCCCCAGGTTTCCAGAAGGTGGCATAACCCATTAACTGTCACGGTTCATTTCCCCATAGCTTCTCCCATAGCATAGTTTGCTTGGCTCTGCAGCAGATTTGAACTGGAGTGGAAACGCATTATGAAGGTGTTATATGTTTCCGGTTCTTGATTCATATTTGATCAACACTTCCTACTGGAGTTTTGCGACTGTGTTAACCCATTCAATCCGGGGACGCATCTCTGTCATTTTAGATTTCCTTGGCTATTCAAATTAAAACAGTAGATATACAAGCTTTTAGATCTGCTATTTTTGCAAATCTTTGAATATATATTTTTTTAAAGCGAACATTTGTAACTCAAATCTTTGCTTCTGGGGGTCCCTGTAACTAAATATTTTACAAATGTTCGCTTTAAAAAATATGTATTTGAAGATTTGCACAAATGTTCACGATTTTTCAAAAATAGCAGATCTACAAGCAAGCTCTATGAGCTTGTAGATCTGCTATTTTTGATTAGCCAAATAAATCTAAAATGACACAGATGCGTTCCCGGTCTTAAAGGGTTAAACTGAACTGGAGGAAATGGGTATGCCACCTTCTGGAAACCCTGAGACTACAGTCTATTGAGGAACTTCTGGTCTCATTTACTGCTCACATTGTTGCTTCATTGGTTTTGAAGCATTGACATGTCACGTGATCCCTTGCATAGTACATTGGATTATTTGGATTGTTTTATTTCCTTTTGTCTCTTACTTTTTTTAGGATTTAGAGGTGGTGACCCGTTTCCTGCCGGCGATGATGTCTGTGGTTGTGGACGACTACACCTTCACCGTGGACCAGAAACTGCCCAGTGAGGAGAAGAGCTCTCCGTCTTATCCTACCACTCTACCTGATGCCTTCACCAGGTAACCACCACCACTATCTGCCAAGTACTGTTACAGTTGGTCTTGTTAATTAAGAATTATATTCATACTAGTAAATTACTAATAGTGGGTAGTGGTTAGTTACTTGACATTGTTACCATTTATTGATATGCAAGGACAGGCTTTTTGGAATCTGCAGTGATACTCTGTTTTAACGCATTAATACCTGGAACGCATCTGTGTCACTTTAGATTTCTTTGGCTATTCAAAAATAGCAGATATACAAGCTCATAGCGCGGCACCGAGTGCCGCGCTACGAGCTTGTAGATCTTCTATTTTTGAAAAATCTTGAAAAAAAATGTTTTAGATTTTTTTCAAAAAACTGTTAGGATTTAGATTTGTTTTAATCGCCTCAGGTCTTAATGGGTTAATAGTAATATCAACTTCATTTATTTTATAATATTCTTCATTTCCGACTTGATGAATACGGCGCTTTATAGGAACAGCTTTGATGGATTGAGTGTTCCTCCTCCAATCCCAGGTTTCTGCAGGAGAACAGGGTTGCCTGTGAGATGGGCCTCTACTACATCCTCCACATCGCCAAGCTGAGGAACAAGAACGCCTTACAGAGGTTGCTCCCTGCATTAGGTGAGCATTGCGTTAGGGCTGTCGCCATCGTGCCATTTTACATGACAATGAATTGTTAGGCTTTGAAGTTGCATAGGGCAGATATGACAAATAACCTAAATATACAAAGACATATTTGATTTAACTATACATTCAAATAAACATTAATAGTGGAAATAGTCGATCTACCGCGTTGCGAGCTTATAGATATTAAAAAATATGTGAACGTTTTTCAACATGGAAACGATTAGGCGATTATGTAGTAATTGTGACATTGTGGCATTAGAGGTTCCATTCCCCCCCACACTTCCGTTTCATCTCAGCAGTCCAGTAAACTTGTCCTACTGTAAATCAAATGAGTCAAAGCATATGCTTGCTGGTTATCAGAAATGGGAATTCAAAAATATGTTTTAAAAATATTTTAAAAATGTTTTTTCGTGAGCGGAAATGACGAACATTATGACAGCTTCCTTTCTCAGCTTTTGGGAGGTGTAGTCCCAGACTCTATTTAGCATTCAGAAGATTGTGGAAGTTTAAGTAGTCTGGCTACGCAAGACTAGCCCAACTAGTAGAGCATTAGTGATTCCTTTTCCGTTAACTAAATATGTAAAGCACCTCCGACCATGTCCAGTGAAAGGGATCATTTAAATACATGCGAGTCCCAAGACGAGACCTGTGAAGCCAACGTTTGTGTGTCATTGACCTACAGTGGAGACTCACAATGACATGGCCTTTGGGGACATCTTCCTGCATCTGTTGACGGGACACCTCACTCTGCTCTCTGACGAGTTTGGATCAGAGGAGTTCTGCTCCGTTGTCTTTGACGGCTTCCTTCTCACATCTTTCTCCAGGTCTGTTGCTTGTCAAGGGAAAATAAATGTTTTTGCATGCATTTACTGCTGGGCAATATATAAATAATTATATTTATATACAGTATGATATATGAGAGTAGATATCATCTAGGACTTTGGATATCGTAATATCGAAATAGCCGATCTAGAAGCTTTACAACGCGTCACATTGCGACGCGCTGTGAGCTTTTAGATCTGCTATTTTTTCAACATTTTTGAATTAGTGTCACAGCACAATATCGATAGCGAGGTATTTGATAAGAAATATGATATTTCATTTTGTCCATATCATCCAGCCCTACATGCATGGAAATATAACGTTCTTTGACACTGTTGTTTTTGTTTTGTGGTTTGTTTTTGTATGTTGTGCAGTAAAGACAATGTCCACAGACATACTCTACGTATGTTACTTCATCTTCACCACAAAGTGCTGCCTTCAACCGTGGAGACTTTGATGAAAACCCTTGAGCCTCCCAAACAGGTTGGTAATGTCTCATGTCTTCGCAGGCTGGGTAATAATTAAAGTACTGTATTCATTAAATAAATTCACTTGCTTGACAGTCAAAGACATTTGAAACCGTTGGCACAAAATGCAAGTGCCTCAATGTCCCATATTAGATGCCAGATGTTTAAGCCTTTAAGCCTTCTCCCTGGTTGCTGCTGCTGGCAGTGCCACTGGCCATAAAGTGATGGCTATGTATTTATTGTAAATAATAATAAATCCACGTTTTTTTTTAGATGCGTGTAATCCTTCTTCTTAGCCATTGCTAAGGCTAATACACCGGTAATTTTCAGTCACAGACCATAATTTTCTTGTTGAACCATTAACCAAAACGTTAATATCAACAATCTTTGATATAACTGCCCCGTGATCCAATCAATTAGTGCCATCTTGTGGCGAGATTTTTGTTTGCACTTTGCAGTGCTTTCACCTTGCAATCGCTGGGTCCACTCGGGTCTTGTGAATGGACCCGAGACAGAGCCGGGTCCGCGTCGGACCCTTGGGTATTCAGGGGGGTCGGGCTTACCCAAAGTCCTCTACTCTGAGCATTTCCATAGGAATGAAATAATATAGTTTTCATAGATACTGTACCATACCTGCATTGCCCTCCACCAGACTTTGGGACTGCGACCATAAAAAAATCTAATAATAGCTTAGATTCTGGAAAAGTGAAAAACTGGACATCCTCACTCCCTGCATGCTATATGCCAATGGTCAGTGTACAAGTGCATTTAGATTATTCAACCCACTGAGGAGAAAAATGGATGAGGACGGAAGAACTGACTTTTTTTTATTCATTTCTTTATAGTAACATGTTTGCATAAAGATATAGCTCATTACTTGTGCTTTTTAACACCCTTTTTTGCTAATGATTGCCAAGTGTGCCACCAATTCTGAAGGGCATTGTAAGCTAAGATGAGATTTATGTTTATTGTCTGTTTTTCAAAAACAGACTTGTCTTGCATATCAACCTCCCTTCAATCATCAACGTAAGACCTAAAAGGATCATCTAACATAAATCTGACGACAGGAAAGATCTGTTGCCATGCGCACACATCCACTCCCTTTGTGTCTGTGTGAGTGCGTGCGTGCGTGTGCGGTTGCATAGTGTGAGATCTGACCTGCATGTACTGTACTGACACATGTATTATGCTGTGCTTGGCCGGCGACCACAGAGCAGCGAGCCAGTGAAGGAACTGTACACCCAGCTGACCGAGAAGCTGGAGGCCCAGAAGAAGAGCCCTCCTCAGCCAGATGAAGCTCCATCCCTGGACCTGGGGCTCCACCCTGTCACGGTCCCCACTACCGCCACCACCACCACCACCTCCTCCACCTCCTCCTCCGCTCCCCCAACACCTCTGTGAGACTGGCGGGGGCTCATCCATTATCATCAGCAGCAATGGACAGAAGATCAGATGATCTTATAGATGACTCGGATTGTATAGCCTTGAGTTGAGATGAGATTGGCTTGTGGAAGAAAAGAAAAAAAAAGACTGAAAATTCTACATGTCTTGTAAGATTTTTTTTGTCAAGGGTTAGTCTTTTTTTTGTTGTTTGTTATGGAAAGGGTCTTCCAGCTATGAAGGTGTAATCATGTGGCCAACTTTTTTTTCTCTCCACGGGGGAAATGTTACTTTTATAATGAACGCTGTCTTGCATTATTGTCCAAATATATTTTCATATGTAGTTGGGCTGATACTGTGTGTTAAGTGCAAGTGTAGTGCAAGAATCCTGTAAATAAATAATTATATAGAAGTAAAAACTGGGTGTTATTCTGTTATTGCTGTACAGAATGACTGTTTAAAAACATTTTCAAACAGGAAACAGCCTTTACTAACTCTTGACAGAGAATTGGAAGCACACAATTGTCTAGAATGTTATTGTAGCTGCAACATTAAGATCTCCATTCACTGGAACCAATTGGAAAGGGTGTCCACATTTGGTCATATACAGGGTAACCGAAAGGCTTGCTCCAAAACACAATCGCCCCCATTTTTTCTTGTATTCGTTTTACTGAGGTTAAGGTTAGGTAATAGGTTAGGTTTAGGCATAGTTTTACTGAGGTTACGTTAAGGAATAAGGTTAGGTTTAGGCATAGTTTTATTGAGGTTATGTTTAGGAATTAGGTTAGTTTTAGGAATAGTTCTACTGAGGTTACGTTTAGGAATACCTGGTGGCGACCGTTCTGAGCCAACAGGTATTCCTAAATGTAACCTCAGTGAAACTATGCCTAAAACTAATCTTATTCCTAATCTTAACCTCAGTAAAACTATGCCTAACCTTGTTCCTAACCTTAACCTCAATAAAATGACGAGTAAAAGAATACAAGAACCTTTGGGGGCGAGCGGTCCGCAAAAAAAATGGGGCCGAGTGTGTTTCGGGGCGAGTCTTCCGGTTACCAAGTAATGTGCTTGCTGGTGATGTTTTAGCGCAAACCGTTGTCTGAACTATATAGAAGCCTATTAAAAGCTGATGGTTTGCATGAAGGGGAACCTGCCACTTATAATTGTAACCAGCACTTCCCTAACACTGCTAATTCTTCATTCTGTCCACCATCAATGGGCACAATGCACATTATGTAGCATAGTATTATGGAAAAAAAATAACCTGTGTTTAGTGTGTTACAATGGATCCAATGTTAGTCACAAGCAACTTTTCAACGGTTAAATCCGTATTTCAACCTGGCGTCCTTTTTTTGGGCATGTATAATTTATTTTCTTAACTGCAGAAATAGCCACGCCAACAACGCAATACTATTTTTGCTACTTTTTCTTCATTACAATAAACTATAAAAAAATATATTTTAAAACTTAAAGATGAAATGTGGAGATGCTAGGTTTCTGCTCAGCTCATACAATATCTGCTTCTGTTTCTCATTGTCCATTTGTCTTCTGTCTGGTGGTGATCATTGTAACTTGAAGGCTGAACCTGAAAAAAAACTCAAGGCATCTTGCCTTCAGTATCTCTCCACCCCTAACAGTAACCAGAGGTGTTCTAACGAAGCAGCCGCTACACCACCTACTAAGGACACGTCAAGTTCAGTCTGGTAAGAGTGCTTAGAGTGTACCACTGACTGGCATCTACACATTAGAATGTAGTAAAAAGATTTGAAGATAAATCTGTACTCTGTTTAAAGATGTATGTATTTAACCGTTTTTTATTTGAAGTATTTGTACACACATTTTGGAGTGTGCCCACATCCTGTGTGAAGGATCATTATGACTACCTATATAGGCTTATAGAATAAGTGTTATAAGAAAGATTAATTAAATTAGATAAAATGTTGGTTAACAGAGTTGATAAAACGTCCTAAACTGTTGCTAAAAGTGCTTTTGTCTTGCACAGGAAAGGCAAGGGTTTCATTTCCTTAACAAACCTAAACAAAGGCCTTATAGCGCCACTTTTTGCTGATTTTTGCTAAACACATTTCTTATATTACTCCTACAGATTGTTTCACGCAAATCTGTATAGTCATGTGATCAAGACAGATGATCTGTCCAATTTTTCATATTTCATTCTGATCGGCTAAGATTGGCATCTAAAGTTTGCAGGAGTGGCTAGTTTTGAACACAATGCCACAAATCATGAATGCAGCGTCCAATTGCCGTGAAACTTCATATTGGCCTGTTATAGCACCACCAGAAGGCCGATTTTAGCATATCACCTTCTTATCAGCTCGCAGGGCTGATCATTGAGCAGACGCGCAACTTGTCATCACTTTTGCATCACTTTCGTGTCACATGAGGGCTCAATGGCCCCGATTCATAAAGGGATTTACGACCATATTTTGTACGTACTGGCATTTAGGACAAATCCTACACCTGCAGTCGGATTCATAAACGTTTTTTGGTCTGTGTTTGGTGCGTCAGGTGCGCACGTTCTCAGGTCAGCCCCGAGGCTGTCTTACCAGGGCTGAAATGTGCGTATGTCTTTAGAATGCTTTATTCTTCATGCCAAAATCAATTACAACAGTGGCAAACCTCAAATAAAATATATATGTGACCAACATTTGTCAACACATATATATAAAAAATAAAAAATAAATGTCAAACGATGTATTGCTTGTAGCCTATGCATAATATAGACATGATGTAGATTCCACCGCTTTTTATTTATTTTCTAGGCTATCAGTTCCATTTAGAGCTGAATTATATAGGTCCCTCAGTGTGTTTGCCAGCGGGCCATCTGAGCCAAAGTGGATTTATTTTCAACATCATCTTTTTACCTAGTAAACGTGAGCAATGTTATATCCTTTCCAGGTTATTAGTCTATTATTTGCTGGCGGGGTTAAACCTTGTAAACATTACACATAACGTTCAGCTGATCCATCGTGCAATAGTGGGACTCGCTTTCAGACAGATCAGAATGGTGTTCAAGTTCTCTGTCAGTGTCAAGGCATTGCGGCCGGGCCGACAGCTGTAAGTCTGGACGAGAAGTTAAACTCCGGTGTTGCCAGATTTTGTGAGAGAAATAAGCAACCAGGTCTATGAAAATAAGCCCAAAAGAAGCAACTGTCACTTAGGCCATTATAAGCACTTTAATTAAACCTTTGTGAGCTTGTAGATCTGCTATATTAAAAAACAAATCTTGTAATAAAATGTGGAATATTTGGAAGATTTTTTAAACATTCTAACAACACAAATCTGCCTCCAGCTGGCACAAAACATTTTCAGATGGGGCTTATAGGGATAAATTAGCTTACATATTAACTTGGGGGTCCATGACATAAAAATATTTGAGAACCACCGGTTAAAACAATTGAACAATTGTGAAGCAAGCCCAAATAACCAACTACACTTTAGAAACAAGCCCAAAAAAACGCACCCCACTGATACCAATATTTACAAGCAACTTTACAGAAAAATAAGCGCAAATTCGCTTATAATAAGCGGACATGGCAACACTGTGCCGTAAAGTGACGTTAAAGTTGGATGCTGTTGGATGCAGACTTCGACATTAATCAGCTCCTACACCTGGTCATACGCACGTCTCTGTGATATACGAACCCCTTTGGGAATTGCACGTCCGTTTGTGACTACCAAAATACGACCGGCCTTTACGAACTTTATTTACACCATATATACGACCCTCGTTATGAATCGGGGCCAATGTCCTCTCAGAATATGGCATCTAAATAGGACAAGGCTGCAGTGCAGCACAGCTGCTTGAGACCTGTGCTCCAAAGAGCACATTTTTCTAGTTTTTCTCTGTTATGAGACATAACTTGACTATAGTCATGTCTCCAATACGTGAGAAACTACTTTTCAACTTTGTTTAATTTCATTCATTCATCATCCACTATCCTTTTGAAGAATTGTCTTCCAAAGTCACCAATCAGACAAATCACCCCTTCTGTTCATGAACTTAAAAGCAAAAACAAAACATCTGTTGTAGATAAAATAATGATGCTTGGAATAGTCCGGGAGTCATGGGGCTGAACGTGGTTTCGTCGGTTAAAGTTTTTTTCTCAACTGATTCTTGCTGCTGGGGGTCCCCTCTTAAGGATTCAAGAGGGTGCCCAGTGAAATCCCTTGAGCATTTTTTATTATTAACCCCTTAATGCCCAAAACACTAAAAATGCACCCAAAATAGACTTCTATGGTATTTCATGCAAAATACTTGATCTAATTGCTTAAAATTTGCTTTCTACAGTGTGTATCCATGTAAGTGGATGTGTACAGTGCATTAGATTTAATATTTGTAAACTTTTAAATATTAACCCCTTCATTCCCAGAACAACTTAATCTTTAAACTGTGATATTGTGAAATAGAACATGCACAGAAATCAAATCAAATGCATCAGATCTGCTTTCTACTAAGTCTAATAGTGGAACTGGTCATGTTTCCTTTTGGATGAATGCATATTAACCCTTTGAGGCCAACCATCTTTTAGTCATTAACCCTTAAATGCCCAAAACAAAAAACGTTTTTTATGGCATTTTATGCAAAAATATTGATTTAGCACATCAAATTGGAATATGTGTTTGTATGGGCCACGGTCCGTGGCCCATCGCTGCCCCAGGAAGAGGCCTCTTCCTGGGCATGGTCCCTACCTACTAGATGGCACCAGTCGGCCCTTCTCCCGGGCTCTCCCCTTCACACAGGGCAAGGGAGCCCAGTGCCTCACGGCACAGTGCCGGGTGCACACTCGCCCGCTCTACCCGCCCCGGGAGCCACCGTCCCTGGGTAGGAGGTGGTCCATGGACCCCCGATGGGGACCAGGGACCGGGGACGGCGCCGCCTTGTGGACGCCGGCGGTATTGCGCCCCGCGGCCACCACAGGCCTATCCAGGCTTGTGGATCTGCTCTTTTTCGACCGCAGGACTTTGTCCTTTTTCCAGACCCACGGCTGGGGACCCCCAGGGAACCCCGGGGAGGCCTGGACCCGGCCCAGGGAGCCCCCAAGCTGGGTGCTCGCTCCAGTCCGGGGACCCCCGGGGGTCCCCGGCTCCAGAGGCTCGAGCCTGGCCACTCGGCCGGTCGGCTCGGGCCTCTCCGGCCAGGGACCCCAGGGACCCCCGGGGAGGCTTCGACCCGGCCCAGGGAGCCTCGAAGCTGGGTACTCGCTCCAGTCCGGGGGACCCACGCCTCCGGGGGACAACCGGCTCTCCAGGCGGTCCCGTGGACCCACTCTTAAGAACCCCTCGGCGGGCGTTAAGTGAAGTGGCAGGCCGCGGCCAAAGCACCGCGTGGACCTGGTGGTACAAACGGCGACGAGCGCCCATGGGACTATTATGGACTTAGCGCGTTGGACCCGGCACACCGGCCGGTCCCGCGGACCCACTCTTAAGCACCCCTCGGCGGGCGTTAAGTGGAGTGGCAGGCCGCGGCCAAAGCACCGCGTGGACCTGGTGGTACAAACGGCCTGGCACGCCCATGGGACTATCATGGACTTAGCGCCTTGGACCCGGCAGAGGCCAGGCCCGGGCCTGGCCCCTGCCGGGCGGGGAGAAGCCTCCGTTCCCAGGCCGGGGACAAGCCTGCTCCTCAACAGAGTAAAGCTCAACAGGGTGTTCTTTCCCCGCTGAATCTGCCCCGTTCCCGGGAGGCGCCGTCACCCCTGGGAGTGCGGCGCGCTCTGAAAAAGGTTGTTAGTTTAACATCAGGTACGCCGGGGGGCCACGTGCCGACCCCGGCGTCCCGGACAAAAGGTTGGATTGAGGGTTGACTCTCAATAGATCGCGGTCATACAGCCGCTCTGCTACTTACGAGACCCTGACCCAGAATCAGGTCGTTTACGAGACATTTGGCGCCAAGTTGTTCACAAACATGAAGTGCGCGTCCGGAGGGGGGCCGCCATCTTTTGGCGACCCCCCGTAAAGCTCAGGCGCGCGAGCAACCTGAGCCACCTTCGCCGCGAGCCCTTCCAGGCCGACCCAGAGCCGGTCGCGCCGCAGCGCCGCGGATAAAGTGCGCCCGGCGAGGGCACGGCAGTGAATTCTCTCTTCAAAGTTCTTTTCAACTTTCCCTCACGGTATTTAGCCTTAGATGGAGTTTACCACCAGCTTTGGGCTGCATTCGCAAACAACCCGACTCCGAGGAGACGTTGCCCCGGGGCGACGGGGGCCGCTACCGGCCTCACACCGTCCACGGGCTGAGCCTCTATCAGAAGGACTCAGGCCCCCGATCGACACCCGGGCGACAGCCGTCTCCTGTACGCCACATTTCCCGCGCCCACCGTGGGCGGGGATTCGGCGCTGGGCTCTTCCCTCTTCGCTCGCCGCTACTGGGGGAATCCTTGTTAGTTTCTTTTCCTCCGCTTAGTAATATGCTTAAATTCAGCGGGTCGTCTCGTCTGATCTGAGGTCGTAAAGCAACGGGTTGCTGGTGGCGGCTCCCCCCGTGAGCGAGGAGGCTCGCCGAGACGCGGTGAGAAGACCGCCAGCCTCCCCAGGAACCGCACGCTCTGCGGTGGGTCGGCCGGAGTGCGCCGGGCGCCAGCAGGCTGCTAGAGACACAAGGTCCACAGGCAGCCGTACGGCACGTATGGCCGACCGGGGCCCACCCCGCGAACTGACTGACCGGCCGGCTCCCCGGCCGGCTCCCCGCCCGGGGGCGAAGTGACGGCAGGGGTGACGGCCCTGCAGGCTGCAAGCAGCGTCCGCCGAAGCACACGAGGTGCCGGCGGGGCCCTTGCAAGAGGCGGGCTACGAGTGCCTATCGGTCAGGAAAAAGTAGCGGGTTCCACGGCCCTCGCGGGCGGCGTGGTTCCCGTGGAACACAGTGCAAGACTAGAGTGGCCCCCGTGGCCGACGGCGGGCCCTGCATTCGGGCAGGCCTGCCGTCCGTGTCCCCAGTGTCCGCACGCTGGTCCATATATCCGGGCTGGGAAAAGTTGGCGAGACTCCCAGGAGAGAATTTCAAAGGAGGGGGCCATGGCAGAGCCCAGGTCCTCGTGGGCTCCACGAGAACTTCCAGGGTGCTAGGCCGCCCTACCGCGTCCGACCGGAGGCCTCTCTCGGGCCTGCCGTTGTCCCATCCTCGACGTCCGCACGCCGGTTCCATATATGCGGGATGGGAAAAGTTGCCGAGACTCCCGGGAGAGAATTTCAAAGGAGGGGGCCAGGGCAGAGCCCAGATCCTCGTGGGCTCCACGAGGACCTCCAGGGCGCCCGTCCACCCGGCCGTGCCCGACCGGCCGTGCCCGACCGGAGGCCTCTCTCTTCCCATAAGCCCGCTGGGAAGAGGCCTCCGATTTCATGGTTCTCCTCAGCCACCACCACCGGGCGCCCCGCTCGGGCCACCCGGGCGGAGCCTCGCCCCGGGCTTCGCGACGGCCAAGCTCCATAGGTGCGTTCTGGAACAAGTCGGCGCCTCGCCCGGGAGACTTTTTCACAGGAGGGAGGCAGGGACGAGCCATACGCCTCCTGGGCCACGGGGAGGGGACAGGGAGGTACGACGCGGAGATCCAGGAGGAGGGGGCCCGCGCCGCCACCCGAGACGGAGCCTCGGGCTGGGCATCGCGACGGCCAAGCTCCATAGGTACGGTCTGGAGCGAGTCGGCGTCTCGCCCGGGAGACTTTTTCAAAGGAGGGAGGCAGGCACGAGCCAGACGCCTCCTGGGCTACGGGCAGGTGACAGGGAGGTACGATGCGGAGATCCAGGACAAGGGACCCCTCGCGGCGCCGACACTGCCCCAGGACCATGCCCCGGTTCCGGGCATGGTCCATAGCTACCCGCTGGCACCAGTGGCCACTTTCCCCCCACGCGAAATTTCACGCAGGGGAGAGGCCGTGAGCCCACAGCTTCCTGGGAGCTCTGGACTCTGAAGAAATCCTGGCTTTTTTCCGAATCCTCCAGGATTTGGGGCCTCTCGCGGCGCCGACACTGCCCCAGGACCATGCCCCAGTTCCGGGCATGGTCCATACCCGCTGGCACCAGTGGCCACTTTCCCCCCACGCGAAATTTCACGCAGGGGAGAGGCCAGAGCCCCAGACACCCGGGGGGGGCACCGACGCGTGCGCACCCCCGGCCCGGATCCAACGAGCCCTCCGCCGGCGCCGGGCGACCCAGGGACAGGGAGGTACCGCCCGTTTTGGCCCGAAAAAGAGCAGATCGACAAGCCAGGGGGTCCGCCAGGGGGACCTCTGGAGGCCATACAAACACTATGGGAAAGCTATGGGAAACACCAAATTGGGAATATGTTCTGTAGATATTTTTGTGCAGGATGCTCAAGATGGAAGGCCTGAAAGGGTTAATGTGCATTCATCCAAAAGGAAAAAAGTTCCACTATTGTAGAAAGCAGATCTAATGCATTTGATTTAATTTGATTTATGTGCATGTACAATATCACAGTTTAAAGATTATGTTGTTCTGGGCAGGAAGGGGTTAATATTAAAAAATGCATAAATATTAAATCTAATGCACTGTAGACATCCACTTACATGGATACACACTGTAGAAACCAAATTTAAGCATTTAGATCAAGTATCTACCATAGAAGTCTATTTTGGGTGAATTTTTAGTGTTTTGGGCATTAAGGGGTTAATAATTAAAAATGCTCAAGGGATTTCACTGGGCACCCTCTTGAATCCTTAAGAGGGGACCCCCAGCAGCAAGAATCAGTTGAGAAAAAAACTTTAACCGACGAAACCACGTTCAGCCAAAAATCACCCTTTGACTCCCGGACTAGAACGGATTGTATCCATTATGCTTTTGAGATTGTTTGAGAGTGATATTGGATGCCATATTTCCATGGTATCCTAGTATCTTTGAAGCTTTAGCCTACATTGTTCTCTTTGCACTCTACTTGTGTGACTACTAAGCGTTGTTTGTTGACTAGGGCAGTGGTTCGCAACCTGGGGGCCAGGACCCCAGGGGGGTCCCCACATGATTTTAGGGGGGTCCCCAGATGACAGTGAAGTGATTTTTTTGTGACTTTTAAGACCTTTTTAATTCCTAAAAAAAGAAAGAAAAGAAAAAAGGGCATTACTGCATCAGAAGTAATCAACAAACTATACTATAAAAACATTGGACAAATTGTCAAATAATAAAAGAAAGAGGCAATAAAATTGAGAATAGCCGATCTACAAGCGAGGCGTTGTGAGCTTGTAGATATGTTATTTCACAATATTTATCTGTGGAACCGAGGGTTGGCATGAACTAGGCCAGAGTTCATGCATTTACTCATTTCACACTTGTAACTCGCTCTGCATAAGAGCTTCTGCTAAATACCTAAATTATACGTGAACATTCGAGCTGTTTGTTTCTTTTTCATGTAGGTGTGAAACCGCAATCTTCCTTCCGTGACCCATTCTGAAACCGGCTGTGAGAAATGAACACCACAATGGTTCCCACCATCCTGCCTCTGAAGAGCAGCGGCAACATGTCATCATATACCAGCACAGCACCGGGCTCCTCTCCGCTGGTGCAGCAACACATATGTCTCACCGTTCTCCTTTGCCTGGTCTTCATCCTGGGCTTCTTTCTCAACAGCTTCAGCCTCTGGGTCTTCTGCTGCCGCATGTCGCGGTGGAGCTCTGGCACCGTGCTGCAGTTCCACCTGGCCCTCAGCGACACCATAGCCCTGCCCGTCTCCCCCATTGTGGCCGTGTACTTCTCCATCGGTAGTAACAGGCTTCTGTGCTATTTCCAGATTGCGTTGTTCGCTTCGCACGTTCACAGCAGCATCATATTCCTCACACTCATCAGCATCCATCGATATGTGGCCGTGGTGCACTTCAACGAGGACTCTCGCATGAAACAAAAAGGATTTGTCAAAAAACTGTGTGCCTCAGTGTGGGCTCTGGTTTTGATCCTGTCCGTGGTCTGTGCTTCCCTTCTTCCGTCCAGTAAGGAGGGGGGACATGAGCATTGTCTCAGCATCCACCAGAATCGTCTGATAGATACATATTTTGTCATTAACATCTTCTTGTGGATCGTATTCCTGCTACCTTTCACTGTGTCTGCCGTTTTCTACTGCCGTCTGGCAAGCACAGTAGCTCGCCTTAATATTGACACAGCCAAGGGCCTGGCGGTCAAGGTGAAATCTCAGAAGATGATAGGCGTCTGCTTGGTGATATTTGGTCTGAGCTTTCTGCCATGTAACGTGGTAAGGACAGTGGCTGTAGTGTTGAAAAAGTACTACCCAGAACAGGACGAAATCCTTCCACGGATAGATACTGCTTACTATGCCTCCTGGATCTGGAGTGAACTGTTGAACAGCTGTCTGAATCCATTGTTGTACTGCTTTGCTTCACAGAAGTTCAGAGATGCATTCCAGTCTCTCAGGAAACCAATCAGGAAATCAATCAGGAAATCAAAGAGAGACTCAGAATAAGAGTGCTTTACTGCTCCGAAATGTCGGCAAATAATTATTATAATTAATAATGATTTATTTACTAGACAGTAGTTGGATACCATGTTTCATCCAATTGTCTTTGCACTGAAACTGTGTCCTCTTTCTTTTTCATTCAATTTATTTTCTTGGGTATACATTGGGATGTGGACTCTCCTTTCCAATGATGCTGAAATTACAATAGGCAGTTAGAATTAAATAAATACAAAACATTTCAAATACAATTGAGAAAGATTGCATTGCATCTCATTGCTTCACATTGTTTGAATGGAATTGGGGTTTTGGTTATGTGTTGTGTTGCTTTCCTTTACTTAAAGGGACTACACCATGAATTAGGGTTTTGTCCATACAGAACCAGGACATAACATGCATACAAACTGGCCCGTGCCAAATCAGGACAATGTGGTATTGCAGGTGAAAGTGCTTTATAAGCCAGAGAGAAGTTAGGCTTGATTTAGGCTCAAACCTTTTGAAAAACGTTTGAGGGACATAAACAATATGATATTAAATATATATATATTTTTTTTAAATGCATGGTGTAGATCCTTTAATTTGCTATTTAAAGAGGGAGGCCCGGAATTTGTTGTTAAACTCAAGTTTCAAGAATTTGCCTGAAATATTCCTGAGGCTCTGTGAGGGACTGTATCCTGATTTCTTTTTTGGGCGGTAAAACCGCCCCTATATGTGAGGTTTTGATATTTGCACCCCCCAATCCTGCGCTGTGATTGGCCACCAGTGTACCCCCCTAACCCTGCACCGTGATTGGCCAATCACAGTCTATTCAGGACTGTGATTGGCTAGTGAAACATGACACATGTGCATAGCCCTATAAATAGGACTATGCACTTTTCTTTTTAAGTTAGGGGTGTACAATAGCCTGACACTCAGCCTGAATTTTCATTTCGTTTCACTCCATTATTCAGTCTGAAAGCCCTCTCAATGCAGCCGATTTCTGAGATGGGGGCGTGGCCAAAGTGGGACTCCACTATGAACCAACGCGATTGGTTCATACTGGATTATCCCGATCCCGATTCGTCGTACAGATTTTCAACCGAGCAACACCCGCTTTCGACAGCGTCACCAGACCCTGAATGCGAGGCAAACGATTCAGGGGGTGGAGCCAGGCTAGGTGTACAATGGTTGGTCCACAATATTACTTTTCTTCCATCATTTCTTCCATCACTGGGTGTGATTTTTGGGCGGTGAAACCGCCCCTATATCTGAGGTTTGGATATTTGCACACCAAATCCTGCGCTGTGATTGGCCACAAATGTACCCCCCTAACACGGTGCATAGCCTGCACCGTGATTGGCCAATCACAGTCTATTCAGGACTGTGATTGGCTAGGGAAACATGACACATGTGCATAGCCCTATAAATAGGACCATAACTTAAAAAAAAACATAAGTTTTTTTTTTTTAAAGTTATGGTTTCTTCCATCACTTCTTCCATCACTGTGATGACCACTGTGACCACACCGCCCACTTCACACTGGGTGTGATTTTTTTTTGTCCTCTGTAGTCTGCCATTGGTTGTGTAATGTTAGCACACTTGCAATGTTAACTTATTCAACAGTTACACTCATTGGAAATCACTTTGCCTAGCCTATAAGCATTGTCAAAAGGCTCCTGATTTTCTGTAAATGAACATACCTGTTAACTAAGGATTAGGTCAAAGTCTGTGAAAAGGTCACCCTGATAATTAGGCTTGTGTGTATGTTGTGTCCTTTGTTATGTCTCCAGCCTTGTGCACAGGTCACAAAAGAACAGATCTAGAAGCTAACTTGTAGATCTGTTCTTTTTGGCAAGTGACATCATCCTACTGTAGTATAATGAGGCTTACATAAATAGATAGGTTTTCTTTAAAAGATATTTTTTGGGGCTTTTTCTGCCTTTATTGATAGGATAGTAGGCTGACATAGAAATGGGGAGAGAGATGGTGGGGTGACATATAGCAAAGGTCGTCGGGATCAGGAGTCAAACCCGCGACACGCTGTCAAGCTGGATTACCAGCATATGTGGTATGATAATGCGCCTGGACCGCCAGGCCAGCGGACGCCCAGATAGAGTTTTATTGATCCCACGAGGTAAATGTGGTTGTCATGGCAGCAGTGTGAAATAGAGGCTAGATGTAGGGGAAAAAATGTTCTAACTAAGAACAAAAAAAAAAGGTAAAAATAGTGAATACAAATTTATTTTGTCCAAACTGTATAGAGTATGGTAATACAATATAACTTACAATAAAATACAATAAAACGCTTTTCTGTTGGCTGACTACTTTATAGGCTTTAGACTTTTAACATCAAGTAGTAGTTGTATTAGAAAAATCACACCCAGTGTGAAGTGAGCGGTGTTATTTAGCAACAACATTGGTCATCACAGTGATGGAAGCTCACAAAAAAAAAAGAAGCAATTTTTTTGAAGTGCATGGTGCTATTTATAGGTTATTAATTTCATCATGCGTCTCGCTAGCCAATCACAGTACTGAGCAAAGGGTGTGAATAGAGTCAGCCAATCACAGTACAGCAAAAGACACATTTTCACGACGGTCCCAAACCCACTTATAGGAGCGGCTACACCGCTCAAAAAATGCGCACTCTGACAACAGGTGCTGATGTCATACTGGCATCATAGATGACTGATGTCAACTAGCTATAAGTAGACAGAATTGAACATAAGTGATCTGATCCAAGCCCCAAAGCGTCAACCTCCTCCAGTGAACCAAACGCACCCTGTCCATAAACGTCATGATCCTCGTGGGCGTCATCTTGTACTTGCTCGCAATGAGCAGCTTTGGCCTTGCTGTTAAGGCTCAAGACTGTCCCCGGCCTACAGCAGGGCCTAACACCATTTTGAGTAGTGAAGACATCATTAAAGTGACCTTTCCAGACGGAGATAAAGTCACCTTTGACTGTGAGATTGGCTATGTCATTGCGGGGGGCACTCGGAGATACACATGCACCGCTGGAACCTGGCACCCTGCTTTGAACATGATATGCGAGAGGAAATCTTGTGGCTCCCTCGGTGATCCGGATAATGGAATAATAGATTATCCTGCTGGGAATCAGTTTGGTGACAAGGCAGTGTTATCTTGCAACACCGGTTACTATTTGGTAGGTCAGAAAGAAGTAACTTGTGGAGCTGATGGGTGGATAGGCAGACTCGGGAGATGTGAAGTGGTTATCTGTTATCCGCCACCACAGGTTGCAAATGCCAGGTACAGTCCAGTGCAAGAAGAGTATGAATATGGACATGTTGTGACATACACGTGTAAAAAGGATTTCACACTCGATGGATCGAAGTCGTTAAACTGTGAAACTGATGGGAAATTCCATCCGGAACCTCCAACATGTATAAAGGTCCTTTGTCCGACGCCAAATGTCCCAAATCTGAATCGATACGAGGGTCCTCCACCCCCTTATGGATATAAGGCTCATGTGACATTTAAATGCGATGATGGATTTGTGATGGTTGGCTCACCCAGTGTGACATGTGAAATTAATAGTAAGTGGTCACCTCCTCTTCCACAATGCAAAGAGCTTACGACCACTACCCCCACTACCATCACCACCACTACCCCCACTACCACCACTACCATCACTTCCACCACTACTACCACAACCACTCCAAATAGAGCCCCAGTGCTAGACAGTAATGCAACTAAATGGTGGCTCTTGGCTGCATTCTGCTTCTTCATGTTGTAAACTCGGTGGGCAAGACCCTCTGAAATGGTAATATTTAAAAGGTTGGCCCCTCAATTTGTAATTCACATTTGGAGTAGATCAGACACTGCATTCATGTTTTGTGGCATTTTTAGCAAAACAGGCCCTTCCTGCAAACTGTTATAAAACTGAAAAAAGTTGACTCTCAGGTAGGCCTACTTAACATGATGTTGACGTCACATGTGCCCCTGGCCCAGTGGCCAATGAGGTGTCTACCTATTTATGTCTATGTATTTCATACTGTTTTCCTGTGATTGCCTCCAACAATGTATGTCTTACAAGCAACAACAACAAAAACCCACCAAAGATCAGTGAACACGAGCAACGCCAATCAATGGGGCCATGGGTGTAATGCGCTGCTAAAGCCACCAGATGGCACAAATTGAGTCCGTCTATTCCACATAATGCAGCTGTTGAAGGAAGTTGGTGTTTAGAGCATGCAGGCAGCAGCTGTATTATAATAACTCTGCATGTATACTGCACAACCTTTTTCTTAACCCGTGCTGATCACCAATATGTTACAATATTTCTATTATCCAAAAGCTCATTAGTAATAGTGAGTGAGCACTCATCTGTTGTGTTATTTTATGTTGATGCAACCCTGAAAATGTAGCAATTCTACATCATTCGGAAGGTAGTGAAGCCATTGCCCAGCAGCACTAATGAGGTAAGTTACGAGCATAATTCCATTTTAGAAAGTGGTATCTGCAGGTAGCTAAGCTAATCATCAACACATAATTAGCCTTGGATCAAGACGGTCATCGGTCATAATGTCTTGCCCTTTTAATCAAGGATAAAATAGACTTTTTTTGTTTGATTCAGCTTTGTGTTCTGTAGAATGTTAATAGCCTATATTCTACAATGTGAAGTGAAATCATCGAATGTAATTTCCCCCTAAACTTCCATTTAGAGCAACACTTGGTTGTCAACCTGTGGGTTGGGACCCCCAGGGAGGTCCCCACATCATTTTTGGGGGGTGTCCCCAGGTGACAGTGAAGTGACAATTTAAGGACTTTTAAGACCCTTTTAATTACTTTAAGAGAAAGAAAAGAAAAAGACCATTACTGCATCAAGTAATCAACAAACTATAAAAACTGGTCAAACATTGGCCAAATTGTCAAAAAATACAAGAGGCAAACATTTTGAAAAAAGCAGATCTACAAACTCACAATGCAATCTGAGTCATACAAAATGTAATGCCTCAACTCCTACAAGTCCAAGTGCTTGTCAGGGTGGGGGGTCCCCAGTTCAAATATGATTAATTTGGGGGGTCATGGCCTGAAAAGGTTGAGAACTACTGATTTAGAGAGACATTTGTATTTTTCACAGGCTAAACCTATGAACAGCAGGAGGCGATCCAGACCGGATGGATGTATGTATGTATCTACGTTGCTTAGCAACTGAAGTCCTAACCAAGGTGGTTGTGTAGAAGTTAGAGTGAGCTACGTTAAGCTCCAGTCTTTTCCCATGGCTTTGATTTATTTTAGCCAATAACACACTGGAAGAGGAGCCTATATACCGGTAGTTTAACATCTGACTTTCGTGGTTTACACATGTCAGGTAGGTTGGCAGTCCACTGATTTTTAACATTGAAACATTATACAAGTTTGCTGCACGCACTCAATTATAGCCTAATGTTTAGCCTAAAGCTCAGTGGTGGCAAAAGTACTCAAATGTTTTACTCACTGCAATGTAGAAATACTACTTTTACAAGTAAAAGTCCGGAATTCAAAATTTACTTGAGTGAAAGTACAAAAGTATTGGTATTAAAATGTACTTAAAACCAAAAGTAGAAAGTACTCCTTCTGCAGTGATGCGACACATTGTGAAGCATAAGTATATATATATATATAGACATGTCACTATGACTTAGACATAACCATAAACAAACCAGATACGCCCATATATAGGCATGTCACTACGACTCAGACATAACCATAAACAAACCCGATATGCCCATATATAGACATATATGGAGATCCGGTTGTCCAGAGCCACAGATCCCTCTATGCACATATATGGTCATGTGCATATGGGACCGACCGACTTCAAAGTCGGCACGCGCATCGGCAAGGACTCGAGGGAGTGCAGTGCCCCACCGCCGAGTTGTTCTGATATGTGGTTGTCCAGAACTGCCCATCCGACCGATATGTCCATGTATGGGCATATATGGATATCCAGTTGTCCAGAACCGCCGATCCAACAAATATGAGGGAGTTCACCACATATTTGATGGTGGACGCATGTAATTGTAGTAACGTTAAGCAATTAATTATACAAATATTACTATAAAAGACCAAACACTCGACTGGTTCCTTAGATCTGACCCAAGACCCGCTGTGATGGTATCCAAGCAGGAATTAAACTGATATGCCCCTTGGCAGTAGAGGGAGAAGGAGAATCAGTGGGAAGGAATCTGTGGAAGGTGTTTATTTGGGTTGTAAAGCCAGCCACCTGGGATCTGTATTGATGCTTCTTGGTAGATGGGTTGTAAAGCCGGTGCTGGTGTCATCATGGTGATGTCGCTGTGAGTCAGTCATATCCATATATGGAGCCCCCGATGTCGGTCATGCCCAAAATAGGGTCTATGATGTCAGGCTTGGATGTTTCGGTTGGCTCTATATATGGGCTCCAGGAGGGGGTCTATGATGTCAGACCTGGGTATGTCAGTTATCTCCATATATGTGTTTCCAGGCATACTGAACACAGTATAACTCGCCGTGGTATCCATTTATGACTAATGCTAGCAAGTATGCTCTGAAATGTTCTTTACAATTACAATATTATATGGTATATAGTTTACAGAATGAAAGACACTCCGTTATCGAACTGCGAGCGCGATTTCTTGCTTAAAGCACTTGAAGAGAAAAAGCGTCTAGATGGACGGCAGACCTATGACTACAGAAACATAAAGATCTCATTTGGGACCGACTATGGATGCTGCTTTGTTGATCTGGGAAAAACCAAAGTCATGGCCCAGGTGTCCTGCGAGTTGGTTGTTCCCAAAGAGAATCGGCCAAATGAAGGAATCATGTTCTTCAACATAGAATTGTCACCCATGGCCTCACCAGCATTCGAAGTGGGAAGGCAGTCCGACCTGTCAGTGACGCTAAACAGACAACTGGAGAGATGCTTGAGGAACTCCAAGTGCATCGACACCGAGTCTCTGTGTGTGGTATCTGGGGAAAAGGTATGGCAAATCAGAGTGGATGTTCATGTGTTGAATCATGATGGTAACCTGATGGATGCTGCCAGTATAGCCGCTATCACTGCTCTTTGCCACTTCAAACGGCCTGACATAGGAATCCAAGGAGATGAAGTTACTGTGTATGGTCCTGAGGAGAGAGACCCTATTCCTCTGAGCGTCTACCACATGCCAATCTGTGTCAGCGTCTCCTTCTTCCAACAGGGGACCTACCTGCTTGTAGACCCGTGTGAGCGCGAGGAGCGCGTGATGGACGGTCTGCTGATGATCGCCATGAACAAACACGGAGAGATCTGCTCCATCCAATCCAGCGGGGGCGTCATGTTGCTCAAAGAACAGGTCCTGAGATGTAGTAAGATTGCCAGCGTCAAAGTGTCTGAGATCACAGAGCTTATCGTCAAAGCCCTGGAGAACGATAAGAAAGCCAGGAAGGAGGGGCGAAGGTGCGGCTTTGCAGAGTCTATGCCCAGGGAACGAATCACAACGCTGAGAGCGGACGAGACTCCTCTGGAGATGGAAGAGGTCACGGAAAGAGCCAATGATATCGTACAGAGAGCTGAGGCCCCACCTCAAACGTATACGGTGCCATCTCCTGTGCTTCCTGCTCCGGGCGTGGGCCAGGTGGGCCGCGTTCTTAAGAGTAATTGGGGACTGGAAGAGGATGAGGAGGAGGAAGAGGTAACGATGGAAGAGGACCAACGTGAGAGGAAGTACACAGGGGGAGGAGATGTGGTACAGTGGTAGAAAAAGTACTTCAGTAAAAGTACCAATATCACAATGTAGAAGTACTCCGTTACAAGTAAGCATGTGTTCAAAATGTTACTTGAGTAAAAGTACAAAAATAAGAGTATAAAATATACTTAAAGTACCAAAAGTAAAAGTTCTAAAATGTTTGAAAATAGCCGATCTACAAGCTCACTACGTGTGGCGATGTGACGCGCTGTGAGCTTGTAGATCTGCTATTTTCAAATAGCCTATGTATAAAATAGGGCTAAAGTGGTTAATGTGTGTTTTATAATATAATAATTTATATCTTCAAAGTAACTAGTCACTAAAGTTTTCAAATAATTGAAGTGGAGTAAAAGTACAATATTTGCCTCTGAGATGTAGTGGAGTAGACGTATTGAAAATTGGAAATACTCCAGTAAAGTAAACATGCCTCAAAATTGTACTGAAGTACAGTACTTGAGTAAATGTACTTAGTTACTTTACACCACTGACGTGGTAGTTATATCGGACAGTGAGGAGGAGGAAGTGATCATACTCAACCCAGAGACTCCAGAGACATCTACTAAGAATGCAGGATCAAAATCTTGCCACCAAGGGGCAGCAAAGTCCAAGAAGAAGATGAAGTAGTGCAGCGATTAAGCAGTTGCAGCCCCTCTGTGCCATAGCTGATGGTAGAATTCATGTAAAGATAATGTTCCTAATAGTTAGGATGGGTAAATGCAGAGGACAAATTACACATGTGTGCCTTATGTACTGTAGCAAATATCCCAACAACAACTAAACACACAATTATATTCTTTATTATAAAACATGATTGTAAAAAGCTGTACATGTGTGTGGTAATGTGTTGTCTAAATAGAATCTAACCGTGTGAATCTCAGGATTCACTTGGGAATGGAGTGGCTACAACAATGTGGTCTTGGACTTCATGTGGCCAGCCTGTGACATCAGTCATCTATGACTGGTGACTAGTGGCAGCGGTGGCCTAGTGGTTAGAGGGGCGGCCTTGATACCGGAAGGTCCCTAGTTCGATTCCCCAATTCATCACATCAATCATGAATCACCGCTGAATAGCCCTTGAGCAAGGCTTCCATGCAGGGCCTGGCTGTAAATAAGTGTTAACTTAGTCCAACACCCTGGGTAAACAACAAACTTTGCTTTGCTTTGCTTTGCTTTGCTTTGACATTGGTTCTCAAAGTGGGGTCCGGGGACCCCCAGGGGTCCTTGGGGGGATACCAGGGGGTCCCCAGCAAAATTTGTTAATAAAGCGTCACAATAATTTTAACCCCTTTATCCATATTTTATACTTTGGCTATTCAAAAATAGCAGATATACAAGCTCAAATCTTTAAATATATATATTTTTTTTAAGGCGACCATTTTTAACACAAATGTGAAAATATGTTGTGCTTCTGGGGGTTCCCTAGCACAACATATTTTCAGGTGGGGGTCCGCGGCCACATGCATATAAATTGGGGGTCCTTGGCACAAAAAAGTTTGAGAACCACTGATCTATGACGTCATGTCAATTATTCTATGACGTCATGTCAATTATCATCTATGTCATGACGTATCTATGACATATAACCCCAAATTTGGGCAGGGTTTCAGCAGTATCAGAGCAACTTTATAGAATACTGGTGATTGTAGGCTGGCTAGGAGGAAGACAACTAACTGACTGTTGGTGCCAGTCAGCTTTATAGTTGAGACCATCGTCACAGGAGCCAATCACCAGCCTGGTTCCACCTATTAGTTAGCCACTCACACTCAGTCACCATTCACACCATCTGGTAGTCAATCAATCACTCCTCACAACACACCAATGAGGGGGAAGACATACACAAGGAAACACATACAGGGTCATAACAATGACCATACATGTATGGGCATGCCAATATACAGGGTATGGGCATATACTAATGACATCAGGGATCTCCATATATGGGCACAAAGGGGACACAGACAAACGAGTACAACGGGTATACTCTGACAAAGCCCCTGACACTATGGTGGGATCAGCGATGCGGCGTATAATGAACCTCTAGCTGTATTAAATTATCGATTATCTTTCATAATCAATTAAATCGATTAGTTATATTCACTGTTGTGCTCCTACATAAAACGTCTGCTTCTTCTTCCCACATGAGCAGCCGATGACTTTCCAACCCTCAGTGTCGTCGATGCATCAGAGTGGACTGAAAACGGAGGTTCTCTCAATGTCAAGCTGTTCCTCCAGACTGCTATCAGAGATGATGAGTTCACTGTCCTCACCAGCCCTCCACAGCAACAACAGCTCCAGCAGAGCCAGGCCCGCTGGGCCTTACCAAGGTGGCTGAGGACACTGCACTCTGAAGATTGTTATTATATGGTTGAGACATACTGTATCAACAGCTGAAATTACTTATGTGCTTCCATGCAGCATAAATGCCCACTATCCTGACAACAACAGCTCAGTTACCCCATCCTGTCTTGAAAAAAGCAGAGATCTCAAGGTAGGTTGTGTACAGTATACGTATGTTTCTTATTTCTACACAGGCATGGAGAAGTACGTAGGCTATGATAAATTAATGTGACAATTTCCAGGTATTAAAAAGTTTTTAAAATTGTTATTTACTTCCATTAACACTTCTTTCATCAGACTGTAAAGCCATTATTGCTATTTCATACTGTGATATCGATTGTGAAGAATAATCTTCAGCAATGGTATTAGGGCCTACTTGTAGATAACAGTTATATTGCTGACTCTGTAAATGTAAAGGAAATTCATGAGAAAGTTTTGATTTTTGAAATGGGATGTACAGTAGAATATTTAGGAAAACCTTCAGAAAAGGTCGTTTTCAATGTGACTTGGCGTAGGCTATATATGAAAAGCTGTTTGCTCTTCATAATTTCTGATTTGACTCGCAGCTCAGTACCATCCAGATTAACCCCTTGCCCAGGACTGCATTGCAGTCCTCAAGACCGCTAATGACGTGGGTTACTAATCCTCATTACACCCCACGGTGCCAATCCCAAACCAGGTTGGTGCACAGAGTGTTATTACTGTACTACATTCGGTTTAGAGCTTGGCAGTCTTATCCAGAGCGATTTATAATCAGTGCAACGGAGTCAACTGAAACTCCTTGACGAGGAGCACAAGGCTCAGAGCCACCCAGAGCCTTGGCAATAGGTATATAAGTATAGATAGATAGTACTCCTTTCTATCCCTAGAATGATAGTGAAGTCCAACTGAAAGACATATGAGGTTAAAACCATAGAGGGGATACTGTTCTTAAAGATAACCTTTTGGTTTATTGTCTTAATTGCACAATTGTTTTATTATTTAGTGTTGTTTGGTTGCAATGTTTAGTCCTTGGTTTTAGATGTTTGAACCAAGCGGTGTGTCTTCTGATTACAGCTCCAATTCTCGCCAAGTCGCTGTCAAAGAGCTAATTTGCCTCCCTCCTACAGAGTTGCACAACCCTGTAGAGAAGGTGATCATCAGCATTTATTTCTTCCTCCATTACTTTAAAAGTGAATTCCCACAATTGCATGAGCTCCTATTCTGTATGTCACAGAAAAAATGGGAAGATGGGACGTTGAGGAAGAGAGTTCAGCTCAAGTTGACCCCATCATTGTCCCAAGGAAGCAAAGAAAGGAGCGGCCTCCTATGGTCATCACCCCGAGACGCTGCCCTGGCGTGTCCTGATGATGCGGCCCAATGTAGCCGGCCAGATGATGAGGTCTGGCCCAACACTCCTTGGGCCTTGGAGGTGTTTGCCGTGGATCAAAGTCTCGCCACTGCCCCCGGGACCCGGGACAACCCAGGGCAGCAGACACCCAGGGCAGCCAGTGCCTTCATTTTGAAGAACAAGCCCATAGTCTTCCACGCGGTCAGGGAGAGGATACGAAAGAGGCCCACCCACGAGGACCGCCCTGCCTACAAGTACAAACTGGACGAAAAGGTCAGTCAGCTCTGGTGGCCTCTGGCTGGTCTTTTATTATACAACAACACAGCTACACAAGAGGCCAAGAGGTTCTCAACTCTAAAAATAGAAAGAACAAAAGAGTGGTTTAAACATTTAAAGGGGAATTTCACTTTAAAGCACTTGTCGCCAGGCTTTTCACAGGTTTCTATTCTTAATTAACCAGCCCTATCTGGTCTAGAGGCCGCCTTTGTGTTGTAATGTGTACACACACACACACACAGAAAGATATATGTACCATTTCCGTGTCCGCTCTAGATCTATAGTACTTCCTGCATTTGTAAAGGAAACCAACAACGCAGCATAAATATTAACATAATTAAATAACTAATTGAAAAATGAATGTCTCCCCATTCATAAGAGGGACAATATCAGTAACCAGGAGCGTGTATTTTTCAATGAGTCTATCATGGAGTTTGATTGAGCTTATATATGGGAGCTGAGTGTGTTTGATTAAATGTAAATCAAATATCTAAACATTTAATCTGTGGTCCATTGCGCTATTTAATTAAGAAACTTAAAGTTTTAGTAGAGATAAAAATGCTTTAAAATAAAATGACCCTTTAAGTATAACAAATAGTGAACATAATGTCTGCTATTTCCGTTATTTTTTAAAGAAAGAAAAAAAGTTTGTTAAAAAAAAAGGCAAACCAGAAAGAATAGGCAGAACTCTAGAAAAATGAATGAGACATGGCCTTGATCAACATTCATATTGAACATGTTTCAGCTCGCCTATACCCTATTAGCGGCATGATTGTGGCTGTTTTATGTCACTCCAGTGCATACTAGTTGACCTCTATAGTATCTGCCAAAACCTCAACTCTCCCCGGTTCCATTCTCAGTGATGTTGACACGTTGGAATGTAATAAATCTAAAAAAAAATGATAATTTCGTTAGTCTCGAGTGTGCTAGAGTGCATAGGAAAATGCTTTGGCAAACGGCACATGCCTAAGAATGGGGAAGAGTCACGGGAGAGTGAGACTTGGGCATGGTTTCCATAGATGCTGGCCACGATAGCTGTTATTAAACACAAGTTTTCCACTGGGTTCATAGCGCCATGTTTATTTAGTGTTTTCAACATTTCACGCAGAGACTGGTCAGTTGTCACGTACGTCCTTCCCTGATTGGCTGATGTGCTTTCAGCGCAGGAAGAAAGTGAATGGTTTTCCTCTCCAGCCGCTGATAAACAAATGAATTAAAGAATGTAAACTGGTATGATTTCACGCTAAATGCATGCCGATGATGAGGATGTGTGGTGCCGTCTGTAGTAAGAAGGCCGCGGGGTTGTCGTTGCCCCGTAATGTTCCGTGGGCGATGAGTGAAATGAGAGAAATGCATCGCATTCTCTCACTGACTGGATGGCTGCGTTGCAGGTTCCTGGCCACAATAGAGGCTTGTCATGGAGGGTTTGGAGAGAGATTACGGGCAACATGCTGCAGGAGGTTCTGTAAAAGGAGAGTTTGGAGTGATATATCACCTCTTCTTACCTGACAAAACATGCAAATGTCTCTCCAGTTAAAATGACACTATAAAACTTGAGGTAGAAGAGAAAACAGGAAAGCAGTGCAGGCTTTCCAACATGGTACAGTTTCCCTTGAAACCTCACTCTATAGCAGTGTTTCTCAAATATTTTTATGACAAGGATTGCCAAATTGATATGTATTGAATTGATTGATTGATTGAATACTTCGATTGATTGAACAGCACGTGGTACAGTAAGACATTAAGGCTAAAAGGATCTTTGAATATATTTTTTAAGCGAACATTTTTTATCTCAGATCTTTGCTTCTGGGGTCCCTGGAACAAAATATTTTGAGATGGGGGACTGCGGCCAAATACATATCATTTTGGGGGTCCTTGACATGGAAAAGGTTTTGAGCACCACTGATATAGCAACTTAAGTTTTTCAGAAAACTGTCAAAGGATCTAGACGACATTGGTAGAGTAGGTCTTAATGGGTTAATGGGCCGGTCACTCTCTTGCCTATACTGTGATAAACGTGTGAATTCAGGCTGGAGTTGACAGCGTTGACAGGAAGAGTCTGAACAGACAGACGTACCTGCGGAGGAACCAGAGCCAGCCAGCTCCACATGAGAGGGAGGAGAGGTCCACAACATCTCAGGGGGAGGAAGGGGCTGGGGGACATATTCTGCCCTGCTGCTGCACCAGACTCCAGCCTGCTCCCAGGACAAACCACCACCACCACCACCACCCCAAGAATGCTTTGTCCATAGGTAACAAACTGTGCTGAACACACTGGCTAAAAAGGCTAATAAAACAGGAGGCCTAAAAAAAAATCCTTGTATAACCAAGTATGCTGTACAAGTGTAATACAACCAGAGACTGTGTAATGTCAGGACAGAGAATTGTCTAAAAGGGTGTGAATGCGGTAAAATAAAATTAAACACAATACAAATCCGATGGCTTAATTTCCATTGTGGTCCCTTGGTGCAAATGTGCGAGTGCTGCAGGTTGAACGTGATTAACCACTTTGAACCCTAGTGTTATTATTCTGGTGCGAACATTCGTTGAAAATTGCAGATATACCTTTCTTTTTTCCTTTTTTTTCTCCCAGCAGATATTTAACATAGGGCGAAAACAGGAGGGAACCTAGTATAGAGTCCTGGGGGGATTCCGGGAAAGGGTTGAGTACATAGGGTTTAAGTAGTTAAAGAGACTTTGGCTGTGTCCGAAATCTTTGACTCATTCACTACTCGCTTCTCCCTATATAGGGAGTTCTATGTAGACGACTGTATAGTGAACTCATTGGCCATAGAAAAAATAAATACACACACACACACACACACACACACACACACACACACACACACACACACACACACACACACACACACACACACACACACACACACACACACACACACACACACACGCACACACACTTCAGACACTACTTAATGATGTCATTGCTGTCGTGTGCCAGATGAATGTGTAAAACTGTCTTTGAATTTTGCAGTAACATGAATGTTTCTGTGGTCCTTCAGGGAGGAACAGGGAGAAAGCCTCGACCTCAGCCACACCTGGGAAACCAAACAGTAGCAGCACGGCAGACAAAACCTCATCAAGGTTTATGCTTCCACCCCCACCGCCTCACCTCTGACATCAGTGAAGAACACAGACTGAGAGGAGGAGGCAACACTGTCAGTATAGTGGAAAGTAACTAAGTAAATTCACTCAAGTACAGTACTTAAAGGGATAGTTCACCCCAAAAAAAAAAAATCTATCGATTAGTCACCCCATGGAGACTTGAATTCATGGGGAAAAAAAGTTTTTCTCGCATTCCTATTTGCCAATAATTTGATGACTCTTTGTGTCTCCTACCGGAACCGCTGCCGGTCATGAAATTATTGGCTTAGGAATGCGACAAAAACAAAAAAATATCCATGAATTCAAGTCTCCATGGAGTGACTAATCGATAGGAAAAAAAACATTTTGAGGGTTAACTATCCCTAAAAGTACAATTCTGAGGTACTTTTTGCTTTAGTATTTCCATTCTTCTACTCCACTACATCTCAGAGACACTACAATTATTTGATAGTTGTGTAGTTACTAGTTACTTTTCAGACTTAGATTATTATTACGAAACATGCATTAATCACACACACAAAATGGCACATTCATGCATAAGTATTTAAACTTTTGGTATTTACGTGTATTTTGATGAAAATGCTTTTGTGCTTTTACTCAAGTAAGATGATGAATACAGGCCTTTTACTTGTAACAGAGTATTATTATATTGTCGTATTGCTACTTTTACTTACTTAAAATAGCAGATATACACACTCATGACACGTGGCTTCAATTTTCTGTTCAGGCCACTTTACAACTATAAATCATGCAAAATAGCATCAATGTTACCTTTCACTTAATTCATATGCTGTGATAGAACAGACACATTAAAAAGGAAATGATCTGATAAAGTATTGCTATAGTTCAACATTGTTACTAGAGATTGGGCATTGGTTCCTTTTACATATGAATGATTTTTTTCTTTATTTCTTTATGACAGCATATGTCACTATCAGAATATAGAGCTTTAACTTTCTCTTTATTTTTGAATTTCAAAATGTTGTAAGACATACAGACATAATACAAGAAATAAAAAAAGACAAGAAATAAAAAACTGAAGGAAAAAACAAACAGACAATCAAACAAAAGAGGCCATGGGACATTCAGTATTAATAACAAACATTATGTTTACAGGATTTGAGATACAATAGAGAGGATGCAACCCAACATTCACAAGGGATCTGGCTCGTTACCTAAATAATAAATAAAAATAAATAAAATGTAACTTTTAATCAAAAGTCTCTTTATTTTCAAAAAGCATATCACTTATACCAACTTTAAACACTGAATCATCAGGACTGAGTAACAATAGTTTCTGTTTCTTGCAATTACCAACATTTCCAAAGAATTCCCAAAGTTTTCCTGGAAACCATGAAACTCATTTGCAAAATGTTTCCTCTCTGTCCAGTCCTGTAGTGAATCCTGATGATACATTGTGGGCTGCTGATGCATGTACAGTGACATTTATTTTGTAACTCTGAGTGTGTACAAAATGTGTACACTCATTTGTACACTCTCAAGAGTCCAATAAACACTGAGGAGTTTCCAGTGTGGCCCCCTGCAGGTGTGACTGCCCTACACCCGCATACAAAAGAGACTCATTTAACCTGGCGTCTTGCCCAAGCAGGAGAGCAGAGAGGCAACCTGTGGCCTGTTGCATTCCACCAACCCACCTAATAGCAGCGATGACAGAAGGGGGCACGGACCAGACCCCCACGGCACAGCTCGCCACAGCGCTAGCAATAACCTGGGCCATTGTGTGGCTGGCATGAGCAGGTGTGCTGCAGGTATACGGAGGGAGGGACACCCCCCCACGCCCCCCCCCCCCCCTTCCCATGAGAGGCAGTGGTATGTACAGGCCGAGATAACTACCGCAAGCTGCATACCCCCAACATGTAACTCAAAACTACTGCTGAATCACCATGGCAGGCTAACGCACACCCACGCATGTCTGGGGGAATCTGGATTCCTTTGCCATGGAAGGCATTTTACAGTCAGTCAAGTCGGAAGGAGTCACAGACCAGCGCGGCTCTACAAGACCATGGCAAAACACAGGGTTTGGCAGTGAATATGTTCATAAGACCACCAGGGTTAGATTTGTATGTATAAAAAATAAGAAAAAACAGGGAGGGAGGGATTTTCTTAACCACTTAAGCCCTACATGCTGTATATACTTTGTTGTGCGAGAAATTGTAATTGAAAAGAGTCGATGCAAGCGCACACGTCACATCACAACGTGTTGTGAGCTTGTAGATCTGCTTTTATTTTAGATATGCTATTGTTGACTTTTTGCCCAAAATAGGGGACCATGGTGTTAATGTTGTTAACATTGGTTAACTAGTATTCTTTTTTAGGTAAATTGTTAAACTTTGATATTATTCAATATAAAACAACAGATAGTCGATGCATGTGTTTAATTCAGTCTGACCAGAAGCAGGGATATAAAACACATCCTCACCGGTGATAGAAATTAATGACCAGAGGATATCAAAAGAGGAAGCTTGAATACCCCCCCCCCCCTGCAAATCAAACCCTGCATACGACCAACAAAGCAGCCCTACTTGGAAACCACTCAAAGCGATGGTACATGTCGAGCACAATATTTGAAAAATACATCACTCTTTTCAGCGGTAGACCTTTTAGTAGCAATTGGCTAAAAATGATGGGCCAGGACCGTCACATAAGATGTTGCCTTTCCTTCCCGTGAATCTGAGGTTTCTTAAGCTGTACACTGCATATTAAGTACACCAGAATAAACAAACTGGCATTTCAAAGGGACTTTAGTGTGGGAGCTGCCTGCATAGGCCCTACTGACAGAGAGTGTCCTGTTTGTGGGCAGGGGAGAGGGGGCTGAGCCGGGTGGCACCGTTACACAGCTTCTCCTGTGATTCAGAGGGGAAAATGTTATCGCAGTGGGCCATAAACAGAAAAACGTTCCAGGGCTAGCCAACAGGGAACGGGGACACAAACAACATAAAGCTCAACTTTACCTGGAGGCCATGAGTAAATCAGAACTGTAAATGTAAATTATGTTACTTAAGTCTTGATTGAGAAATTGCAGCACAGTGGGTATGATATGAACTGCATGGGTAATTAAAGTGCCCCGAATAGTTGCAAACGTTCACACAAGTTCACTGCAGCATTCATTTCCTTCGGCAAACTAGCGAGATCATTTGCTTGTTTTAGCAGCTCATAGCGAAGCGGTAATACCCTATGACAAATATTCAGTGTTGTGCCATCTAAAATTAGGCGAGGTTGTTTACTCTGATATTCAACTTGGAGTCCACTCATTCAAAGGACCCTTTGAAACCTTGGAAAGTTCTGGGGGGGTGAAGTCTTGGAGGGTCTATAAGGTTCTTAAAGTTAATGAAATGGTCAATTTTGGCTAAACAATGCCCTTCAGGATGCATCGGTTGGTCAAATCTGGCCATTTGCCAAAGAAGTTGTTTTGAAAATAAACATCAAATGTCTTGTTACCATGCGAATGGACTGATCTAACCATATTTTCAAATGATACTGTATGCCGCATTTTATCGTTTGAAAATGATTTACTTATATCAGGTGACAAAGTATAAATTAGGCTGTCTAATGTGGAACTGTGCCCTAGCTAGCACAGTGGGGTCCGAGGACCCTCAAAATGTGTTAATACAGCATCACAATCATTTAACCACTTTTAAAACATTACAGATATACAAGCTCACGTGCGGGTCACTTCGTGTCACGCTGCGAGCTTGGGGGTCCCTGACACAAAACATTTTCAGATAGGGGTCCGTGCACCTAGCACATGCTTTGACACTCCTTGCCACATTTCTAAATGATTTCAGAAATCGATGTGCAAGCTCACAACACCGTGACACGCTGTGAGCTTGTTTTGTTTTAGTTTCTTTGCCTATAATGACATGCCCGATATTGGGACGCCAGGGTTAAAGTAGTTAACGTAGCTGTCAGAAGTAGGCCACGGCCAGGGTGGGGAAGGGATGCTTACAGCTGGGCAGATTTGAGTCTTTTGGGTGCCATTAAATATTCCATAAACATGCAGTGTTGGCAGCAGCATTCCATCTGTGTCTCTCTTCTTTGCTGGTTCAAAGGTTAGTTGAGCTACGAGATGGATGGGAATGAAATATTATGGGAAATCTCAACTATGATCAGTGCATGATTTGTTATTAGTATTACTATTACTACTACATTGGTAAGATTGCTTGCAAGAAATGTAGGGTCACTTCAAGGGTTTAATTTTAAAATGCAAAACATCCATTTTGGATGAAAGACAAAATGTGTAAACTGAAACTCGGTCAATATTTGATACACACATATGATTCTGCCCTCAAAAACACAACTCTCCTTGTAAGTGAAGTCCTTCAGATGAGTCTTGGAAGAGCACTTTGATAGTAGCTTCATGCGTGTGGGTACTTTAATGTGTTCTTTTAACAGTAGCCCATAATGTGCTCTACTTTCATGTCGCCACAAGCCACCAACCACCATTCGAATGCTGGTAATTGTGGCTAGTTAGCTGGTCTGCTCTCCAGTCACTTTGACAGCTAACCAAACATCATCTGGAGAGTCATTTTTGTTCTAAAAACATAGTTGGCCTTATAAAATGCTTAAAGTGGCTGTTGTGAACTCACTGATTCCGCTTGGAATAGAACAGTGGCAGACTGTGGCTGATAGAAGAACAGGAATTCACATTCTGCCCCGGAGCCAACGCTGTTTTGTACAATATGTGTCCATTTATTTTCACATAGTGGGTTATCTCATTTTGGAATATAACTGCTCCTTTCTTTTCATAGGTGACCCTAAATGACTCTATTACTTAAGTAAACCACTGCTTTTCACCAAACCCAATCGCCAGAGGTTTCTTGCAAGCCACAGATACGCTGGATCTTGACATTTGAAGGCCCACACGCCGTCAGCAGCACGTTTGAGTCCCGCGAGGCGCGCCCGAGTGAGGCACCAGCTGAGCGAGTGCCCGCACAGAGCGTTGTGAAATCCACTGCTGCTGACTCAGTGGCGTTCATGTTGCATAGGCTACTGATAGGATGGGAACCAGTTATAATCTACTCCAAATTGCGAATTGTTCTGCACTTCTAGAATCTAGAATAGAGTCAACATGGTCCGCATCTTGTGGTTTCCAGAAACGTACAATGGCAACGTTTTATCTGGTGACCACGCTGTTCGACCACGCACGTGGTTAAACCATATAATTTATACATTGTTGTGCGATCGCGCCGCTCAGCGAAAACTAAAGTGCACATTTTCACGTTAAAACCACGGCATACGCCGTCCCAAAGTATAAATTAGGTTTTACAGTATGGAGGTCAATGGAGGCATTCAGAGTACCTTTGGCAAGAGTGATGACTGAAGTGTACTAGGACGGAGGTTTTTAAGGACACTGGTATGAGGAATGCAGTCAAATCTTAACCTATGGAGGTGGTGTCACGACTGGGGTTAGAGTGCAGTCTAGACAGACAGACGGACACACACAGCTGATTCCACACAGAGCAGATGTTTGCATGGGATGTATGCATGGGATTGCTCCATCAGTCACTATCAGTGGTGTTTTGATCGCTACACGGGACACCACAGCGTTTCACTGGAAGTTTTTCAAGCGCACGTGCAAGGTACAGCCAAGTACCCATATGGCTACTTTGCATAACAGGTTTACTGGTGCGCGCGTGTGCATGTGACGTCATTAAAATACCGTTACCCTGAAAAAAGAAATCACCATTACACCCCTGGTCACTATATAACCACTCAACAGGTTTGATTAGCGTTGCTGTAGCCCGTATTGTTCAGCTATTTGATCTGAATGCTCATCAAGTAAAATAATTAGCCGGCCAGCGTTCTCTTCTATTAGCCTTTATTCATGTCCACCATAAACATATCACATCACTGAACTCAAGCCAAAAATGCTTTCACTGCCGTCTGGGCCTTTTTATGTCTTCTCACTGCCTAATCTTTATGCTTAATTCATACTTTTGTTGTAAAACGGTGTGCCAAAAACGCGGCGTTCTTCAAGCTCACGACGTGTTGCGACGCAGTCGTACGACAAAGTGTAAGTCAGGCGTTTTAGTTGTGGCTGACAAGTGTTGCAAAACACCTCTTCCTGCGTGTTGCACACACTTCCTGTTTACCCTCTGGAGCAGCATGAGTGTCTGATCTCTGCACATCAAACAGCACTGCCCCCTTTTTAACCTCCAATGTGCTTTGAGGAGCCTCACACTTGAGAGGGCTCATTTTTCCTGCAGCCTCAATATGTTCCTGATTCATGGTGAAAGCTGCAAATATAGAGTATTAATATATCGTTGCTGTCGAGCAGAAAACCTCCATGTTTTAACTTTTTGTGTTATCGTAAATGAATACCCTACTTGATCATCATTCTACAGCGTAACACAAAAGTAGCACAAGCTCGAGTTTTTACTGGTTAAACCCTATAATATACAATTGACGGGAGTCCCAGGTGACTATCTATGGCCCACTCCTTTTTTCCCCTCTATACACCAGAGCTAGGTGATCTAGAAGCTCACAACATGTAACGTTGTGAGCTTGTAGATCTACAATTTTTTGCCAAAATGTTTGCCTCGAATGCCCCGAATAGGGACACTAGGGTTAAAGGGATTAAACCCCATTTAAAAAATTGTGGAAAAAAAACTTGTAGATTAGCTATTTTCAAACAACAACAAAGAAAAGTTTTTTTTTTCTTCTTTTTTTTTGTGAAAATTGTAAAACTAATTTCTAATTCTTTGAAACTGTTTTGATCGTTTTTGAATTTTATTACTATTATATATTTCTTTAACTTTTATTTAATTACGTCATGCCCAAAATAGGGACGCAAGGTTGGATGTTTTTAAGCTCCAGGGTGCTGCTGTATATCTAGAAGAAGTGACGTCCCACAGTGTGTGTTGGGTGTATCAGATGTAGTTATATTATGTCCCAGAGCAGAGTGCAGGCATCGATGGCAGAAGCCCTGCAGTGACGAATCACTGTAGGGCTCCTCTGACCTCCGTGTGTTTTCAAAATGTTTGTCTGGCTGACAAACAATGGCTGGCACGGGGCCAAGCGGGGAGGCTGCCAACCGGGCACCCACCCCTCCTTATCCCTCTCTCAGCCCCCCCCCCCCCACACCCTCCCACCCACCCTCCAGTTCATCAGTGTCCGATGCACCATAGCCAGCGCACACATCCTGCCTTTGTGGGCCAGGAATGCATGGAATTCAGACTGCTTCTGCCCCCCTCCTGTTCCAACAAGGTGCTCTCAAACCCCCCCCCCAACACACGCATGCACACACGCACGCACACACACGTACATTCACAAACACCAAGCGTCTTGGTTGTTGGTTGTTTTTCCGCAGGGTTTCTGGGTGGGTGCTTGCGCAAGTCTCTGTGCTACTCGTGGTTTGGGGTTTACTCTCCCTGCTTCCTCTCTTCTCTCTGTCAGTCTGTTCTCTCTCTCTCTCTCCCCCCTACTCCCTCTCTCATCATACAGTAGACCTAATACCCAGTGCCTGTCCTTCCCACATGACTAGCCTGTGGTTGGTCAACATCACCTGCATGGCATCGAGGACAGAGTCATGAAAGACACCATCCCATAAACAAAGTGTTGTGTTTGAACCCAGCAATAGCACATGTACTGCCCTCAACAGCCATCAGCCCTATCAAAGGTGCCCTAAAGCAAGGCACACAGAGTCAATGCATGTTGCTCTGGAGAGGAAGGTAAAGTCAAATTTACAGTCATACAATCTGACTTGTTTTCATGTAGTTATTTCAGTCATATAACAAAGTAGAAATTAGACTATAGTTCATACTGTATAAATACCTTAAAGCTGGGTTATAAAAATGATTCTCCTCCACAGATATCAGTTGCACTTGCAACTCTCATTGCTTTCTAATTGAGTGGTTCATTCTTTCAGCTTTTCTTCATGCAAGACAGTGCTTGAGAAATCAGTTTTGACAAGAAAAGACTCATCCATTGGAAATACCACCACACAGAATGTGAACATTCGCACCATCATCAGACTTTGAGCATGGCCTTATCGAATGCACCAACTTACATTTCCTATGTTTCATTAACAGTGTGAGCCAGCGCTTAATGCGAGGACTTTCCTGCTCTCCAGCAAAACAGTTTTTACGTGCCCTTGGGATGACAATGGGAATGCTGAGTTTTTTCCTATACTGGACATGGGAACCTGTAGAAAGGCCTTTGTTTCCTGGAATGCCGCCCACTAGGAAAGAGATGGATGGAACACAGGATGTGTGTGTCCCGAGCACAGTGTCCTGGAAGCCATTGGAGTGGAGTAGAGCTTGGTCGACTGTACTGTATGTGACTCGGTTGTGGAAAGGTGGAGGTGTTGTTCACAGGGGTTTTCTCCGCATCACCACTTCCCTTGTTGCAGCTGCATGCTGTGCCAGAGCGGGATTCCCCCACTCAGGCTTTCCATTACACCTGCCATCTCTGCCATGTTTTTCCTTTTTTGTTTCATTATTATTATTACTATTATTTCAACCACAGTAAGCCTGGTTACCCTATTTTGGGCATGCAATTCCAGGTGACATTAAAAAATGAAATATATTTGCATATATATTTATACATATCAAAGAATGCATTTATTTATTTATTTGTTAGGGGGTGGGGGGGGGCAAAGTGTATAAAATAGGGCTACAGTGCTTAAAAACAATGTTTCAAATATGCCTTTCACTGTGACAGTTAAATAATATTCCTAGTTTTGCTGAGACTCACATTTTTATCTTCATCTACAAATGTACATCAGGACGGAGTGGAGATAACAGCCCTCATCAGGTTAACTACTGTATATTCACTATTAATTGCCATTGCTTTGTTCCAAGATGTTTGGATTGGCACTACTAAACGTGCATTTTTGATATTCGCAGAAATTCAGCGCCTTGTTGCAATCACATTCCAGGATCGCACAGGATCTGGTGGTGTTGTGATTTGAATGTTTTTCTCACAGTGGTGAGTTTTTCACACTAACAAACCCACCCCGTGCGCACCCTCCCCTCCATCCCTCTGGACACTTCTCAGCCCTCTTGAGAGAGAGAGAGAGGAGAGCGGATGATGTCACAAGGGGGTGGGGCCCCCTGCGTCTATAAGTACAGGCCCCCGTCGGGGAACCTCTCTGTGAAGTGGAGCCGAGTTGTGCTGACCCTGTGGCTGTGACCAAGAAACTGTAGGAGAGCAAAAGTACTTGTTAGACTGGTGTACCTCTTAGTGCACGGACCAAACGACTGTGGATACGTTTTCACGGACAAGACTTCACTCCTTTTTGGACTGGGACTCTTCGGACAGTGTGTCTCAACAAATACTGTTTACTATTAATACCTCTCCAGTTTACTGAAGATTTCTATCTCTTTTCACTTTCCAAGGTTTTTCTATTTTACATCCAGGATGTTTTTCATCCAATTTTTGCAGCAGATCCTTTCAACCCTGTTTATCTTCTCCAGTGCTAGTGCAGTGGTGGTGAGTTGCTCAGCTATTTGCATTGTTTCTGTTACTCTCTCTCTCTCTCTCTCTCTCTCTCTCTCTCTCTCTCTCTCTCTCTCTCTCTCTCTCTCTCTCTCTCTCTGTTCTGTTTTATACCCACTTGCTTGTTGCAAATCAGTTGATTGTATTTGAAAGTGAATTGTTGTGCCACACTAGCTTTGTTATATTATGGCAAGATATTGTATTCACTACATCATTCCACTTAGAATCACATAATCTGCCAGTATTATCTCATGACTGGTCTCTGATCTGTCCTATAACCTCTCCTCTAACCCTACTGGTTCTCAAAGTGGGGTCCGGGGTTCTCGAGGCAGCTCCAGGGGGTCCCCAGCTAAAGTATTGATAGGTATAGGAACAAAAAGGACCCTTAGAGTTCTGTAACTCAGAGAGTGTACAAGTGGAATCAAAATAAACCTTTACCTCATTTTGGTTCATTTTGGTTCCATTATGTTATGGGGGGGTCTGTGGCCTAATGGATACCAAAGCGGGGGTCCTTCAAATGAAACAGTTGTGAGAACCACTGCTGTGACCTTCTTTCTCAGGCAGAGAGCCGCTGTCCGGCTGAGTGCTCCTGTGCAGAGCAGCCCTCGTGCCCACCTGGAGTCAGCTGGGTGACAGATGAGTGCGGTTGCTGCAAGGTGTGCGCCAAGCAGTTCAATGAGGACTGCAGTGCCACTGAGCCCTGTGACCACATCAAAGGGCTACACTGCCATCTGGGGGCTGGAGGAGACCCTCAAAGAGGCCTGTGTCGAGGTAAGAAGCCAACCAGGCTGTCTGTGCACAGTATATTAGTAGCCAGAAAATTTTTAATCAGAAAATATCAGCCGCCTCCTTGACCTGCATTCAGAGTTAGAATTAGTTGTCACTTGTGCACAAAAAAAAACACTTTTTCTAAATGACAATGGTCAATTGGCATGTTACAGGATTTTACAATACACTTTAACAGCACAGAGACAGCAGCTATCTTCATAAAATATGTATTATAGCTATGAAGTCCACAGTTTTCATGCTATTTCCTACTCCTTTCAGCGGAAGCCCAGGGCCTGCCCTGCGAGTTCAACGGGCGCATGTACCAGCATGGCGAGGACTTCCAGCCCAGCTGCCAGCACCAGTGCAGCTGCATGGACGGGGTGGTGGGCTGCATGCCCCTGTGTCCCCACCAAGTGCCGCTGCCCGACTGGCGCTGCGCCCGACCCCGGCTGGCCAGGCCTCATGGAGGGAGCTCATGCTGCAAGGAGTGGGTGTGTGACGATGACAACCACATAAGCGAGGAACCAGAGGAGCCTGCGCACACAGCCTTCATGCCAGACCACCCTCCGCCACTCCCCAACCACATCAGTCCCCAGCTCCAGGCCCAGCCACAGTCGCACTACCAGGCCAGCACTGGAGTCACCTTCAGAGGTAAGGATGGAACATGTGTCAACTGCTGTGATTCTTTGCTGATACCAATCCATCCCCTAATCCAGTGGTTCTCAACCTGTGGGTCGGGGACCACCCACATGATTTATGGGGGGTCCCCAGATGACAGTGAAGTGATAATTTAAGGACTTTAAGACCTTTTTAATACATTAGAAAAGACAAGAAAAAATCACACCCTGTGTGAAGTGGGCGGTGTCTTGCTAGCTAATCACAATACTGAATGGAGTCGATCAATCATGTACAAAGGATAAATACATTTATTGAAACACTCTTTATGATGGACAAAACCATAACTTGAAAAAAACAAATCTTTGGTTTTTTTCAAGTTATGGTTGCTTATATAGGGCTATGCACATGTGTCGTGTGACACTGGCCAATCACAGTCCTGAATAGGCTGGGATTGGCCAATCACAGCGCAGGATAATTCTACAAATTTCCTGGGCCCAGATCACAGCGCATGAAAATGTACATTTTTCCAAATCTCACTTATAGGGGCGGTTTCACCGCCCAAAAAGAGCCTTACTGTATCAAAAGTCATCAACAAACTATTCAATGAAAACTGGTCAAACATTGGCCAAATTGTCAAATAATATAAGAAAGTGGCAAAAAAAGGAAAATAGACGATCTACAAGCTCACAACGCCTCGCAACACAAGTCGTTGTGAGCTTGTAGATCATCTATTTTCACAAAAACAATCTGTGGAATCGAGTAAAACTAAATTGAATGCCTCAACTCCTACATTCCAAGTGCTTATCAGGGTGTTGGGGGGAGGGGGGGTCCCCAGTTCAAATATGATAATTTTGTGGGGTCGTGGTCTGAAACTGATGTAGAGGGACAGATACATATGGGTCCACTGATACAATCTCGTTTGTCCTCTCTTCACAGAAGTGGTGTCTCTCCCCAGGTCAGAGGTGTTGCTGGGCTCCAGCTGTTACCCACAGACCACTGAATGGACAGAGTGCTCCACTACCTGTGGGATGGGCATTTCAAGCCGGGTCACCAACAACAATGCAGACTGCCGGTTGGTGAGGGAAACCAGACTGTGTCAGATCCGGCAGTGTGACCTGCTGCAACTCCCAATAGCTGGCAAGGTACACTACAAATAAGACATTAGACAGATTCTCTTAATGTTTTTGTCACACTGCACAATTTAAACACATCATTGTGTTCAGTGCTCTATAATGTTTATTATTATTATTATTATTATTTGATATTATTCATTATAATATTACTTTAACAATGGTGTACAGTGCAATGAAAAATCACCATGAGTTCTTAATAATCTGATTCATTAATTTTATTCCCAAACTACTTGACAAAGAAACACTTAATACAATGATTGCACTTTTCAAAGAACATTAGGTGTAACTTAGGTCCTTATTAGAAACAATATACTGCAACCTGTACAGATTTTTGCAGAGATATTGGATAATGAACTTCAGATAACAGACTTCAAAGTGGCATTTTAGAATGATTATTCGTTTTTTTACATTATCTCTCTCTCTCTCTTGTTCAGAAGGGGAAAAAGTGTCAACGAACCGTCCGTCCCCAGGAAGCGGTCAGCATCACGTTTGCCGGATGTTCCACGGCACAGCGGTATCGCCCTCGCACCTGCGGCGCCTGCACCGACGGCCGCTGCTGCACCCCGTCCCTCTCCCGCACCGTCCGCCTGCGCTTCCACTGCCCCGACGGCGAGGGCTTCTACCGGAACGTCATGTGGATCCAGCGCTGCAGTTGCAAAAAGAGCTGCCCCGGTCACCACAGTGGCCCCTCCAGTCCCTCCGTCAGCCTCCACAATGACATCCACGTCTTCAGGCACTGAAAGCTGACTCATCATCATGCCCATCCCTGAGGCTTGGCACACTGTGGGCATTAGACCCCGCCGAGCATCTCAACACCCCTCCTTCCGCCCTCCGCCCACACTCCACCCGGATGTGCCAGGGACAGCCCTGTCTGTCAGGAGGGTGGGAACCTCTCCCTCTTCTCACGCCAGACTATGGCATAGAGAAGCCTCTGGCAGCCGGACCTCCGCCCCACCCCACCCCACCCCTCTCCTCTCCCTCCAGCCCAAGCAGTACACTCGCTTGCACTTTAAGCTTCCTGCCGTAACGTCACCGGTTTGCCCACACTAGAGGTGTGTCGCTATATTCAATAAGGGACTGCTATCTTTCCATGGGAAGGGGCAGCACAGAGGACAGTGCACTTTAGTGTGTTGGCGCCTTGAACTGTTGGCAGAAATACTTTATTGAAACTTTATATTTTTATTTATTTGTGTGTTGTTGTTGTTGTTCGTTTTGTTTTTTGTTTTGTTTGTTTCTTAGTCCCTCTAAATACAGAGGAATGAATGAATGATATTTGACATGAGACACTTTGCCATTACAGAATGTTGTATAGGCAAAGGAGTGAGGATGTGAGAATGATGGGAAACACGTACTCTTTGTGAGAGATGCATTTATGGAAGAAAAGGGACAACATATGAAGGGTTTGATTTCAAAATGCTTTTTAAAAAAATCACATTATCCAAAACAAAGATGATTCCATGATTTCATACCTACATTTCATAAGCAAATGTCTTATGATGACATCATTTTAATTGTAAGTAAATTAAACACCCATAATATACTTTACCTGTATATTTAGCTAGTGCAGGTGTATCTCATTTTGAAATGAAACCCTTTATATAGTATATACTGTAGTCACAAGTGATTGTATTAACTTGTAATTGTTTCTGTGTGTGTGTGTGCGTGTGCGTGCGTGGCTAGATGTGTTGCGAGTTACTTTCCGTCTGTGTATTTGGTAAAGCATGAGAAACTGAGCGTTTACAGGTGAATGTGTACTTTATACCTAAATGAAAGAGTATAGTATGTAGAGACTTCACTCACCATTGTGGAGTGGCAATATTTGGAGGTCGCCTCATTTTTCGGGGTGTGTTGTTTTATGTATCCCTCACAATGTAGATACTTCACTTGGAGGGAATGTGTGTGTGTGTGTGTGTGTGTGTGTGTGTGTGTGTGTGTGTGTGTGTGTGTGTGTGTGTGTGTGTGTGTGTGTGTGTGTGTGTGTGTGTGTGTGCGTGTGCGTGTGTGTGTGTTGTATGTATGCTACATTTATTCTGTGGATTATTTTGTCTGTAGACCTTGATCATTCTCGTCCAATAAAAACATAAAAATGTAACCTTTCTTTGTCTGAGTTTTGATGGAGGGAAAAGTGTCAACTACTGTATCTGGCAGATAGGTGAGCGAGTGGGAGAGAGGAGTGTGTGTGCGTGTGCGTGTGCGTGTGCGCGTGTGTGTGTGTGTGTGTGTGTGTGCACGCTTCACTGTCCCTTGCCAGGTTTTCCCTGATAGCCTCAGAATGCCAATAGATAACTTATAGGGTTTTTAGATAAAAGTAAACCATTGGACTATAAATTTGGTTAATGTTCCCATGATGAATAGGTTTGGCTATCACCGGTGGAAATTGAACCGATACTCTGTGCAGTGTCAGTGTCATGTTCTACCCATTAACTTACTGTACACTGGGAATGGAATCCTAAATCCTGGTGCTACAGAAGGAAACTTTACTCATAGAACCACATCGCTCACTGAAAGTAAATGATTTTTGGTGAGCGATGCAGTTGAATGATGAAGTATAAATTAGGCTTAACTCCAGCTGTGTTAGCGCCATGCTCTACCAATTGATTTATACAGGATTTGGAACCCATAAACCACGTTTCAACCAGTGGCCCCAGGTTCATGTTCCTTCATGGCCTTATACAACATACAGGCTGGCTCTGGAGCACAAACATTACGGCGGACTCCTAAATTCCACACCCTCCTCTCTCTCTCTCTTTCTCTCTCTCTCGCTCCCGTCTCCTGTCGTTGATGAGTTGAGATAGGAACACTCTGACCTATATTTCTGGATGACATATTGAGAACCTCTGGCATATGCTTCATTTCAAAGAACACTCCAATTGGTCAGATAGTGGCAATGCAAAAACACTATGTTCAGAGTGGCAGCCCAATTTGTCCCATTTTTGGCCTATGAAGATTGGAATCAGGAATCGGTTTTATTGGGTGGCTCACCTGCTAAGAGCGCATACCATTAACCCATTAAGAACTTTAAATCCGGGAAAGCATCTGTGTCATTTTAGATGATGCTATGCATATACCATAATACCAAACATTTTTAATTTTTAATAAATTTTAATAAAAAAATATATCTGCTACGTTTTCAGAAAATGTAGGATTTAGAAGTTTTTAAAAATCGGCCTCAGGTCTAAATTGGTTAAGGCTCAGTCCTTGTGCAGCTGGCCAGGGTTCGAATCTGACCCAAGACCCTTTGCTGCATGTCCTTCCCCATCTCTTTCTCTCCTGTCACTATATCAAATAAAGGCTTGAGAATAAGTTAGATAAAAAGATTGGTTTTATCAAGTCTGAAAAGCAGAAACCACATGGGAACAGATTTGAACCACATTTCTGGGTGGTCTAAAGATGTGTCTCAGTCTGGTCACTTGAAAACTGATTTATACTTCGCCATACAACAGTGTCGCTCACCAAAAATAACCAATCTACATGCTCCACAACATTGTGAGCTTGTAGATTGGCTATTTTTTATCTGAATACACAGATCTGTTCCGATCACTTGCAAATAAGAGTGTGGACGGGTACTCTTAGTTAAAGACAGAAAAGATAAGTCAGCAAACCAAAAGACATTAATTTACACAACACTGATGATAGTGCTGTCAAACAAGCTATACCTGGACTCTTTAATCTGCATTATAATTTTATACAATATGTAGTGGGGGTCCCTGCTTCATCTCTTTCTCTCAGCTAAGGGGTCCTTGGCCTGAGTAACGTTGAAGACCCCTGCTTTAAAGGTTTAATGACATTCACTTTTACACCACATTCAAAGTCTTTGTCCTGGTCCTTCAAAAGTGTACAAAAAGTTTTAAGTGAAAATTCCATTCCAGTGATCAATGGCAGGTGTTTTTCTCTCACATTTCTAAAGCCTTTTCAACTGCAATGAAAAAAGAAATCTTTGCCTGCGGGTGTCGCTGGTGAGGGATTTTGCCTGTCAATCATCGCCTCTGCTCCGCCCCCCCCAAAGGAAAGGATAGGGGAGGGGAGGGGCGAGGAGGAGAGTGGGCGGGATTATTCGACAGTGACCTCACTGTCGAAGGGCCAAGCTCAGATTACTTTTCAGCCTAATTATTCAGAAAACCCCAGACCACAGAAAATCCACTGAATGTTTTAAGTTCAGGTTTTTTGGGTGTAATTGAGGTCATAAAACCCCAAATAAAACATTGAAAATAAAAAAAGTGAAAATGAATGTCATGATACCTTTAAATTACTTGAAATTCAAGATTGTTGGGAGCAATGGACAATACAGTGGGTGTCAGAAATTGTAGCCAAACACAGGAATGTATGAAAGTCGTTGACATCTGCAATATTGACATCTGCAATATTTTGGTTTGGTATTCCCCTCACACTTAGTAGTTAGTACTGAAATATAAAATCAACACCAAAAACATACTTGCAAACTCTATTTCAACCAGGTCTGGAAGAGATATGGCTGAACGCCCAATTTATACTTTGTCGCCGATTTCAGTTTAAATCACATGAAATCTGAAACTCTGTATTGTGGTGTGCCCCAAGGTTCAGTCCTTGGTCCTAGTTTGTTTTGCTTCCCTTGGACAGATAATAAGGCACTTTAAAGGTATCTCTATCACTGTTTCACAAGACATTAAATTATATGTCCCATTGAAACCGTTTTAAACTATAGGAGACTGTGTTTTTGAGCTTATGGCTTTGGAAACTTTGGAAATCTCTCCCTTTGGTCTTAAGATCTGTGCATGGTCACCTTTAAAAAGCAGCTCAAGACCCATTTGTTTAGACATCCTTTTTCTCATTTTTGAATTCTGTTTTTTTTGTGTGTGTGTTTTATGTTTGTATTATGTTTTATTGCCTCTCTGTGACGCACTTTGTGACATCACTTCTCTCAAAAGGTGCTATACAAATAAACGTGCTTGTTTACTAAATACAACAGGCAATAGGTCAAATAACAGGCATCCCTTTCTGCATCCTCCTTTCACTGTGGCAGAATTCTTTCCCTGGCCTACCGACAGACAGGAACCTAAAGCACACATTGTATTCCATCATCACCATGGAGATATTTCTGCCATTTGCCATCTTTGTCACTGAAGGCGCCATTGGCTCCCATTTGCCTCAGACTGCACGTCTTTGCACTGGTGACAAATGTTTGTCTGTTTGTCTTGACTGTTTGGTATGGTACATTCAAGTCCCACTGCCGGAGGATTGCACACTGATATTGGTGTCTGGGACAACATTTGACCAGTCATATTCCAGGAAAGCTTGTTCTGGTATTTCACTGAAATCCATGGAGTTATGAGAATCATGGGCTGGGAGAGACAGTATTTGGAGGTTCATAGACATGGGCTGTGGTTGAGCCAAATGATTTGTCATGTCCAATATACCTGGATGCCTAGTTTGCTGCCTTGGAACAACACATGATTTGTTTAATTCTTCAAGACAAGACAAATAAAATAATTAATAAAGTGTGTCAATGTGTTGGCATTGCAAATGAACACATACTATATGCATGCACGACACAAAGTGAACAAGCACAATGACTGAATCTCTTGATTTGAAACAACTGGCTCCAGCTCAAAGCTTTAAAAGGATCCCTGGCTAATACGCCTTATATGCCCAAACAGTGGGTCGGGAGTCTTGGGGACCCAATTGTGGGTCACGGAGAGATTTTTGTGGGTCGCAAGTAAATATCCCCATTTTTGTATTATTATTAGGCCTATTTTTATTTCAAAAGAATTTCATAAATAAAATTAAAACAATTGAAATAAATTTCACAAATGTAACTTTTAAGCGGCAGTGACAATTGCCGATCTACAAGCTTGTAGATCTGCTATTTTCACTACTTGTTTGGGTCCCGTGGAGACATCAAATTTCTCTTTTGGGTCACGGGCTAAAAGATTTGGGAACCGCTGCTCAAGATGAGTTAAAGGGATACTTCACTTTCACATAAAATAAACATTAAAAATAAATATAAAAAAAAAATGAAAGAAGTTATGGCAAAATAAAGGCCCCCTCACACATTAGTAGGACACTCTAATGCGTGAGGGGGCCGTGATTTTTCCATTACTTTTTTCATTTATTTTTTATATATTTTTTAAATGTTTATTTTATGTGAAAGTGAAGTATCCCTTTAATATGGTGCAGCTTTTAGCGAACATGGAACCTGATAGACACATGGAGAAGGTAAAGTAAAGGCTTTTAGATCTGTCCTTCATACAGTACGGTAGGACCTGGTTAACACCAAACCGCTTCAGGCACAAGAAGGAGAAAGTAGAGCAGCGGTTCCCAAACTGTTTGGCTCGGGACCTAAACTATGGTGAAAATAGCCGATCTACAAGCTCACAACGCGTGACGCGTTGTGAGCTTGTAAATCTGCTATTTTCACTACACTTCTTAAAAGTGTTTTCTTTCTAATTCATGAAATTTCTTTGATTTATGTATTTATTTTGAATTTGTTTTTAATTTATGAGAAACTGTGATGAAAATGTAGGATTTTTTTGAAAATCTTCTGAAATAATAATAAAAATAAAATGTAGGAAACAAATAAAGGGTATTTACTCGCGACCCATAAAAATGGGTCCCGACCCAGTGTTAGGGAAACAGTGAAGTAGAGCACCAAGTGGAAGGGCTCCTGTGCATGACAGAGAAGCTTGCAGTACTCAACTCCAGTACTTGAGTTAAAGTAGATACTCCTGGTCAAATATTACTCCACTACAATTTAAAGTTGCTCATTCAAATTTTTACACAAGTTTAATTGTAATTGGTTTAAAAAACACTTAGGCATTATTCAAAAGTACATGCTTTAAAAAAATACTAAAGTACAAAATGTGTACAAAGGTATATTTTCTTTTTAATAGGCGTGGCGATGTGAAGTGTTTGAGCTTGTAGATCTTTGATGTTCTCTATATTTGAAATAGGGCTTACAGGTATAAGTGGTTAATTCATAATGTACTTTTTCCCTTCTTAGAAATGTATAGTGGAGTCAAAAGTACAATATTCGTCTTTGAAATGTAGTGTCAAAGTTAAAGTCAAAGTATCCCAAAATACTCAAGTACTTAATTACAGTACTCAAGTAAATGTACTTTGTTACTGTTCAGCACTGCTGTAGATGTGACTCATCTGTACTGTACATCACAGTGGAGCCAGTATCTAGTGTTTGGCTGCCTTCAATCCTGCGATGCTACAGAGGAGTTTATTTTGGCTCGGCGGCCAGACTGGAAGTTACAGGTGTCGTCCGGCCTCACAGAGAACTGTGACTTTCGGCACAGACTCGTCAGAGGAACAGGAAATATGTCGGAAATCAACGGGATCTCTGAGATTTGATGGACGGTGGCACAGAGCAGTGATTCTCTCGACCTGATTAATTTCAAGGACCCCATGGTTTGATAAGCGTTAGGTTTCCGGACCCCAATTTGATAGGAATTCTACCCCAACATACACATTAACATCAGTGTTTAATTTAGGGGGTCCAAACCAAATGGACCCTTACGTATTTGGTTTCCTAACTATCAAATATGTATCCCCTGGACCCCACTTAAAAGGACCCCTGGGACTGTGAAGTAGGCCAGAGTAAGGAAAACCAGCACCCTTCCCCCATATGTATCTTATTCTTCTTTTTCTTTCGGCTAATTCCCATCGGGGTCGCCACAGCGGATCATCTGTTTCCATCTGGTTCTGTTTTCATGCGTCTTCCTCTGTGATTACCGCTACCTGCAGGTCCTCTCTCACCACATCCATAAACCTCCTATTTGGCCTTCCTCTTCAGCATCCTTCTCCCAATGTACCCCTCATCCCTCCTTTGCACATGGCCACACCATCTCAATGTTGCCTATCTTGCTTTATCCCTGAACCTTCTAACCTGGGCTGATCCTCTAATGCAGTGGCTTTCAAACCTTTTCATATCAAGGTCCATTATTTATTCGGCATTTGAGCCACAGAACCACCGTTTGATGAGATTTAGCCTCTCAGACCCAAGACATAGAATATTTTGTTATCGTTGGATAAGGTTTTGTCCACAATTCCATGCTGTGTTAATGTTGCTACCATAGGAGAGATAACAGGCAAATGTTGATCAAAATAACAATTCTTCAATTAAGTAATGCAGATGTTTAACAATAATTTAACTCTTGAGAGAGTAAAATGAAACCAAATGGACCTGTAAGGGTCCATTTGGTTTCATTTTACACTCTCAAGAGTTAAAGATCTAATAACGATCCATTTGGTTACCAACTCTCCATCATTTAGCTGGGGACCATCTGGAACCCCCTCAAGGACCACTGGTGGTCCCCGGACCACTGGTTGAGAACCACTGTTCTAATGTAGTCATTTCTGATCTTGTCCTGCATCCTCAATTTTGCCTCGTCCTTTTGTCAGTGCCACCGTTTACAAGCTATACAGGCTGGTCTCACTACCGTCTTATAATGTACATCTTCCCTCTCACTCTTGCTGGTCCCATTCTGTCAAAAATCACTCCTGAAATTCAGGCATCAATTCAACATATAACTGATGATGACAGGTGCCCATAAAAGCAATGACAGGTTAATTCTCTCCCATGCTTTTGACAATGAACTTCATCCTAAAAAAGCACAAGGGATACTCACATCAGTTCCTTTGTACTGGTGAAAGAGTTCGATGTTATGT
>NC_137608.1:17409122-17416622 GCF_963280865.1 Gymnoscopelus braueri | reverse complement strand
AGTATGGGGTGGAGGAGATGAAGCCGGTGGTTTTAGTTCCGAGGCCTGGAGACTGAACAATCTATGTTTTGAATATTGATTGAATATTTTATTAGGCAGAAATTTTAAAGTACAGTTAAAACACTTTGTCTAAAAGGCCCGTCCAAAAAGGTTTCCATTGAGGTCCTTGGTATTCAATTCATATACATATAAAGTAGCACCAACAGTTCAATATCATCACAAAAAAACTGAAAAAGCACTATAGTATGTACTGAGTCAGAAAAAAATAAAATGGGGGTTGAGAGTCAAAGGAAGGGGGGGGTCGTCTGTCTAAGGGAGAAGTGGTACTACCTCCCCCTGTCTTGTGTTTGCAGACTGTTTGGGCACAGCGGGGCATGCAGCGCCTGTGGCCAGTCGATCCCGGCCAACGAGATGGTGATGCGGACACAGGGGAATGTTTACCACCTCAAGGTAAGATCAAGATGTCGCCTCCTCGCATCAATATGCGTCACTGCTGCTGCTCTTTGACAGAAACATCTGGCCACATTTCAAATATCCACTGACCCTTGCAAGTGCACTTGAAATAACTTTTCTGATGAACATGGTTTGCCTTAGAGCTATATGTTTGATGGGCTCGTGACCTACACTTGATGATCTACAATTCGTGTCAAGAAACCCCCAAATCTATATGCATTTGGCCGTGGACCCCCATCTGAAAATATTTTGTGCCAGGGCCCCCATAAAGAAGATTTGTGTTAAAGGAGTAGTTCACCCCCAAAATGACTTTTTTTCTATTGATTACTCACCCCATGGAGCCTTGAATTCATGGATATTTTTTAGTTTTTGTCGCATTCCTTCCTTTATTATTTGATTATAATAAATTTAGCCCCATTGATTCCGGTAGGAGACACAAATGCATTTGTGTCTCCTACCGGAATCAATGGGGACAAATTTATTATAATCAAATTATTGTCTTAGGAATGCCACAAAAACAAAAATAAATCCATGAAATCAAGGCTTCATGGGGTGTGTAATTGATAGAAAATAAGGCATTTTTTGGGTGAACTCCTCCTTTAACTTGTTTTCAAAATGTTCACAATTTCTCAAGATTAAAAAAATATGTTTTGAAAGTAGCCGATCTACAAGCTCTCAACGCATTGTGGCACGTTGTGCTTGGAGATGGGGTATTTTCAAATAGCCGAAGTACAAAATAGGGTTAACTCGGTTGAACTAATTTTGATGCTATATTAACAAATTTTGCCCTTTGAGAGCCACTAATCTAGACTAACCTTTGCTTTTTTTTCTGATGCCACCAGTGTTTCAGCTGTGCCACCTGTAGAAACAGACTCATGCCTGGAGATCGCTTCCACTACGTCAACGGCACAATCTTCTGTGAGCATGACAGACCCGGTGCGAGCCTGCTCACCAGCCACCTGCCCCCACTTCAGAGCAACTCTGTGCTGACAGACCAGAAGGTGAGAGAGAACAACAATTGAGTGGCTGTAGCCATAATATTACTGTACCATCTGTACTGAGTACAGCAGTGGTTCTCAAACTTTTTCATAAGGATCCTCAAAATTATATGTATTTGGCTGCGGACCCCCCATCTGAAAAATATTTTGTGCCAGGGATTTTTCAAAAATAGCAGCTCTACAAGCTCATAGCGCGGCACTCTGTGCCGCGCTATGAGCTTGTATATCTGCTATTTTTGAATAGCCAAAGTATAAAATATGGTTAAAGTGGTTAAAATGATTGTGACGCCATATTAACAAATTTAGCTGGGGACCCCCTGGTACACCCCCAAGGACCCCTGGGGGTCCCCGGACCCCACTTTTAGAACCAATGGAGTACAGACTCTACTTTAGTCACAAATACTATTTGTGACTAAAGTAGAGTTGAGCCCTATTTTACATTTAGTGGAACGATTATGTTGCACAGTGAAAACAGCCACTAATAGGCTTACAAATCGTCACATTTGTTTTGAGCTGATATCGGGTTAATCAGTTATAATATATATTATACTGCATATTCTAATCAAAATGCAGCAAAAGGAGAACCCCCCAAGCCCCAAACTAGGAATGGTACAAAGATTCTTATGGACAAACAATATAAAACCAGCAGAAACACCAAATTAAAATATGGGAACACTCCACAATAGTTGAGATGCTAATGTCTAGTCCTCCGACCTTGACCGGATCAATTAAGAGGATTTAGTGAAAGAAGATAATCTATAAAGGTTCATAATAATGATGTTGCAGGTTTGCTTCTAACATTTGGCTATAGGATCTTCTAAGGAATAAAATGCAACAATGTAAGCAAATGTTTTTGTGAAGGCGAGTTTTCAGATTTCCAGTTTTAACTCACGTTAAGCATATCAACATCTCCCAGTATTCAAATTCTAGGGTCCCATGTTATTTCAAAATCTCTGAAAAGTAAGCTTCTTTCTCTTCTGAGAAAGGACAACTCCAGATTAGGGCTAGACAGTAAATTATTTATCGTTTATGATTGTAATAATAATAATACTTTGCGTATAGTTTATTGTGAATCGTGATGCATACTGTATGTCTGTTGTCTAAATTAACACAACAAAGCAATTACTAACTAAAAACGAGATATCTGAACTACTTGAAAATGAACAGTAGTTTGACTCCTCATTACTATGCAGTCCAAGTGTTTTCCCATACCTAGATATTTATCGATATCAGAAGAGGGACTTCTGGTTAGCGTGATATCACATTGTTCATCCATATCGCTCAGAGCAATACTCCGGAGCACATGGAGCAGATTACATTCAGCCACTTTTCACCTTTGACACATGGCAGAGGATTTCCTGTCAAATGTGTGTAGTCTGTGAGGGGTAAAATAGGTTACAGTTTGGGATCTTTCCAAGATATGTCGCCACGTCACTAATATTGTTCTGCAGCATTTGTATTAAGATGCGTTATAAATTCTGTTATTTATTTATTACTTGACGTTTATGGTACCTCAGCAGCATTGTTCCTCTCCTTTCTCTTGAACTTTAGGTTTGCTGAGTGCAGAACAGAACAGTCCTTCACTTCCTCATCTGCCCGTCCATACTTCCCGTCTCTTGACCTGCTCCCGATGCTATTGTTGTGGAACCGTCGTCCAGTCTCCCTCTCACACAGGAGGAGGACAATGTCTCTCACCCTGTTATCCTAAGATATACCCCTTCTCTATCACCCTCTCCGCCAGAGACAGTGTCCCTGCATAAAAAAGCATTACAATTCATGTTGTGTTCAATGTTAAGGTGGTCGGTCTGTCCTTCGTGCAAAGACTCATGTTGGGACCACAAGGGCAAGGGTCCTTCAGGAGGACTAAGGGAATACGGGAACGTGCTAAAGAATAAACCCCCTTGCCTTTCAACAGGAAGAGGAACAAAGACGATCATGTGAATACGGGACCACCCTTAAGAGACTATTGTTGCCAACAATCCATTTGTGCCAGGTGGCATTTTTACTCCCCAGAGAGTCTGTATGTATGTCTTCTTTGGTGATCTTGGCCCTTTTCTGTTGTGTGTGTTAATCTCAGATCTTATACACAAGGTTTGACCTTGTACAATGATGGGTGTCTGATTAAGCTGGAGATGAGAAAATGCTAAATTTGTTTTTTTATAATGAAGGTATTGTTTTTCTCTGTAAAAGTTATATTTCTTATCTCGTCGAAAGAACCGTTCAGTGTGTGGAAATAATTGATGTAGATTTAAAAAAGAAAAAAATCCCTATTAAAAGATGTTATTGTAACATATCGTGGTGTAAAGTGAGATGTTTTGGAAGTCCCTTTTAGCTGCGTCAGGGTGCCGTTGTGGTATTACGTGGCGGGACCTAGCGCTTGTGGCGTTCTCTCTCTCTCTCTCTCTCTCTCTCTCTCTGTAGCCCTGTATGGTGAATACATGGTTGATTACCCTGAGGAATGGAATTAGGGGGCTTGAGCTCTGACCATTTACAGAAGCAATTAAACATGAGCCGTGTATCTGTGCTGCTGGAGCCCCTGGGAGGCTGAACTTTGGGCATATCCCGTGGTTGACTGGCTGGCTGGCTGTCTGACTGTCTGATTGGCTGACTAGCTGGCTGACTGTCTGTAATAAAGCCTAATCTGAGAGCAGGCTAATTAAAGGGGAGTTACCCCCCCTATGCATCCAGGGCATTTGGAACAATCTGATGTATTTACTGTTTACCATGTTGCAATTAAAGCACACAAGCACACGCATAGCCTAGTTTGTTTCGCCTCTCACCTCTTTGTTCTTTGCCACTTCTTGTCTATGAAATCTGAATATTTCTTAAATGGTTCAGCATATCCGTTTCCAATTTGCACCAACTTTGTATGCGTATCTATTTATATTTAATGCACTGTAAACCAAAGTCTCGTCGTACCTTCAGAGGTTGAGAGTTAATCTCGGTGCGATAGCTGCGGTAGAATACACAGAGTGGAGGAAACATAAGATAGCATCTGCTCTATTTTCACACCTTGCCTGGGAGCGTGGCAGCCATCAAACTTGCACCTTAATACGCTTAGCTATTTCAAAAGTCCCACTTGTCACGGTAGGTGCTGATACGGCATCAATTATTTATTCCACGTCTGATCGGGAAGCGTCACGCAAATTCATTAACGTATGCAAATGATTACAATTACAATTATCTTTGTATCGCGATGGCAGAGAAATAAAACCTCGGCACATTCCGAGTCCCTCTGCACCACAACTTACACTTTGCATTCAAACCAATCAAGCCTCATCTGCCTTTTCCTAATTAGGCGGAACGTTTTCAGATGCCAATTAGCAGGTCTCATGAAAAGACTCTTTGGCAGGAGGCGTTGTCTTTTATCAGAGCTTCTGCAGGTGTGTGGCTCACCATGTAGCCTGTGTCATAGGAAAGTGTTTATTCCCGCTAATTAATCATATTAACACATGCAGATGAGTGTAATTGCCTGAGCTCCTCCGCCTCATGCTGCGTGAAGACACGAGATGAGCTGGGGATATTTTTACGCTTTTTTACACTCCGTGATGGAAGATGGGGAAGAGGAGACCAGTCGCAGAGAGAGGCCTCCTTCCACCCCGGCAACTCCTGTGATACAGTTCCAAGGAAGGATGGCCGCCATCTTTGTCGGGCCCAGGTCTCTTGTGGATGCTGATCCACTGGTCTCAATGCCAACAGTACTTCCAGTGAGATCAGCTGTGCTTTATGACTATGCCTCTCGCTCTTTCTGTGTGGAGACGCCACACTGTAAATTCCTGAGTGTTAATTGAACTCTTGAGAGTAGAGTTACGGGTCCATTTTTACACATTTGTACGCTCTCAATAGTTACAACTGTGCAGACTTGAGGGGTGTGGTTGGAGTGTTCCGACCATGTGCTGGAATGAGCTGCCAATGGTGTCCTCCCTTCTCAGTGTGGTCATATGTAGACCATTATGTCATTATGTATTGTAAGAAAACACAGATGAGCAATTTCCGCTAGGGTTTTTTTGTTTTTGTATCTCGAATGTGTTTTTCAGGCTGTGTTTAAGTTGTATTCAACAGTTTCAGGCGAAGCTTTCATTGTGGGAGAATCACGTTGACGTTGGCCTCATAATTACACAATTACAACCACTTAAGAAGAATGGAACTTTGTTTTTGGAAAGAACTGCAGAACAAACATTCATTTGACCTCAATGTGAACTAGGCTAGAGAGGTATGTGCAGTGGAATCCATTGCCAAGTCCAAAGCTATCCACTGTGTGTGTGTGTGTGTGTGTGTGTGTGTGTGTGTGTGTGTGTGTGTGTGTGTGTGTGTGTGGCGGTGTTGAATGCTGATGGACAGGTATGACCACACCGCACTATATTTTTCAGGCCCACCTTCCTCCAGACGCACACAGTTTGAAGATTGATGTTGTTGTTGCTCGGCTACAATCTGGTTTTGGCAGTTTTCAATTTCCAGGAATGTAAATGGTGTGGTAGCGTATTAAAAGGAATTTAGCTAGGGCTATGCTAAGAATCCTTCTGAAAACCGCGCAGTCTGCCAAAGCTATTCTTGGTATCTTCCATCCAATCCCAGATGGCTTGTGACAAGGAGCTGAAAACAACTTCCACAATGTACACCCAATTTGTCATTACCATATTGTATTGTAAATGTTCAGACGACCCACTATATGTATGATCCCCTGTGCTATGGCGGTTGCATAATCCACAGTCAATCAGTGAAACATCAGACATGACTGGAGCATGTGGTCGGGAGGCTGTAGACACAGGCATGTTTCCAGCCGTAATTTCACCACTGTCTTAGGCAATGGGAGAGTAAAAGAGCATGTCTTTAATGACAAAGAGAGACGACTTTACGACTCGGTACCTCACACGGGAATGTCAGCGAAGAGGGAGAGAAAGAAAAGTTCTCCTGGCCAATCGGAACGCTTTGAATAATTAAAGTGATCGGCTTAATTAGCTCAATTACGTTAATTTGACCACGGAACACGGCCATATGGTGAAAGGAAACAAAAGAGGGGGGAACTAATTAAAAGTAAAATAATGAGGATTTTAATTAACTGGCTCCCCAGACAGCAGAGCGCGGGGATCAGGAGCCTGCTACCATAATTAAAGTGCTGTAACGCTGGCAACATCTCTCCTCTCTTTCTTATATCTGTGAGGGCTCTATCCATCTAATTAAATCTGTAAATAAATTAGCAACATTGGAGGGTTCCTGCTTGACTTAACACCGCCTGCAATCCACCCCCCACCTTCCCAATAACACGCTCACCTTACTTTCAGCACTCCACTGCCAATGTGTAGGCATAAGGTTGAGCGAAGGTCTGTCATTAACAGCAGGTTGTGGGTAGAGGATATGTGTTTTTGGTGTCACTCGGATGTGCTTGAGGCTTGAGCAGGTTTGTCTTGGGCTTCCTCCTGTTTGTGAACCCAGAATCTCTTCAAAGATACGTATTCAAACACGTAAGTATAGACTGTCAGATCGGGGCGCAAATGGAGGTGACGCAGCAGGCCTCTGAGCTTCACTTTTCACAACATTAACCACATAAATCCCATATGGTTAAGTGGAGTTACTCAGAGCTCTTTATCATAATGTCTTTTCTGTTCTCTGTTATTGTGAGGAAAGCTTTCGCTGAAAATAGCCGTTCACTGTCGATCTGCTATTTACTGCAAAAGCCTTTCCCACAATAAGGATGCTGGGGTTTTAAGTGGTTAAGCGTCCTCATTCCTGGATGGATTTTTCATACTTAAATGGTGCGGCATGCTCTCTCTCAGTGTTCACTCCAAAAAAAAAAGAAAAAGAAATCCCACTGAAATGCCGCATCCACATGTCTTTGCCCTCGTTCAGCAGCATCCATATTCAGACTGCCGCTAAACCCTTTCTCCTCTGTGCAGTGCACGCCACAGTCCACGTGCAGGACACCCCCCCCCCCCGGAAGCGCAGGGGTTTTCATTAAAATGCATTCAGATTGACAAGAGACTTATTTGCATATTAAATTAACAACCACTTAAGAGTTCTGAGCGAACTGTTACACTGCCAGCTCCAAGTA
>NC_137608.1:17291622-17396622 GCF_963280865.1 Gymnoscopelus braueri | reverse complement strand
AACCTTTCTACCATTCTAACCATGTACATGTTTGAATTCCCTCTCAGCTGTAAAAGTTTAATGTTTCTTAATTTGTTCTTTGGCCACAGTGCTTGGAATAGTCAGGGCATTATATAGAATGGATATTTGTATGAATGGTACTGTGCAGATTTCCTGCTGTATAAGATTATGTTACAAAATAGATGACGTATTTAGATTCACTAGATCATTCTTACATGCTTCTAAACAATTAGCTCCATTGTCATTATATCACATTGTTGAAAACAACATTTAACGCCACGACGCCACCACAGTAAAGTCAAACTGCCAAAGTCAGTACCTCCATTAACCTTTGCTTAGTTTCAACTCTAAATAATGACTCATTTGGCTGGTTCCACTCTATGGGGCCCAGGCCTGTTGGCACCAGGTGCCCATCTTTTAGCCTCAATCAATCCCAGCCTGATCTAGCCCTGTGTGTTTGCACAGCTTGCCGCCCGAACAGTCATACTAATCCAATACATTACCTGAAAGCAAAGCAAACTAACACAACCTGTCATGGTGTGAAATGGCCACATTTTGATTGTCCTGAGGGCGAGGACACAGAAGGTTTTGATATGTACTTATGCTGAATTTATACTCTGTTATTAGGCCTGTCACAATTATTACATCATCGTCTAATCGCAATTATTTGAGATAATCGCAATTATTTGGTTTCCATGTTGAACATTTTTCATATATTTTCAAACATTAAAAAAAAAATGTGGAAATAGCAGATCTACAAGCTTGTGGGTCAGCTATTTATTTTCTGCAATTTTTGGTATAAAGTTATTCAATATGTCAGTAATTTCTTTGTATAATAGGTTATGTGTCATATCTGCCATGTGCAACTTCAAAGCCTAAAAGCCAAACAGAAATGTGATTTTTATGTTCCGGTCTTCAACGACAAAAACACAATTAAATTCATCACAATTATTTGAGTGACAATTAATTGTCATGTAAGATGTCATAATCGTCATGGCCCTATCTGTCATACAACAATGCTGCACGCCCCAAAATAGCAGATCCACAAGCTCAAGCTCGAGCTTGTAGATTGGTTCTTTTTGGTCCTGTGCCGAAGTATAAATCAAGCTTCAGCGGAAGTTGGCCGTCTGGTTAGTTAACAATGTGATTGGAGTTTTGAGGTTTAGTGTAATTATTGGAATTATTACTTCATCCTGATGTACTGTAATTGCATAAATGTTACGATGAATCACGTTTTCCTCAGGAAATTGGCTTGAATTTTGTATATTTTGTTGATACTGCTGTTGATGCTAATCATCTCTGCAATTAAAATAATTGTTTCTTTGTGTGAGCTTGCAGTTTCCAGTCTCATGTTGTACTGTATATATTATTATTATTATATCATACAGGTCTTTGTGACTCACATTTAACGAGACACACATTACAGTCACTGATCTTATCTTTTTACAGTACTAACATTAAGACATTCAGACAAAAGACATGTCTACATTTGGTTTACAAGAGATCTAAATGTGGAGATAATTTTGATCTGAATTTATGAGCAGAGGCTCAATGTGTGTCCCTGCTAGTTTGATTTCCCCACTCAACCTCTGTTTATCTAAACAAGTAATTACATGAATGTTATGAAATTAGAGGTTTGATTCACGGGCAATTTACATAATCCCAAATGTGAGCGATACACCATTACCCTCATAATCTGTAAAGTTAAGACTGGAAAAAGGGCAAAGTACATTAGTCAGATTGGGTGAGATAAGTTATTGCTAACAACTAATAACGAGCGAGCTGGAAAAATGGAAATGCAAACTCATTTACATTCATTTGGTAATAGCTGTAGTCTTCTGATGCATCCTATAATGCATTCCCTTGCAGGTAACCGTTTTACGGATAAAAATAGATTTTAATCTCATTAAATACCAAACTGTTATTATGCAGGGAGAGGGAGAAGCAGACTAATAACATCATTTTTGTGCAGGTGTGCTTTGTGTTGCTTTAGGCCTACATGTGCGTGCGTGTATATATATATATATCTACATACATGACCCAGAATAAAGACAGAGCAGAGACAAAATGCAAAAGCGAGACAGAGAGGAAAAGAGACAACTAGGGAGAATGTGTGTGTAGATATGCACCCTCGTTTACCTCCCACCCTTGGCTATCTAAATGAGAGACTTTTGTTATATAAACAGGATGTAGACCTCAAGTTGCAAATGAGATATTCTAGAGAGCAGGCAGCGTGCTTGTGAAATTGATATATATTCCAAAGGGTGAATGCTAGTGTCAAAGGGGTGCTGATGAGAGGTGGTTATTGGCATGGAGAGCCCGCTCTGCTCTCTTCTTATGGGAGAGTCAGTTCTCACCTCGCCTCTCCTTCACAACGATGCAGAACAGCCTCTAAGCTCTATTTTTGTATGCTCAAATTGTATTGGGTTGCTGCTGATTGTCGTAATATCTCAACAGGCTGTTAAATTCATGGAGGCTTCAAGAGGAGTCAGGGGGAGGAGGAGACGTGGATGGTGATCTAGCAGCGCATGCAATTGAACTCAATGTTATATATATAATAGGAGCAGAGCAGAGGTGTGGATGTCAGGAAAAAAAACATGTTCACATTATGACTGACCTTGGCTACATGCTCATAAGGAACCAAGCATGCTCTAAGACCCTACGAACAGCAGTGCGACCTGTGGTATTTTGACATTACACACACGTGCGTGCGGGCATGCACACGCACGCACATTGCATTCACGCACACACTATGCTGCTGCAGTGAGCCCACCATAAAGAATGAAGATAATAGTGTGCTCAGTGAGCACTCTAACTCACATAGGAATGTGTGTAATGCTAATTCAGTCAATTAAACCCTCTATACTTAGTAAACTTGACCTGAGTTGACCTAGTAATTGGTCCACTCTTTTTTCCCCTCTACACCAAATGTCTTCACTGAAAAGAACCAATCTACAAGTTCACAACGGGTCGTGTTGTGGCGCATTGTGAGCTTGTAGACTGGCTATTTTTGCCGAATGTTCCACCCAGAATATGGATGCTAGGGTTCAAGTGGTTAATATCCAGTTCTCCCCTGTGGCACATCCTCCTGGCTCCCCATCCCATGTCTATTTCACACACACCCTACAGATGTATCTAGTAGCGGCCAGCTGTTTCATTTTCATTTTTGTAAAATGAAGAAGTCGGTTTGAGACTTTGTTTAAATGTATCTAGTAGTTAAATGTGTTTTATACTCATACAGATCGTTGTAGCAGCCATTTGACCATATAGTGCAGGTAGATTGCACTGGAAAATCCACTGTCTGTAACGCAGTAGTGGGCAGCATGGGTACGGCAGGTTGGAGTGAGCAGATGTTAAATAGCAAAGGAGGTGCCAACATGTTTCAACAAATCTTGCAGGGGCTGTGGGAAGGGAGCCCATAATCTTAAAACGAGTTTAGAGTCAGGCCAGATTTTGACAATATGCTTTAGAAAGGAGGGGAAATCAACCACATACTGTATGTAGATGGCCGGTTGGTATGTGCACACATTGGTCGGTATAGGGATTGTTATGTCTCAATAAAGTGCTCATTCAGCACATGTTCAATTTTCATTTTAAAACATATTACACAATGCAGGTTCAACAGAAGGCATTTGAAAATAGCAGATTAATGTGGGAGGCAGAACGCCCCAGGCTCACTGCATTGTGTGGGACACTCTTCCTCTGTGCATTGATCAACACTGCATGAGGGGAAAACGTGGGCTTTGCATCCGTGGAACAGAGTGCCGCCACTTAACAACAATAACCACCTCTACAGATATAGCCCACTATCTGAAAAGCTCGTACGGCAGGAGAAGAGGGTAAATGGGAGAAGATAGGCTGTCGGAAATCGATAAAAGCCATCTAACGCCTGAGGGGTCCCCCAATTTTCCACACAAACCACTCCACCCCCCGCGCAGAAAGGAAACAATAACCGCACATCAATACCTGCAATTGGGAGAAGGAGGGGCTGGAGACAGTGGGCACACGGCATGTGTGGGTCACCTCTCCGTCAGACAGAAAATGGGGCCCCAGCAATAGTTTGCATCAATTGAGTCCAGTGGGAGGCCGAGCACAAGGACTGAAAGTGGTGCCATTTGAACCGGACCGGTATAGAAAGTGGTCTGAAGGAAGGAGAGGTTTTTTTTCTGCTTTAAACCAGGAAGACAGGGGGATATAGGTGTTTTCAATTACCCACAAATTCAGAGCAATTGCCTCCCTTTTCTGACCACACCCCCCGCTGTGAGGTTGATGGCAGCTCCAAACAAGAAGAGGAGGGGAGATCGGCGCTGAAGGGCCGATTGTTTGACTATGGGTTGGTGGGAAGGAGGATGGGGGTGTGTGGGTGATGGGCGGGGGGGCTCACTTTTCATCTGTCTGTCTTGTTCAACCTTCCTCTGTCACCTTGGAGTCTTGTCTAAGCATTTTTTTTTTTGCTTTTCTCTCTCTCCCTCCTCTCTCTATCTTCTTTTTTCTTTTGCAATGGTAGGAACTTCAAAGTGTGTTTCAACTTCTGTGTAGATGTTGATAAGCCACTTCCTGACAGCAAGAGATATTCTTATTGCTGTTTACAGATAACAGACAGAGAGGCAGACAGGCACAGTTGTTCCATTCAGTAGAACAAGACTGTTTTTGTTTCTGCTTTGCAAGTGGTTAAATTTGACTCATGCATGGCATGTAGTCTTCATCTCACTGAGCGCTGTCACCATCTCTAGTTATTTATTGCTAATAATTTTTATGTTGTTTGTTGTGTTATGTAAATCATCGTACTAAATGTTTGCTTCCTTTTTGGTTTGCATTTCCATTGTTAAAGTATATATAATAGGCTGCTCATCCTTTTTCTCTGTTGAGTGTTTGTGTATGTATGAGTGCAACATTAGCAGTAGACAGACTCCCATCTTTTCCTGGTGACAGCAAAGTTGCACTTATATATGTGCTTATGCACTGTATGAATGTGCTTATGCACTGTATGAATGCGTGCGTGCGTGCGTGCGTGCGTGCGTGCGTGCGTGCGTGCGTGCGTGCGTGCGTGCGTGCGTGCGTGCGTGTTTCTATCAGCTTGCACTGACCTATGAAATAATGATAAGAATTTAAATGTGCTTTTGTGGGGAGCAGATAGTAAAAGAAATGGAATTGAAGCCATATGAAACCACAATAATAGTATAATCACATACAACCTTTAGTTTCCCTTATAAAATTGTGCAGTAAGGACTGAATGTTATTTAATAACCAAGCATTAGAGATTTGCTGTTGTTGTATTACTGTAGGTAATGTGATATTGAAGGGGTGTTTCATGTACACCAACTTGCTGATGAAGTAAATCAATGTTTTTTCTATTTTTTTTTACTAATGAAAACGAGACAAAGTGGCTCTTTTAAAGGGCACAAAAGCATTCAGAGTCAAAACTCAAAATTGAAAAATACAGCAGCATTGAATGAAACAATTCTCATTATGGTTCCCAAAGCAGGTTCGGTGAGAAACGCTCTCTGGAATCAACCGGTTCAACACAGTGAGCTGAATTTCCTTTTGAACCTAGCACCTTCCTTTCCCTCTCCACTTCAAATAGCTCCTGCTCTGAAGCAGGAAGTTGGCCCCGGCTTGCAGATGTTGCTACATGAACATATGAGGGGCCTGATAGGGCCTCTATCAAACATGTCACTTCCCCTATATCCTGGCCCTGCACATGAAAAAAAAAGAGGTAGCCATTAGCTTTGGGGGCAAGTTAGCTTGCAGATGTTGCTACATGATACATGAACATATGAGGGGCCTGATAGGGCCTCTATCAAACATGTCACTTCCCCTATATCCTCGCCCTGCACATGAAAAAAAAAGAGGTAGCCATTAGCTTTGGGGGCAAGTTAGGCCCCCTTTCTTCCCTCCCGTCCCGTGCACATTTCTGAATGTAAGCGCCAGATGGTGGGAGAACACATAGAGCCGCTAATAGCGCCACTTGATCATGCCCTAGCTTGCTTTATAAATCAATGCATTAACAACAGGCATAAATGCCATGCACAGTGAGTTTGATTGATCCCCAAGTGACGCATAAAGTCCTTCGCCTTAGAGCAAAAAAAAACACTTAAAGCACAATGAAGACTTAGCCACACGTGTCTGATTGTTGGGCCGATTCAATCTCACATTTTAACATGGACATAACACTTAATTTTATGGCTCCTCTCACAGCCATTAGCCATAATTCAAACAGTTCTGATTAAATACAATTTGAATGACACTGCACATATGGATACACATAGATTCTCTGGTGTATATAGTAGCTATATGATACAAATTAATTAAAACAAAAGTAATCTATATTGTCCTGTGGGTAGAATTTAATGCTTTTATTTTGAAACATATTGTCTCAAATTCCTTAAGTGTGGTGTCCATATCATATATGCCCAACACCAACACTCCCCAGTAACAGACTAGCTTTAGTAACACACCACTGCTCCCAAGTGGTGACATCCTAGATTGAGCCCTAAAACTCCACCATAGTACAGGAGGTCGGCTGGCAGAGTCACAGCGCCAGAGGAACACAATGGTGAATAGTAGGAAGCTGTGAAAACCACCAGTTATCACAAAGCCAGCACTTCCCTGTCACATCCACTGAAACAATAAAGCGGATCCCCAAATTATTCAAGAGGAAAATGCTGATGGTTTTTGACCGGAAAATTATAATTTGTGCTTTCTATTTTAGGCTGTCGCTGCACAGCCAAGTCAGTCTGCAGTGTAGTGGTTGCTCTCCACCAAACAGACTACTACAGATATGAGTAAAATGAAGTAGTTTTTTGTTTAGCTATAGGCTAATAGCCTAAAAGGAGGATATGAGTAAATTGTGAAAGAAATAGTAGTATTATTATTACATTTTGATACTGACAAATAATATATCAATATTTTAAAAGTGGGTCACCAGAATTATTTATATTTGTGTGTACATGGATGTGTCCATCCATATAATAATTATACACACACACACACACACACACACACACACACACACACACACACACACACACACACACACACACACACACAGTATGCCCTACTATGTGACTGTCAATACTGTATGTCCCTGCTGCACCAGTATCAGAGACAAATTCTGTGCACCTGCTGCACTCAGCCACAGAAGTGATTCAGTCTTATATTACCATTAGCAGCTTGATGAAAGCTGAAACTCATCCATAGCAAATTGCCTTTGATCACACTTTTTCCACAATGTCCTAGGCTTTGCTGGTCTGCTGTGCTTCACAAACACTCTGCTGTAATGTTAAAGTGTTTCTCCTCACTGCCCAGGTCCACTGTGTTCTTTATTTAGCCCCGTCTATGTTGGAATGGGGATGTGTGTCAGGAGTAGTGCACCCAATGATTGTGCGTATGAGGCAGAAGATCAGTGTCAGTGTTTCAAGGGCTCTATAATTATCCCCCAGCAGAAACTAGGCAAGGGGTGACCCAACTCAAACACAGACACGCTGCTTTGGACCTTACACTATTCTGTCACCTCCTGTCGGCTTGTTTTCTTTGTGCATTGGTTGTGTGGTACTAGGAAGGGGTGAGTTATAAAACATTTGCTACATATTAGGTTCTGCATAGCAGTAAAATAACAGTGAGCATGCATACTGTACACCAGGGGTCGGCAACCTTTTTGACATGAAGTGCCATGTTTTCATTTTCTTGATAGTCAGTGTGCCATATCAACATTAAGTTTGATTATGACACCACATCAAAATGTACTATTTCCAGCTGATTTTGATTGTCCATAGGCTATACATAACAACCTTTATTTTTTTGTCTTCTTCTTTTGTAATATTTTCTTTCACGGTGTAATGATCATTAGACTCAGAGCAATAACCCACCTATCTCATAGACTTCCTCCCCAGTCAGTTATCAGTTTGTAGAATTATGTGAAGATTGTAATTTGTATATTGATGTGAGTGGAATTAATTTACACTCACATCACTCACGTCTCACACTTATGCCAGTGTGCCAGTGATCACCCTCCCCTCTGCCAATGTTGGCACCCGTGCCTGAGGTTGCCTACCCCTGCTTTACACAATGTTTACTTCATGCTTTTCTGGTTACAATTTCAGCTGTATCCGAGTCATTGTGAGAGGCCAATGAGGCCGAGAGAATGAATATGCTCCATGGCCAAGCAACTGCCATCTATGGAGGGAGTCAAGAGGATATAATGAGAATCACAGCTTGGTGATTAGTGAAGAAGGAGAAAGGAGCGAGGAAAGAGGCTATGTGTCAGTCTGAGATGTCAGAGGCCAAACTCGGCCTGAACAGCTCCGACCCGCTGGCAAGAGAGGCCCACCTCATGGCACATGACTACATTGACTATGTGATTACCGGAGGGCCGAACAGCTCCATGGGGCCTGCCCCCACAGCTTGTACCACTGCCCTGCGCCATGCCGGGGACGAGCTCCTCATCCGCTTCCCCATCTTCTTCAGGCGCTGGCCTCGGGTCTTCCAGGACGTGACTGAGGACACCGCCTGCTCCATGCTCGAGTCCATCCTGGATGACCATTTCTCTCCTGCCACCCCCGGGGGCCGCCGCAGGGACCTCGCCTGGAGCGCAGTGCTGTCGGTGTATGTGCTGGCCGGCCAGATGGCCATGCACTGCCATGAGAAGGGCATGGTGAGGGTCCTGCCCCAGCTGAAGAAGTGCTTGGGAACCTATGTGGAGAGGGTGATCTGCCCTGACATACGAGATAAGGGTGGATGGGTAAGTATTCACACACTGCTATAATGAATATACCCATTGGCAGACAAATATACATTTTGGAGCATCTCGTGATACAAGAGACCTTACTGCAGCTGTTTCCATTGTATAGCTAGGGGGTCTTCAACTTAGCTGAGAGAGGCGAACCAGGGACCCCCCACTACACATTGTATAAAATTGTGTTGCATATTAAACTTTTTAATAGATTTCATAGATAGCTTCATAGACTTGTTCGACAGCACTTTCATCAGTGTTGTGTCAATTCATGTTGTTTTATTTTACACATTAACATTAATCCAACATGTTAATAGAAAAGATAACAACACGCTGGATTAATGCTAGTGTGTATTTTCAGACATTTAACCACTTAAACCCTCAATACTTAGTAAACTTGACCTTTGGCTCTAGCTTGGTTTGCTCTTTTTCCCTCTACACCAAACTTCGCCCTAAAATAGCCGATCTATAAGCTCACAACGCATGATCTGCTATTTTCGGCTAATGTTCCCCTAAGAAAAGGGATGCAGGGTTCAAGTGGTTAATGTAAAAAAAAAAATTGGTGGCCCCCCTGTAGTAACTCTGAGGACCCCCTTAGGGGTCCCAGACCCCCTGTTGAAGACCCCTAGTATAGCCTATTGTACAACATAATATAAGAGATAGATAACTATGTTGATCCGCTCTGTAAAATAATTCTTGCAAGGCAGGCAAATTTGCAGATTTACATATTTGGTTTAGAGTTTACAAATAAAATTAATTTCAAGTTGGTGGAAATGTTTAAAGCATTATTTCTGTTCTTCTCAGAGTGGATTCATAACACGCTTTGGAAAAAAGCAAGACTTGGAGGGCCAGGTGAAGAAAGTGTGCTACTGGACATTATTGCTGTTGGCTACTTCGAGCATAACCTACTTCTTGTGGAAGAAAATGGCTTAACCAACATTGCCGCCTGGTGGCCGAACTGAGAACAAAACTCTAAATGTGTGCTTCAGTGTTTATTTCATAGGTTTCCAAAGATATTGTGATATTCGGTGTATGTTTTTCCTGCAAACATCTGAGCCATGATAATAAATAAAAAATATACTGTGGAGTGAAAAATGTCATTCCAAATAGCTGTACGCCTTATGATAGCATTGTTTGTCTAACAGTAAATGCTCAGAAATGTTTAATCTCTCCTTAGCTCCACGTGATCTCTAGAGATCAATGTCTTCACTTTGACACGGATTGGCCTGGCAATGAAAATTAAAGTCGTATCAAATAATGTAGATGGCACTCTTCAGTTACTCAACTACACTAATCAAGACTCTGATACCATTTCATCTTCATAATACCTGCCAAAATTATATTCATCAAAACATAAGCCAAGATTCTAGGAGTAACAATAGACAAATCAGTTTGCCTCAGCTTTAATAAAGTAGTACTTTGTACCAGCAGGCTGCTTTATGTGAATACCAGAACAACATGCTACACTTTATCTACAGTGTAGTTAAAAAACCTTGCAGCACACATTTGTCCTCGACAGTTATGTATTTTGATGTACTTCACTTGTTTTGACAATACGCTCTGATCTACAAGCTTATAGGTCAGCCATTTTACGTTATCTTGAGTACTTTTCCACCACTGCTCCATGAGCATGTAAATCTGACTGTAACTGTAATGTCATGGAAACAAGACCTTATGCAAAATGGTTTTATTTTCTCAGTACAGACAGAAGTCAGTAAAGACAACATGACTGTGCAAGATGTGAACAGTCAGCCTGTGGAAAAAAATCAAAAGTTCTGTACAGACAGGAACAGTCAGACAGAAATAGGTGACAGTCAAACCAATAAAAGGAGGAAACACATTTATAACATGAAGGCGAGCTCCTCTTCATTCGTCCTCTTCTGAAACTCACCCTCCTCTTCAACAAACAATTGGAACAGATGACTGACAGTCAGTGAAATAATACAGCTTGGAACAGCAATAAACAAACACTCAGGCCAGCTCCTCCACCATCAAGAACTCTGCCTGACATTTTAGGCCAGCTCCTCTTCATCCTCTCCCTCCTCAAACTCGCCCTCTTCCTCAGCGGTGGCATCCTGGTACTGCTGGTACTCGGACACCAGGTCGTTCATGTTGCTCTCGGCCTCAGTGAACTCCATCTCATCCATGCCCTCTCCGGTGTACCAATGCAGGAAAGCCTTGCGCCTGAACATGGCAGTGAACTGCTCTGAGATGCGCTTGAACAGCTCCTGGATGGCTGTGCTGTTTCCGATGAAGGTGGCTGCCATCTTGAGGCCGCGTGGTGGAATGTCGCAGACGGCGGTCTTCACGTTGTTTGGGATCCATTCAACGAAGTAGCTGCTGTTCTTGTTCTGCACGTTCAACATCTGCTCGTCCACCTCCTTCATGGACATACGGCCGCGGAAGATGGCAGCAACGGTCAGGTAGCGGCCGTGGCGTGGGTCGCAGGCGGCCATCATGTTCTTGGCGTCGAACATCTGCTGGGTGAGCTCGGGCACGGTGAGGGACCTGTACTGCTGGCTGCCTCGGCTGGTGAGGGGAGCGAAGCCTGGCATGAAGAAGTGGAGACGAGGGAAGGGCACCATGTTGACGGCCAGTTTACGGAGGTCAGCGTTGAGCTGCCCGGGGAACCTGAGGCAGGTGGTCACGCCGCTCATGGTGGCAGAGACGAGATGGTTGAGGTCACCGTATGAGGGAGTGGTGAGTTTGAGTGTGCGGAAGCAGATGTCATACAGGGCCTCGTTGTCAATGCAGTAGGTTTCGTCTGTGTTTTCTACAAGCTGGTGTACTGACAGTGTGGCGTTGTAGGGCTCAACGACGGTGTCTGACACTTTGGGGGAAGGCACAACGCTAAAGGTGTTCATGATACGGTCGGGGTACTCTTCACGGATCTTGCTGATGAGCAGGGTGCCCATACCCGAGCCGGTACCGCCACCCAGGGAATGTGTAAGCTGGAATCCCTGAAGGCAGTCGCAGCTTTCAGCCTCTTTCCTCACGACATCTAGGACTGAGTCCACCAGCTCAGCACCCTCTGTGTAGTGGCCCTTGGCCCAGTTGTTGCCTGCACCACTCTGGCCTGAAGAAAAAAAAGAGGGGTCAATTAATGTCATGTTCTGTCAAAGAGGACATCTGCAGTATAATATTCTCAACTAAGTCACAAGTAAATTACCTACCAAAAACAAAGTTGTCTGGTCTGAAGACCTGTCCGAATGGGCCGGATCTCACAGAGTCCATAGTGCCTGGCTCAAGGTCGACAAGGACGGCACGTGGAACGTATTTGCCACCTAGAAGGCAGAAAGGACAAACATGAGTAAACAAAGATATAAGTGTGTAAATAAGGATAAGTGTGTGTATATAAATTACAAATAATTACAATCTTACCCGAGGCCTCATTGTAGTAGACATTAATCCTGTCCAACTGCAGGTCACTGTCTCCGTGGTATGTGCCAGTGGGGTCAATACCGTGCTCGTCACTGATGACCTCCCAGAACTGTCAAAATATAAATAAACAATGTCAGGGACATGGGAAACAGCTGCTCAAGTATAATCATACATTATATAGTCACATCCGCTCAGCACCTTTCCGAGGCAGTAAAATATTTCCACGATTTCTCTCCAACTGCGTAAACATCTTAACGTTACATAACGTTACATAAATTCAAATTGTTCCCCGCCATGTAGTATTCGGCGCGCGCGCCACGGCCCCTCATTGGCTGAATTCCATCAGTATGATTTGAACAGCGGTGCAACGTCACCAACCGACGCCCCTCCTACATCCGTCGAAAAAACCGGGTGCGGCGGCGCGCCGCTTAATGAATAGGCACTAGCAGTTATGTTACAGTAGGCCTCACCGAGTATTTCACCATCTAAAAGGTTATAAAAGCATATTTTTCCCATTACGTTATGGATCATTAGCTAAATCAAAACACACTATAACCAAGAGTTAACAATGGCGGGCGTCGAAAACGTGATCCATCGTCTCGTCTGAATAGCTCCATTGTTTTGCGCATTGCAGTGGGCCTAACGAGTCAAACGTTTCATAATCACTCTAAAAATGAAGCCAACAAAGCAAAGCGTCGATATTAATCGATGCAATCCATATAAACCACTTGTAAAAAATAGTGTCCAAATTACTGCCTGGCTATTCGAGTGGCTAGTTTCTCGAAATAAATCAAAGTTAAATGCAAGAAATTGATATGTATAGTTTTAAATTCATTCATATCCATGGCACAATGTCCATTGTAAGTGCATATTGACGTTTTAAAACAGATTAGATGGCCTTTTGTCTCGGCATGAGGCGCGTTCACGATGAGATTCCATGGGTGTGGTTTCAGTCTCAAATCTGTAGAGTCTGAACTAAAAAAAACCCCACACAAAGCAACTAAACAATCGTTTAAAACAGCAACATATTAACATCATAATGAAATAGAAAAAACAACCAACCTTGGCCCCGATCTGGTTTCCACACTGACCGGCCTGCAAATGGACGATTTCCCTCATTTTGAACGGGAGGTAGAGGATTATTCTTCTCACAAACAAAGAAATGCCGCTTACTGTTCAAAGTGCGCGAATGAGTGGAACTGCTTTCTTATATATATGGCCACCAAGACCTGCCTCTCAGACGTTCCGCCTTAGGCCATTGGTTCAAAACTAGGACCCGCCTTTATTGACACGGATTTAGGCCAATCGGCTTTGCGATGGCCGCTCACCATTGGACGGTCTCGGCTGTCAGTCAGGGTTTATCTCGAACGTGTGACTCTGTGGTCTAATCCCGAGACATGTACTACTTCCTCCCCCATGGGTGGATTTATGCCTCGTCGTAGGACGGTGTCGCGTGCTGAAAAAGACCGATCTACAAGCTCACTGTGCGTATCGGATAAGACGACTGGTGAGCTTGTACCTCGGCTTTTTTGACGCGCGACACCATCGTACGACGAATCTACCCACGGCGAAACACATAACAGCCGACTACAGGTTTCGCTGCTGAAACCATTTTACATAAGAACGCAAGATCATGCAGCTGTGAATGTTCTATCATGAAGCATTTTATATTCATTCATCTTACACGAACGTTCTTCTAATTCGATAATAGATGTTAAAACCGGCGAGTGGTGCGCTCTATTCATTCTCAGTCCACGTGGCTCATTGTATAAGCTAGCCATCATCACCGCCTAAATGGCATTGGCAGATTGTGAGATTCACTAGACTAGACAATACAGTCCCAATGAATGATGATGATACACAAAGAAATGCTGTAATCAAAAGTAAGGGGTAGCCTTGTACCCACGTAACTCTGATTTCTCCAGTAGTTTGGGCTCTGTCACACAGCAGCAGTGTGTTGTTGTCTATGTAATACAGTTATTTGATTAGAAATATGAAAATAATATGCATGTAGTGATATGCTCCGACTACAATGACTGTGACAGCAAAGGGGGTTTAAATTCCTGTTCACCAACAATCACTAGCCACCGATAAAGGCAGTTCATGCTCAGAGCTACCAGTGCCCTGACAATAGATGTAACAAAACACTACTGTTAACCCCAGAATGATCATATACCATCACAAAGGAGCACTGCGTAAAGATGTATGTCTGATGTTTCTCTATAGGGCTGTGTTTTGAGCTAGCTGAGCCAAGGAGGGAACCAATGCGGAGAGAACTTCTGTAACCTACATAGCCCACAAACCACTCCCTTATCAGTCTACTACATCTGTGTGTGAAGCAAGGTACACTTTTAACCTTTCACAAAAGATTTGTACTATCATCCATCTTCACTGTGCAGAAAATAATGGGACAATAACCAACTAACTAAGGCCTATTATGCTGCTCTTGTTGTCCCTTGAGTCAGATAATGACATAAGGAAGAAAAAAATATGAGTGTGTGTGTGTGTGTGCTGCGCACGCGCACACTAAAAGGGGTGGTTGGCAACTTTAATAACAGGGATGCAGATGCAGAATGAGGGCAGAGGGGCGTATTAATAGTTAATCTGAATGCCATGGGACAATGTGTGTGACACCGGGCAGCACCCCTCCACGGGCACAGTTGCTGCAGCTGTACTCTTCTCCCTCCATCTGAGGATAGAGAGGAAAGCCATCGACCCTGGCTCTTTGTTTCTTACATGAGCACCAGCAGGGCTCCCCCAGTGGGCCTCTATGCATCAGACAGGGCTTTTCTACTTACCTTTCGCCCAACCCCTGTCTTTACTACAGTAAAGCCATACATAACAACATACCATGCATTTTCATCCAGATTAGTTCTTCAAGGGTATGGTAGGGATTAAATGTTTTACTGGAAATCTGAGTAAATGAATAGTAAAGTAAAAATGAAAGTTTCTTGTTACATCGGCGATGGTGCATGGTAGGTAGGCTGTGACATTTTAGTTTAGTTTATTTCAGTCAATTTTGGAGTGCTGTGGACATTCACACGGCCCTGGGCATGGGTGCTTTCTCAGGAATGTCAGTGCATATCTAGGTCATGTTCATGTAGCCTACCATGTACATACACAGTATAATCTGGAACATGCAAAGGCCTCCCATTCAGTTCCATGACTGGGTTATGTCAGGGAAAGGAAAATACAACAGTAAATAGCCTATGATGAGTTAGTAGCACTACTAGCTACCATTCCATTTCATCCCAGCAATTATGTATTTTATGCAGTGTATCTCAAAGTCAGAAAAGTAAGAGTCAGTTTAGTTTATGGCGTTTGCATTCGCAGTAAAATAGCACTCCGAAGTCCTTCTGGAACTTTTAATTCATATGCACGGACAAACACAGCACACATGGACACGTTTCAGCGTCAAGCCTTCCTCAGCGTGTATCATGCATTTGCATTTGACCTGGTGATGTTAGTGCATTTTAAGGACAGCAACAAAATGTAAATATATTCACACACCAAGTTATCAAAATATGTCAATAAATATGTAAATAACAGATTTAAAAAAGTATAGATAGAAACGTTATATAGCCTAGAAGATGAGAAAGTGCTGAGAATGACATATAGGCAATGTGAGTTTGAAGGGTTTATTTTCTCTCCGCCCTCCCATATTAAAAATGCATGCACTATGAAGCAGTTTGGATGCCACCAGTAATGTTCTGTCATAGGTCTCTTTCTCCCCATTATGAACACTCTAATAATGTGCTGTTCTATGGTAAATTATGTCTAACAATGACTCCTTTTTTCAGATTGGAGTGGAGAGAGAAGAATGGCCTCATTGTTGCTGAGATCGTCTCATAACCATAAGGTCTGATCCTCACTACATCCAGTGTGTCTCCGACAGCCATGCAAATACCAAACCCTTACCTTCTCCCTCACTGTAAGTCACATTGCATAACATTTTGTTGATAGAAAATATTTCTTGATAGAGCATACAGCAAAGGTCTTTACTAACATAAAAAAACAACACTTTACAATAAATATAAAGAAATAGAAAATTGTAGGCGTAAATAGCTAAATGAACGTGAAGGTTGAAAATGAACTAAATGAACATATGTATGTAGTGCATGCAATATAATCCTCCAATCTGAGGATGCAGTATGAGACAGCTATAGGGTGTGTCTCTAATGCACTGTGGCAGACAGCCAGGGCTGTTTCTCTTTGATCTCCACCTATTTTGTTCCTCTGCAGTTTGCGTCCGGTGTGGCATAGCTGATCAATTATTCATAATCTTTTTTTAGTGGAGGGTATGGAGAGTCTTAAATGGTTTGGGCTGACGATGACCCAGGTAGACAGGATCGCCGGTCAGATGGACAGATGGAGCTCAACAGTACATCTGCATTTTACAAAAGGTCCTCCTCTCATCAGCACGAGAAGGAATTGCTGACCGAGCCTCTTCAAGGGCACCTAATGATTAAGCCGTTTTTGTGAATAACAGATTGTGCACTTAGAGTGACATGCTACTGTATGTATCTTTTTTAGAGCTCTTTGGAGGCAATATGGCTTCCTTTGACTCAGCATCTTTCAGCACACTGCAGCATCAGGGCCACGCCCCTCCCCCATCAGTTGCCATGAGCTGGCAACTGATGCTCCTAGGATATTATGAACTCTCACACCACTAATACTCTCTGTATTTTGTGAATATAGCAATTTTCTTCAGGTGTCTGTTATGTTATTTTGTCAACCAAGGACTTGAGATGCTTAATTTCCTTTAAACATATATATTTTTAATTTAATTGTACTTTAATTTGAATATGTATGCAGAATTTAATTTCATGTCAGACATTTGGTAAGAAAAATATTGTGTTTGCAAATGTCAGATATCTCATTTGGAACCGAGTTCTAAAGCATGTTATAATGCTGCAGACGGTAGAATTTGGATAGAAAATAATCAGACATGCCACACCCTGGCTGCATGCTTCAGCTGCTGCTATTGATTGTACTATACAGCTCAATGAGGTTGTGGAGGTAAGCTCGACAACAGCACATGGCCATCCTTATATTATCAAAAGGGCGTGTCCATAAAAAAAAAAGGATATTTGTATCATGTGTCTTACAGCACTTGGAACAGAAAGCTTATGTGGTGTTGTGTCTTTGTCACATTCCAATTCTTCTCATTCATCTTGCATATGTAAACCGACACTGCCATGTCCTCTGAAAAATATAACCACCTACAAATAGCACAAATAATCTAGCAAACAACATCAAACAACACACGGAACACAGTGTTCTCATAACAGCTTGCAGCAACTGATAATACACAGGCATAAGAGATGGAGGAAGAAGTGCATGGTGCTGTATTTACATATTCAAATTTTAAATACGGAACACAATGGAGTATTGATTCTCGACAAAATGGGGAAAAGGGTTTTGCCTTGTGCTGTGATATGCTGTTGAGCAGGTTGGGCTGGGACTGTGTGTGTGTGTGTGTTTGGGGGGGGGGGGGTTGACAGGTGTCAGGCAGGCCAGGAACAGCTGGGACCATGTACTGTACGTCTGCTCGGAGGAACCACTGATTTGACCACATATCAGGTTACTAGTTCCCCATAGGGTTAGCATTCAGTTAGCAAGATGTTTTGCGTGCTACTCTGTACCCACAAGCTTTTCAAGCAGTCAGTGACTTCAGCACACATACAGATGACTGCAGATGATCAAAGTGTTCCAAAGCATAATAGCAGTGCGTTCTGTGTTTGTGTGAATCTGGGTTACACCCATGACCAGGTATTGTTGAAAATAATCTATACAATCCAGCGCCTGCAGTGGGGGAAGGAGAGGTCTACTGAATAATACAGAGGGAGAAAATGCACCCCTCCATTGATTTCCTTTCCCAGTGATTTGTTATGCGTGCGTGCCTTTAAGAGCCCTGCTTCGCTGCCTCCATGGCCGCTCTCCAAAGATTTGAGTCAGGAAGCGCAGCTGATGTTAATGTGGCCAGACAAGTCATCACCGGGCTATGCGCAGCCACGTCTATGGAGTATTACTGAGGATGATACTCAGCTGTGGCTGGGGGAAGTCCACCACCGAAACACACAGCTAGGACAGGATATTGCATTACCAAATACATACAGCCCTCATAATGCAGTGGCGTTGCTGCAGACTCGGTCTAGCATAGCTAGAGCTAAAGAGGGTGTAGTTGTGGGGAGCCATGCCCTTTGACCTTCCATGGTTACGTATGATGTCTTGTGACTTGGATATACATATATTATTAAAAATCATTTTTTTTTATCAATTACACACCCCATGAAGCCTTGAATTCATGGAGATTATTTTGTTTTTGTCGCATTCCTGAGCCAATAATTTTATGACCAGGTCATCGGTCAATAGGAGACTCAGAGACTCCGCCGGCCATCAAATTATTGGCTTAGGAATGCGACAAAAACTAAAAAATCTCCATGAAGTTTTTTTGATTAACTACTTCTTTAACATTATGTGATTCTGTGAACCTGAAAATTAGGATCATATATAAAGTGGAGAAATTCCATGCTTCATGAATATATCACATTGCACACCACAACATTTGTTAAACAAAAATTATATTTATTAAAATCTAAAGTATGAGCCATAACACGCCTGGCAAGCCTCAGTGGCAGTAAACTGTACTGTACAGTATGTTCATCCGCAGTGAATATGGTTTGTGGTGTCATTGGACTTCCCACATGGTCTGTATGTTGTGTTTGTGTTCACTATTGTCCTCATGTTTGTTTTGAGCAATTGTTCAACCCTCATGAAAGAAATTCTGCCGTAATGGTTGTGTGGCAAGAAAAGGAACTTGAGCTCTGATAAGCCTTTGATGACTTCATACTTGATTGATGGAGCATCAATCAAGTATGAGGTATAGGAGTATTAAAGAACAACTACAGGAGGTAGATATGTCCGAAGGCCATGTGATTCATGGAGGAGAGAGGTATAGATTCTTTGTTGATATGTGTTTTTTAAGCCACAATGGACGGGTCGGTAGAGTGACTCCAGGGTGGGAAGATCATTCTACTGCAGTGGTGCCACTTGGGGTAAATCTCTACAATATGATCTGATTTATGAAAAAACATCATGACTTCATGACATGACATCATTATCTTAGCTGGATTGTGTTGTAGAGCAGCGATTCCCTAGGGCCGGGGCCCCCTGGTGGGGCATGAGGATATTGCAAGTGGGCCCCCAAGTAATTGGCAAAACACTAAGATTTTATTGATAATATAATATTAATATTAAAAAACGTTATGTAAAAAAGAAAAGTAATGGTATTTTTTCTTCTTCTTTAAAACCTTGAAAATGTGTTTTCATTGTTACCGGTAAATAGGAACTTATAGTATATTACTACGTTAGTTCCACTTATTCAAGCCGGATCAATTGACTGATCAATAAAATAAACATGCTCTGAAAATGCACACAGCCCACCCGTATTCAGCTGCTGTGTTAAGTGGTCAGATGGGTGGGCTGCAAACACTTTTGAGATGTTCAAGTGGGCCTTGATCCAGAAAAGGTCGGGAACCACTGTTGTAGTCATTCAGTCATTTCTTTACATCACATTACATTATTTACTGTCATTTAGCAGATGCTTTTATCTAAAGCGACTTACAACATAGTGCATTCAACATAGGGAGCCAAGAAAACTACTCACCAGATGTCTTAAAGGCGAATTTTGGACTAAGGTTTTCTTACCTTTGCTATGATGTTATGATATCTTAGGATGAATGGTACAGTAGAAAAATGTCATAACTCCATCCCGGGTCCGCCACAGCTTAAAACGTGCGCGGATAGGCCTTGCGTTAGATCGCATATTTTAATAGCTTTTTTATTTTGTATATTTTTTTAGATCTGACGTTCATAGTGACAGAACACTGTAAAAAAAAAAAAAAAAAAAAAAAGTCTCCCTAGACGAGATTGAAATCTCGAGATTTCAATTTCGTCTAGCGAGACTTCCGAGTTTTTTTTTTTTTTGGTTGCATAATGTTCTGTCACTATGAACGTCAGATCTCACCAAAATTCTCCTTTAAGTGCATTCTCTACTAAAACAAGCAACTAAGAGCATACCTAGCACTAAGGTAAAAGTGCAATATATCAGCTACCTACTTTCTTAAACAGATGAGAAAAATAGGAAAATCAAATGAGCAAGAGCTAAAACAAATAAATGTATCAAATAAACAAGATCCAATAAAACAAGAGCTCATACAAATAATTGACAACAAATAGGCAAGGCTAAGAGGAAGGTTCCTTTCTTGCTTTCAATTTGGCAGGCTGTTAGGCATTTAGGGGATACTCATCCAGAGTGCCGCAAAATGTGTGACTCACTATGACAGGCACATGGATAACTAATAAAAGAGATCTTTCAGTTACGGCACAGTCTGCCTAGCGTCACCCAAATTAAACAGAAGCCTTTTAAATTAGAGACAGACACAGTTTCTATTCTATTCTATTCTATTCATTCCATTCAGTATTCTACATCAACATCCTTGTGCTTAGGTTGCTTCTTCATGTTGAGTTATTTAGATAGACATTCAGTAGTATACTGTTTGCTTGACCACAAATGCTACATATCATGTTGTTTAGAAAGATGACAGGTTTGATGTTTACTTGGTATCCTAGTTTCATTCATGATTTTCTTTGCACTCTCCTTACTAGACCATTTACCCTGTGATTTGTGTTCATGCATGATAAGTTTAGCATTGGATTATTATTATTATATATATATTTTTTTTTATAAAAGTCTGTCAAAGATTTTAAATGTCAAATGTGAACAAACAAAATAGTTGAAAACCAAATTGGATACATCTGGTCTGTGCTAAGTGGATACGCTATAACTTTACAGTAGGTCTTAACAAGCAGAGCATTGCACTTCCTGCCTTTGTTCCTGCCCCCGCATCTGACCAGTACACGCCCTTCTTCTTCTTCTATTAGGGTTTATTGGCGGTTGGTAAACATATTTGTGGATTTACCGCCACCTACTTGTGTCTTTATTCAATGCAAATAGTCCCTACTTATGATTGAAAGCCTGAGTCACCCATAATACCTATAACTAAATACATAACTTAAACAAATAAAACTCAAAATTTGTCTATCAAATTGGTCACTCTAAGATACTCAAATATATGTCTATAGCACCTTTCCCCTGACCCTTTGCTTAGTATATTTACTAAATCATATACAGCTCTTTAATTTCTGTTAAATTCTCAATTAGTTGTCTTATTTCTAATTCATATTCTCTAAAGTTCATCATCACATCGTTCTGTTTCTTCCTCCCCACAATGATTACATCTCCCTGTGCTACATGCCCTTCAGACAAGCTCATTGTTTTATGAAGGTTAGTGCTGCCACCTGCTGGCTATTGTCCCCTCAGATAATGTTCAGTCACACTCACAGTCATTTAAGTGACCATACTGTGTAAGCAGCAGCATGTGGTGGCAGTGATGAGCTGTGGATTTTTGAACTAGGGGGGCTATATTTTCTGACGTCACGTGCACGCGCACGTGCACGCATGTGCACATAGCCAATCAGCTCAGTGCTAGTTGAAATACTGTATTCAACATGTGATTTTTAATGTAATTATATATTATTATTTAGTTGCATTGTTAATTTGTTGTTTTTATTTTTGTTTCAATTAATTATTTTATTTTCCTTTTAGTTTTATATAAAAGCCCTTTACATAGACTCACCCACACATAAGTACTTAAAATAATCAGACAACTTGTCTTTGTCTTGTCTCAGAGAACCTTCACACTCTGCAGTGCAGAGACTGTTGTCTCTCATTGTGAGAGGAATGTACACATTCAATTCAAGTCCATGGCTTTTTTCGAGTAGCCTAATGTTATGCAAAGCAGCCAGGTAGACGCTATTGAGAACGGCTCGCCGCTGACGGCGCGAACCTTGAGAGGCTATTGTTTAAACTTTAAGGTGTTAAGACCGCAGCTGACGGTGTGTGCTCGCGCGTGCATGTGGAGCTCCCAGCCCCCCAGCCAGCGCCAGAACTAAGGGGTCGCCGACCCCCCATAGCACCCCCTACAGCTCATCCCTGTGTGGTGGTGAATCATTGATGTCCATCTTCTGTGTCCTTGATCGATTGACTGCTAAATGCATTTGTTGTAGTAAAGAAGGTGCTGTATTATATTCACTATTGTAACTCTGTTAGGTTTGAGTTTTTTAGGACTAGGAGGAAGCAAAAAACACTGAAAGTAAACACTGATGCTGATGAAAAGAAACTAAATCTAAAGCTTTTTAAGAAAAAAAGAAAGAAAGAAAACAACCCTGAAAAGACATGGATAACGATCAATGAAGAGTAAACAGAGGTAGAAATGCCAACCAGGTAGGATGTGCATGTTATGTTATGTCTCCAGTGAGCTTAATGTTTGCACACAGATCAGCTGAGAGAGTTTACTCAAATATGACTGGAATTGTATTTGTCTCAATACTTCCATAAAATGTGCTTCTTTCTTTTGACCATTTTAAGATGAAACGTTTTCACAAATGTTAAAGAAACTCAACTTGAATACATTGTTTTATGAATTTTATTGTGCAAGCTTTTCCAAATGCATTATACATGAAAAACATCAGATTTACAAAACACACTTAACAAAAGAGACAAGAAGAACAAACAACATGATGAAAAGAGAGACTGTGATGAGAGAGAGACTCCTGGATCTCCGGGTTGTTTAAAGTAACGTGCAGTCTTTTTTGTTCTTTCCATTCCCATCACTGGAAGCAGTGCCGCTTTTGCCGTCAGCTGTAAAATGTACAGCCTTTACACTGGAATGTGACAACAAAACCACATGAGGTATACGTCTGCCTGTCTGGTAGGAAATGCTAGAAGACTATTAAAGCTCATGCAGACCTTAATGTTAACGACATTAAAGGGTGTGTATAAGTGTTAACTATTTGTTAAAATAAGTAATAAATAGCTCTATATTCTGATAGCAATCATTGCTATAGAGTAGAGGTGGGCGATGATTTTCCATGGGGGCCACATGAGAAATAGCTCAGGCTTCGTCGGACACAAATCAACTTCAATTTCACTTTATTGGCACGTCACTAGTTAGTTTTCTGTACAAGCTATACCCACAAAGTTATGTTTTAAATAATAATGAGAATAGAATATCAAATATACATGAGTACTCAAAAAATAAGAGAGAGCACCTCAGTCTCTTCTGCAAATAAATGAGAAATAAGACAGATTATGTCAGTCAAATATGTATGGAGTGGGAAGCACCCTGTTACTGACCACTGATTACTATTGGAATATAGATCTTTAACTTTTTAACAAAAACACTTACTGGTACACCCCCTTTAAATGCAGAAACTTAAAATAGAAATGTGGCCAGTAGGTCGAGCCAGTGCTACAGTGCTGTGTTACCTTTGGGGAGGACATTCTCCTCAAAGTTTCCCTTCTTGATCATGTTGCCGGCGGGCCTGTACTGGCCCACTACAAAGGCCTTCTTACCATCGGTGGCCATGCCCACACCCACCTCCGTGGACTCCTTCCACACCACCTGAGTGAAATAACCTGCAAGGGGAGCCACCACAGCATGCATCAGATTCTCTTTGTGGTTTATATGGGTATTTTCACACACAAAGACGCATGCACAAGAGTGTATACACAACAAGATATAGATAGATACTAGCATATCTTCATGTCGGGCAGAAACCTTGTATCTCTATATTTTTGTCTTTTTGTCTTCTCATAAATTAGTGCCCTAATTTATACTTCGCTGTATGACAGTGTTGCGCTAAAGTAGAGATACATTCACAATACATCACGATGTGACGCATTGTGAGCTTGTAGATCTGTTATTTGTGCCTTTTCATATATATATATATTTTAAATATTTGCCTATAATGACATGCCCAAAATAGGGACGCTAGGTTGAAAGTGGTTAAGTTTGTCTGAAAAAGTAACTTTTTTTTCGATATACAAGATTTCTGCTAAAAACAACGATATGTATACACACAAAACCATGCAGAACGCACAGACAGACATACTTACACAAGTGCACTCTTAGACACCGACAGATACACACTTGAATACACAAAGATATACAAACACATACGTACATACACATGCCTTACACAGATACATACAATAGACATAGTTAAGACATATTCACATTCCACCATGCACATACATGTACACAAAGAAGCACCTGGTGGACATAACATGTGTTTCTAATGTGCATTAGTTGGGTCAGCATGGGTAGGGTTGGGATACGGAACTGGAGGAATCGGAGGAACCGGGATTGGCTCCATCACATTTGGAACCGTTTACGGAACCGGTTTATCACACTGTCAGATCTGGTTTGTGGACTTTACGTCTGCTATACAATTAAAATACCAGTGGTTCTCAAACGTTTCAATTTCAATGACCACCAAATGGACCACCAATTGGAACCCCCTCAAGTAATCCTTTTGGTCCCTGTACCTCACTTTAAGAACCAGTAAGGTATATATATAGGAATACATAGGAATAGTTAAAGGGAACCGCTAAGCTTAGGAATCGGACCGTTAAGAGGGAATCGTTAAGGAACCGGAATCGTTAAAATCCTGGAGCATGGATGAGTTGAGTTGTTGCATTTACCAGTGTTGGTGCCAAAGCCAGGCTTGTCCCAGCTGTAGTCCTTGATCTCACCGTACCAGCTGTCAACAGCCTCCTTCCCTATGTCACACAGCATGTGAAAAGTTATGTTACAACACAATAATACAACAAAGAGACAGACTGCCTATAATGCATAATTTGCATATATTTCATGGACTCCTCTCTATTTTGTGTGTTGTACTGGAAGGTCCTGTTGGACGTATGTCACATGTGTTAATATTTATTAATTTAGGTATTAATGTATTATTTATATGTCCCAGCATTAGTGGCCCATAGACAACGTGTTGTCTTATATGTTTATTGTACTTGAGTTAATTTGTCATAACCATTGAGGCAAATGAGTTATTTGGGCACACACATGAGATAATGTCAGTCTAACCAACTACAGATCAGCTGGGACTATTAGGAAGGATGCTATGACTATCTATCTTACCAGTCAGATCATCAATCTTGGCGCTGCTGGATGCAAAGTAGACGTTCTCGCCATCAACGGTTTTGCTGTGCTCCAAATTGCCAATTGATAGCAAGTGGACGGCCCATTCCTGCGCAGATATGTTCAACTCGGGGCTCTGTTTCAGCGGATCAGTAGAATGATTCTTCCTCATTACATTGTGGGTGGCAACAAACTCTTTTCTAAAGCCAATACCAATATCTGTAGACAAAAAAACAAAAAACTAAACACAATAGTCGGAATGATTTCAGAATGATTCATAATAGTGTTGGTAATTCGTAAACCCACAATGTCCCAAACAAACAACACCAGAACAGGTTTATAATAATTGTAGCCTGCTTTAGAAGTTAATTAGCGGTATACTGTATCAATGCACCGAGCAAGAGAAAGTATGCAAAGCCCTTCTTGTGCGAGAAGCCTCAGCCATAGACCGCTCATTATGTTGTGTGTGACAAACAGAAAACTATTAAAAAAAAATATTTCCTCGAATTTCCATCTGTGGTAGGTGTTACCTCCAATGCAATCCCTGAGGGATCTATAGGGAGGGCGTTTTGGCCAAACTGTTACTAAACCAGAAGAGCCTCTGCCCTTTGCAATTAGTACTGAATGTGTTGTTTAGTCAAAGCCACATTTTAATTAACATTTAGCATTTTAGGCATTTAGCAACGTACTAGTCCAATAATAAAAATAAGCTTAAACATTACAAGTAAGTGGTATTATTTTTAGTACAAGCATCAGAACAATAAAACATTCCTGTCATCCTAGCATGATCATGGAAAGGTGAAATAACTTTGAATAACTAACCAGGGCTAATGTAGAGGGATGGAACAATTGTTGCCAGGGTACCAAATGTACTTAATTGAAAAAAAAAATCTAAATCAAAGAAGGTAACTTTACACCACCTAGTAATTAACAGTATATAATTATTTTCCAGTCATCTTTCCAGTCTGTCTAGGCCAGTGGTTCCCAAACTGTGTGCAGAGGAACAGTATTTTCACTATGAATACAGGTGTGCCTTGAGTCTTTGCTTGCCCATTGGTGTGCCTTGGGCACAAGAAGTTTGAAAACCACTGGTCTTAGACTATAGAAGCATCTCTAAAATGAACAGGTATATGGGGATAGGATTAATTACCAGAACTAACAAGCTGAATAGTCCTTGGACATAACAATAGAGAAACACAAATATAAATTCCTCCTCGATGGAGTTCAGGTTACTTACTTTGTAAAATCCTGAGTGTTCATTTAACTCTGAGAGTATACAGATGTAATGGACCCATAAGGGTGCATTTGGTTGCATTTGTACACTCTCAGAGTTACAAATGAATAAATAAGGATTTATGAGAAAGAATATATATATATATATATATATATATATATATATATATATATATTTGTATTTTTTTACACATTTACTGTAAATGTAACTGTGCACTAACCTGTCATTGTGTCTAATGTCGTGAGTTGCCTGGAATGAAAAAACAACAAAAAAGACAAACAACATATAAACAGTTAACATACACTGGAGCACATATGGGAAAAAAGGGCGGTCTGCAAATGACTAATACCCAGAACAGTTCAGAAATTGTTCAAAACTTTAACAGTTTAAGCTTCTATGCATAGTTTGACGTTTTATGTATAATATAAATGTAATATTTAATATAATAACTTTTACATTAGGTGCAACAGTAACTATTTTGAGATGATAGATGAAAAACGAAGAACTAAACTTAACTAAATTAATGGTGATAAAAAAAACAAAGCACTTTATTCAAATGATTCAATATTAATTTAACAGACAGCATGCAAACTCCCTTCTCTCTGCTCTATAGTAAGCCCTCATACAGTACTCACCTGGTGGGAAATGAACCAAATGTCTGAAGGTAGGTCCTTGTGAAGATGAAGTTGCTCTGCTGTTTCTAAGTCAGCACTTATATACACATGAGCTGCACCTCTGTTTCCCCAACTTTACATGTGGAGGAGGAGACAGACGCACACACCCCTAGCTTGTAATTATTACACTGTGGCTCTACATCTTTTGTTGCTTTGCATACCAAAGAGGACGTTTGGAGTACGGTCACCAGACATCCTGTTTCAAGCTGGGTGTCCACAAGTCCTGGCAAATATTTGTGAAACACAAAACCAGTTTTTTTTTAGAATTACAACCAAATTGTCCTGTTTTTCAACACAATTAAAATGACACTTGTTTTGAGCACTGTTTATCATGTTGTGTTCTGTTTGAAATGTGCAGTCACTAGGTGTGCTGGCTAAAAATAATTGTCCTCCATCCTGATGACAAATGCCAGGCAAAACAAAAAGAAAGAAAAAATATTGTCAAAAATAGTCGATCTACGAGCTCACAATGTGTCGTATTTTGAGCTTGTAGATCGACTATTTCCGCTATTTTGAAAGAGGGCTTAAGTGGTTAAGGGTTTCGGTGTGGGTGTGAAAATATGGTGCACCCTAATTTAGAGGAGCTCACACTTAAGCTGCACCTTTATCCAGTAGCCTACATTCGCAACCTTTTGGCCACGGTTAATGTGATGCCATTCTTTTGCCATCCTGGTGTTAAACTTGCTGCATAGTTAAAGGATATAGATTTTCATTCCCGTCTAAAATCACAAAAAAATATGCACTTTTGGCATTCAGACTTCTTAATAATATAATATTAAATGTAAAAAAGAAAAGTAATGGTATTTTTTCTTCTTCTTTAAAACCTTGAAAATGTGTTTTCATTGTTACCGGTAAATAGGAACTTATAGTATATTACTACGTTAGTTCCACTTATTCAAGCCGGATCAATTGACTGATCAATAAAAAAACATGCTCTGAAAATGCACACAGCCCACCCGTATTCAGCTGCTGTGTTAAGTGGTCAGATGGGTGGGCTGCAAACACTTTTGAGATGTTCAAGTGGGCCTTGATCCAGAAAAGGTCAGGAACCACTGTTGTAGTCATTCAGTCATTTCTTTACATTACATTACATTACTGTCATTTAGCAGATGCTTTTATCCAAAGCGACTTACAATAAGTGCATTCAACATAGGGAGCCAAGAAAACTACTCACCAGAAGTCTTAAAGGAGAATTTTGGACTAAGGTTTTCTTACCTTTTCTATGATGTTATGATATCTTAGGATGAATGGTACAGTAGAAAAAAATCATAACTCCATCCCGGGTCCGCCACAGCTTAAAACGTGCGCGGATAGGCCTTGCGTTAGATCGCATATTTTAATAGCTTTTTATTTTATTTTATTTTTTAGATCTCGCTAGACAAGTCTCGCTAGACGAGATTGAAATCTCGAGATTTCAATTTCGTCTAGCGAGACTTTTTTTTTGGTTGCATAATGTTCTGTCACTATGAACGTCAGATCTCACCAAAATTCTCCTTTAAGTGCATTCTCTACTAAAACAAGCAACTAAGAGCATACCAAAATTCTCCTTTAAGTGCATTCTCTACTAAAACAAGCAACTAAGAGCATACCAAGCGCTAAGGTAAAAGTGCAATATATCAGCTACCTACTTTCTTAAACAGATGAGAAAAATAGGAAAATCAAATGAGCAAGAGCTAAAACAAATAAATGTATCAAATAAACAAGATCCAATAAAACAAGAGCTCATACAAATAATTGACAACAAATAGGCAAGGCTAAGAGGAAGGGTCCTTTCTTGCTTTCAATTTGGCAGGCTGTGTTCTGCTTGTTCATGTTGAGTTATTTAGATAGACATTCAGTAGTATACTGTTTGCTTGACCACAAATGCTACATATCATGTTGTTTAGAAAGATGACAGGTTTGATGTTTACTTGGTATCCTAGTTTCATTCATGATTTTCTTTGCACTCTCCTTACTAGACCATTTACCCTGTGATTTGTGTTCATGCATGATAAGTGTAGCATTGGATTATTATTTTTTATTTTTTTTACAAAAGTCTGTCAAAGATTTTAAATGTCAAATGTGAACAAACAAAATAGTTGAAAACCAAATTGGAGACATCTGGTCTGTGCTAAGTGGATACGCTATAACTTTACAGTAGGTCTTAACAAGCAGAGCATTGCACTTCCTGCCTTTGTTCCTGCCCCTGCATCTGACCAGTACACGCCCTTCTTCTTCTTCTTCTATTAGGGTTTATTGGCGGTTGGTAAACATATTTGTGGATTTACCGCCACCTACTTGTCTCTTTATTCAATGCAAATAGTCCCTACTTATGATTGAAAGCCTGAGTCACCCATAATACCTATAACTAAATAGTAAATAAAACTCAAAATGTGTCTATCAAATTGGTCACTCTAAGATACTCAAATATATGTCTATAGCACCTTTCCCCTGACCCTTTGCTTAGTGTATATTTACTAAATCATATACAGCTCTTTAATTTCTGTTAAATTCTCAATTAGTTGTCTTATTTCTAATTCATATTCTCTAAAGTTCATCATCACATGTTCTGTTTCTTCCTCCCCACAATGATTACATCTCCCTGTGCTACATGCCCTTCAGACAAGCTCATTGTTTTATGAAGGTTAGTGCTGCCACCTGCTGGCTATTGTCCCCTCAGATAATGTTCAGTCACACTCACAGTCATTTAAGTGACCATACTGTGTAAGCAGCAGCATGGTGGTGAATCATTGATGTCCATCTTCTGTGTCCTTGATCGATTGACTGCTAAATGCATTTGTTGTAGTAAAGAAGGTGCTGTATTATATTCACTATTGTAACTCTGTTAGGTTTGAGTTTTTTAGGACTAGGAGGAAGCAAAAAACACTGAAAGTAAACACTGATGCTGATGAAAAGAAACTAAATCTAAAGCTTTTTAAGAAAAAAAGAAAGAAAGAAAAAAACCCTGAAAAGACATGGATAACGATCAATGAAGAGTAAACAGAGGTACAAATGCCAACCAGGTAGGATGTGCATGTTATGTCTCCAGTGAGCTTAATGTTTGCACACAGATCAGCTGAGAGAGTTTACTCAAATATGACTGGAATTCTATTTGTCTCAATACTTCCATAAAATGTGCTTCTTTCTTTTGACCATTTTAAGATGAAACGTTTTCACAAATGTTAAAGAAACTCAACTTGAATACATTGCTTTATGAATTTTATTGTGCAAGCTTTTCCAAATGCATTATACATGAAAAACATCAGATTTACAAAACACACTTAACAAAAGAGACAAGAAGAACAAACAACATGATGAAAAGAGAGACTGTGATGAGAGAGAGACTCCTGGATCTCCGGGTTGTTTAAAGTAACGTGCAGTCTTTTTTGTTCTTTCCATTCCCATCACTGGAAGCAGTGCCGCTTTTGCCGTCAGCTGTAAAATGCACAGCCTTTACACTGGAATGTGACAACAAAACCACATGAGGTATACGTCTGCCTGTCTGGTAGGAAATGCTAGAAGACTATTAAAGCTCATGCAGACCTTAATGTTAACGACATTAAAGGGTGTGTATAAGTGTTAACTATTTGTTAAAATAAGTAATAAATAGCTCTATATTCTGATAGCAATCATTGCTATAGAGTAGAGGTGGGCGATGATGTTCCATGGGGGCCACATGAGAAATAGCTCAGGCTTCGTCGGACACAAATCAACTTCAATTTCACTTTATTGGCACGTCACTAGTTAGTTTTCTGTACAAGCTATACCCACAAAGTTATGTTTTAAATAATAATGAGAATAGAATATCAAATATACATGAGTACTCAAAAAATAAGAGAGAGCACCTCAGTCTCTTCTGCAAATAAATGAGAAATAAGACAGATTATGTCAGTCTCCTTTGCAAATAAATAAAAAATAAGACAGAGCACCTCAGTCTCTTGATTGATCAGTCAAATATGTATGGAGTGGGAAGCACCCTGTTACTGACCACTGATTACTATAGGAATATAGTTCTTTAACTTTTTTAACAAAAACACTTACTGGTACACCCCCTTTAAATGCAGAAACTTAAAATAGAAATGTGGCCAGTAGGTCGAGCCAGTGCTACAGTGCTGTGTTACCTTTGGGGAGGACATTCTTCTCAAAGTTTCCCTCCATGATCATGTTGCCGGCGGGCCTGTACTGGCCCACTACAAAGGCCTTCTTACCATCGGTGGCCATGCCCACACCCACCTCCGTGGAATCCTTCCACACCACCTGAGTGAAATGACCTGCAAGGGGAGCCACCACAGCATGCATCAGATTCTCTTTGTGGTTTATATGGGTATTTTCACACACAAAGACGCATGCACAAGAGTGTATACACAACAAGATATAGATAGATACTAGCATATCTTCATGTCGGGCAGAAACCTTGTATCTCTATATTTTTGTCTTTTTGTCTTCTCATAAATTAGTGCCCTATTTTATACTTCGCTGTATGACAGTGTTGCGCTAAAGTAGAGATACATTCACAATACATCACGATGTGACGCATTGTGAGCTTGTAGATCTGTTATTTGTGCCTTTTCATATATATATATATATATATATTTTAATATTTGCCTATAATGACATGCCCAAAATAGGGACGCTAGGTTGAAAGTGGTTAAGTTTGTCTGAAAAAGTAACTTTTTTTCAATATACAAGATTTCTGCAAAAAATAACGATATGTATACACACAAAACCATGCAGAACGCACAGACAGACATACTTACACAAGTGCACTCTTAGACACCGACAGATACACACTTGAATACACAAAGATATACAAACACATACGTACATACAAATGCCTTACAGACACATACAATAGACATAGTTAAGACATATTATTCACATTCCACCATGCACATACATGTACACAAAGAAGCACCTGGTGGACATAACATGTGTTTCTAATGTGCATTAGTTGGGTCAGCATGGGTAGGGTTGGGATACGGAACTTGAGGAATCGGAGGAACCGGTATCGGCTCCATCACATTTGGAACCGTTTACGGAACCGGTTTATCACACTGTCAGATCTGGTTTGTGGACTTTACGTCTGCTATACAATTACAATACCAGTGGTTCTCAAACGTTTCAATTTCAATGACCACCAAATGGACCACCAATTGGAACCCCCTCAAGTAATCCTTTTGGTCCCTGTACCTCACTTTAAGAACCAGTAAGGTATATATAGGAATACATAGGAATAGTTAAAGGGAACCGCTAAGCTAAGGAATCGGACCGTTAAGAGGGAATCGTTAAGGAACCGGAATCGTTAAAATCCTGGAGCATGGATGAGTTGAGTTGTTGCATTTACCAGTGTTGGAGCCAAAGCCAGGTTTGTCCCAGCTGTAGTCCTTGATCTCACCGTACCAGCTGTCAACAGCCTCCTTCCCTATGTCACACAGCATGTGAAAAGTTATGTTACAACACAATAATACAACAAAGAGACAGACTGCCTATAATGCATAATTTGCATATATTTCATGGACTCCTCTCTATTTTGTGTGTTGTACTGTAAGGTCCTGTTGGACGTATGTCACATGTGTTAATATTTATTAATTTAGGTATTAATGTATTATTTATATGTCCCAGCATTAGTGGCCCATAGACAACGTGTTGTCTTATATGTTTATTGTACTTGAGTTAATTTGTCATAACCATTGAGGCAAATGAGTTATTTGGGCACACACATGAGATAATGTCAGTCTAACCAACCACAGATCAGCTGGGACTATTAGGAAGGATGCTATGACTATCTATCTTACCAGTCAGTGTAATCTTGGCGCTGCTGGATGCAAAGTAGACGTTCTCGCCATCATCGGTGCTGCTGTGCTCCAAATTGCCAATTGATAGCAAGTGGTCGGCCCATTCCTGCGCAGATTTGTTCAACTCGTTGCTCGGTTTCAGCTCAGGAGTAGAATGATTCTTCCTCATTTCATTGTGGGTGTCAAGGAACTCTTTTCTAAAGCTATTATCTGTAGACAAAAAAAGAGAAAACAAAACACAACAGTCGGAATGATTTCAGAATGATTCATAATAGTGTTGGTAATTCGTAAACCCACAATATCCCAAACAAACAACACCAGAACAGGTTTATAATAATTGTAGCCTGCTTTAGAAGTTAATTAGTGGTATACTGTATCAATGCACCGAGCAAGAGAAAGTATGCAAAGCCCTTCTTGTGGGAGGTGTCTAAGCCTCAGCCATAGACCGCTCATTATGTTGTGTGTGACAAACAGAAAACTATAAAAAAAAAAAAAAGTCCTCGCATTTCCATCTGTGGCAGGTGTTACCTCCAATGCAATCCCTGAGCCATAACCTTCTTGAGTTAGGGAGGGCGTTTTGGCCAAACTGTAACTAAACCAGAAGAGCCTCTGCCCTTTGCAATTAGTACTGAATGTGTTGTTTAGTCAAAGCCACATTTTAATTAACATTTAGCATTTTAGGCATTTAGCAACGTACTAGTCCAATAATAAAATAAGCTTAAACATTACAAGTAAGTGGTATTATTTTTAGTACAAGCATCAGAACAATAAAACATTCCTGTCATCCTAGCATGATCATGGAAAGGTGAAATAACTTTGAATAACTAACCAGGGCTAATGTAGAGGGATGGAACAATTGTTGCCAGGGTACCAAATGTACTTAATTGAAAAAAAATCCAAATCAAAGAAGGTAACTTTACACCACCTAGTAATTAACAGTATATAATTATTGTCCAGTCATCTTTCCAGTCTGTCTAAGCCAGTGGTTCCCAAACCGTGTGCAGAGGAACAGTATTTTCACTATGAATACAGGTGTGCCTTGAGTCTTTGCTTGCCCATTGGTGTGCCTTGGGCACAAGAAGTTTGAAAACCACTGGTCTTAGACTATCAGAAGCATCTCTAAAATGAACAGGTATATGGGGATAGGATTAATTACCAGAACTAACGAGCTGAATAGTCCTTGGACATAACAATAGAGAAACACAAATATAAATTCCTCCTCGATGGAGTTCAGGTTACTTACCTTGTAAAATCCTGAGTGTTCATTTAACTCTGAGAGTATACAGATGTAATGGACCCATAAGGGTGCATTTGGTTGCATTTGTACACTCAGAGTTACAAATGAATAAATAAGGATTTATGAGAAAGAATATATATATATATATATTATTTTTTTTACAAATTTACTGTAAATGTAACTGTGCACTAACCTGCCATTGTGTCTAATGTCGTGAGTTGCCTGGAGTTAAAAAAAAAAAAAAAAAAGACAACATATAAACAGTTAACATACACTGGAGCACATATGGGAAAAAAGGGCGGTCTGCAAATGACTAATACCCAGAACAGTTCAGAAAATTTTCAAAACTTTAACAGTTTAAGCTTCTATGCATAGTTTGACGTTTTGTGTATAATATAAATGTAATATTTAATATAATAACTTTTACATTTGGTGCAACAGTAGGCCTAACTATTTTGAGATGATAGATGAAAAACGAAGAACTAAACTTAACTAAATTAAGGGTGATAAAAAAAACAAAGCACTTTATTCAAATGATTCAATATTAATTTGACAGACAGCATGCAAACTCCCTTCTCTCTGCTCTATAGTAAGCCCTCATACAGTACTCACCTGGTGGGAAATGAACCAAATGTCTGAAGGTAGGTCCTTGTGAAGATGAAGTTGCTCTGCTGTTTCTAAGTCAGCACTTATATACACATGAGCTGCACCTCTGTTTCCCCAACTTTACATGTGGAGGAGGAGACAGACGCACACACCCCTAGCTTGTAATTATTACACTGTGGCTCTACATCTTTTGTTGCTTTGCATACCAAAGAGGACGTTTGGAGTACGGTCACCAGACATCCTGTTTCAAGCTGGGTGTCCACAAGTCCTATTTGTGAAACACAAAACCCATTTTTTTCAACCAAATTGTCCTGTTTTTCAACACAATTAAAATGACACTTGTTTTGAGCACTGTTTATCATGTTTTGTTCTGTTTGAAAGGTCCAGTCACTAGGTGTGCTGGCTAAAATAATTGTCCTCCATCCTGATGACAAATGCCAGGCAAAACAAAAAGAAAGGAAAAAATATTGTCAAAAATAGTCAATCTACGAGCTCACAATGTGTCGTATTTTGAGCTTGTAGATCGGCTATTTTGAAAGAGGGCTTAAGTGGTTAAGGGTTTCGGTGTGGGTGTGAAAATATGGTGCACCCTATATTAGAGGAGCTCACACTTAAGCTGCACCTTTATCCAGTAGCCTGCATTCGCAACCTTTTGGCCACGGTTAATGTGATGCCATTCTTTTGCCATCCTGGTGTTAAACTTGGTGCATAGTTAAAGGATATAGATTTTCATTCCCGTCTAAAATCACAAAAAAAGATGCACTTTTGGCATTCAGACTTCTGATCCAATTACAACAAAACAAAGCAATTTTGGCATCATTTGTTTAGAGTAAATTGGCTTGCGGGGAGGAGGGTTGACGATTGTGGCTTGGGTATGTCAACGAATCTCTCTGTTGTTATTCAACTTGCTGTAACACAGAACTACTGTGTTACTACTGTAGGTTTGCCCAGCTTTGCTGTACTTAACTGTAAATCCACTTGATAATAGGCAAGACTCCTGCCCCAATCGAGTTACCTCCCTGGATTACCCTAAAAGATTAAACAATAACACCTTTGACAATGTCAAGTACCAGGGATTAATTAGAGTAATTTAGGCGTATAGAGAAACCATGCGTTTGCCAGACAAAAGCACATAAACAGAGTGTGGGTCCCTGAGAGCATGTCATAGGCCTACCCTGCGAAACAGGCTCTGGTGAACACTTGTCCATAAAGCACCCATGTTCATTCCTTCCTGCTGTCCAACAGTGTTTAGCTGCAGTTACCACCGCTTTTAACAAGTTGGGAGCCTGAATGAAACCCAGACAAGCAGAAGACTTCAAAAGCACATGGCACTCATTAGCCAACCGTTAAAAGGCTGTATCTCCAGGGCCTTAATGCATGGCTATGTTTACTGTAAAATCTAGCAAAAAGGCTTGTATAATCTGTATGCGATGATGATTATGCTTACTTTACAATTTTAAAATATTATATAGTACAATGGCACGGCTTCTTCATCTGGGGTTGCCCAAAGTAAAACAACCTTGTAGAATTCACATGTTGTAGGTTCATGTTTGCAAAAAAGTACGATTTTTATTTCTTCTTACTTTAATCTAGTTTATGTGATTATTTGCTGTAGAAGCCAGTATACTCTCACAATCCATATGATAGCATTGCAGTTGTCTGTCTGTCTGTCTGTCTGTCTGTCTGTCTGTCTGTCTGTCTGTCTGTCTGTCTGTCTGTGTGTGTGTGTGTGTGTATCTTTTAGGCATACTGTTACTCACACAGTATGGCTCTTGTGTTAATAAAATGCCTACAAACAATCAAACAAAAACAGAGCAGACAGACATCACATAAAAATATATACACAATAACAATAACATTACTCGATGTACAATATTGGGCTTACAAGTTTCATAATGATGGGTTATGATCCATGCACCCCTAAAACGCCATGCACGCCTCCTTAAAATAGCATGCCAAGCTCACACCAAAACCCAGGCCCACCCCCTAAAACGCCATGTTATGCCCATGTCAAAACAGCCCAAACATGGCATGGCACGGCACTCCCATACCCACGACAAAACACCATAATAAGCATAACTAATCATTATAATAATAATTATAGCTCAGATTTATAAGTACCCAAAATCGCTTTACATAAAATAAAAGGAACCAACTTTCTTAAGAATTTTTTTTTATAAAAGGCTAAGCATGGGTTGGGGGTACATCTTAACTCGGCCTCAGCTGTGAAAGGCTATCCTGAAGAGGTGGGTTTTGAGTGTGGTTTTGAAGGAAAGGAGGGAGGGGGCGTCTTTAAGACCAATGGCACTCACTGGTATTTTTGAGTAAATGTAAGGGGATGTTAATTCACGTATTAACATCTCTTTAGTGTAGTTAGAAAGTTTTATGAACACTATCGATAAGCACTTACAGCAGTCTAAAAACTATGTCAGTAGAGATTGTAGCTTTTACTTAAACACACTCTGATAAAGAGGCTCTTTGTTTTGAATGTTAATAGTAATCTTATACTTGACCTCAGAGAGTGGCTTATAATGGTAGTTCTGACCAAGTTCATCTAAAAACATGTGAACCACAAGGCTTAATTCACCTGTAGCTCACCAGTATTCACCACACTGGTGAATACTATTAACATTAGACACCACTAAGTGGTGTGTAATGTTAAGTTATGATTGTTTAGGTATTATGTTAGAGATGGATATGTTTTGGTAAAAGGTAAAATAAATAATCAGTTTAGGCGTTAGGTTAAAGAACCTAAACCCTATGTATAGAGTATTTTGTTAACTGGGGTGCCCTAACTCAAGTACAAGTTCAAGTTCACAATCTACAACATTTGAACTTGTAGATCTGCTATTTTCTCTGAATGTTAACCTATTATTATGCCCAGAATAGGGATGCTAGGGTTTATGTTAGGGATGCCACCGATTTTTCGAATTTCCGAATATTCGTTAGTCTCCATAATCGAAAATGATTTTTAAAATTCGATTTTAATTATATATATTTTTTATTATTATTATTATTATTTTATTTTTTTTGTAACTTTTTTATGCCTTAGTTTCAATCAAAATATATGCTAATACTAATAATAGTAATATTATGGTCTTAATAATTGTAAATGGCCACAGTTTGTTTTACTGTAAAGTGGAGGAAGACAGCTGTGCTGTCTGTGCAGCCACACACTCAGGGCCGGATTGGCCATCGGAAGGACCGGGACTATGAAAAAAAAGGGGGGGGGGGGGGTGGCGGTGCCGTCGAATAATCGAAAAATATTCGCCAGGGCTGTCCGAATTTCGAATTGGCTCAAGGTCAGATTGTGGCATCCCTAGTTTATGTGGTCAAGTTTAGATGTGGCCTTGGTGTGGTCAATGCCAGATCTGAGAGGGCAGTTAAGCCAGTGAGATTTCTTGACCTCAAACTCCCGAAATGGGGTACAGTTTCCGGGGCCTGATGTAATTATTTTAGAATTTTATGCTTTGTTTTCTGATAGGAGAGTATTGTAGAGAGATCGGAAAAAAGGGCAGAGCTACAAGAGACATACAACACAAGACGGAAGTCTTGCTCTCAACTTGTCTCAAGGAACAATGGTCAGTGGAGTAACTGGCTGAGGCGCCAGGCATAGTTGTGCACATTTTAGGAGACAAAACGGTCTTAAAAGATCAGACTGAAGTTATGCAAGGCTTTGTTAAACGCCTCAGGTGTTGCTGGGCAGGGTTACAAAGTCAAATGTCAAAGATTTGAACCGACTGTAATGTCTGAAGGACGCCTTAGGATGCTTTTAAGCTGCACTATGCCTGTCTCAAGTATGCAGGCATGTTTTCTGACCGCACAAATACAGAGTATAGGGTGTGACACAACTATTTGTTTTTATGGCGTGTGTGTGTGTGTGTGTGTGTGTGTGCGCGCCTGCGTGTGTGTTTGTGTGTGGCCTTGCGTGCACATGTGTGTATCTGTGTGTGTGCGTTTTTCTTTTATGTATAGACGTCCTCTTTGGTTTTCAAACTGTGGGTCGGGATTTATATGTGGGTCTCAGCAGGAGGCCAGGTGCATGCATGCACAATTTCAAAGTAGGCGTTGTTTAAGTTATTTTAAATACAATTCCATGCACTATTTTGTCAACTGAATGTACATTTCTATTGTAAATTGTTGCTTAAAAAAGGTGATCTTGACATGCCTTGCATGTCTAATTTGATCATTGGTATGTTCGGTGGCTGAAAAGGGTAATAAAATAAACACAAACAAACCTAATAAAAAACTTTATTAAGGCTAAGAAATAAAAATAACTCTAAAAACAAATTAAAATAGAACGCCAAATTGAAAATAGAACGGCAAAACAACTAAAAGCAAAGAAATAAAATAACTCTAAAAGCAAATTAAAAATAGAACGGCAAAACAACAAGTGCTAGGGGGGCGGGATTAGTTGAGGGAAAGTACGTCTGAAGAGGTGGGTTTTTAACGGTGGTTTTAAAAGATGAGAGCGAGCGGGCAGCTTTGAAGTGGGTTGGAAGTGAATTATACAGAGAGGGAATAATGTATTGATAAACAATATACCGTACATAGATAAATGTTAATGTTGATAACGAGAATACTTATTTTACTCATATTACAAAATACTTGGTGAGTCCTGAGCCAAAAGTACCTCCACACTCCACAGGTGTGTCATGGCATGAAAAGGTTTGGAAACCTCTGCAGTAGAGGACATGGAAATGTCATGACTCATGTTCTACAGTACAGTATATCGTCACTGTCAGCAGTGGTGTAAAGTAACTAAGTACATTTACTCAAGTAACTGTACTTAAGTACAATTTTTAGGTACTTTTACTTTACTGGAGTATTTCCAATTGTCTATACTTTTACTTCTACTCCACTACATCTCAGAGGCAAATATTGTACTTTTACTCCACTATTATTTGAAAACTTTAGTTACTAGTTACTTTGCAAATATAAATTGTTACATTATGAAACATACATTAACCACTTTAGCCCTATTTTATACCGAGGCTATTTGAAAATAGCCGATCTACAAGCTCACAACGCGTCGCGATGCGACACGTTGTGAGCTTGTAGATCTGCTATTTTCAAACATTTTAGTACTTTAAATTTTGGTACTTTTAGTACATTTTGATACCAATACTTTTGTACTTTTACTCAAGTAAATTTTGAATTCCGGACTTTTACTTTAACAGAGTACTTCTACATTGCAGTATTGATACTTTTACTTAAGTAAAACATTTCAGTACTTTTTCCACCACTGACTGTCGGGTGACGTCCAAAGCTGTTACTTTACAGGAAATGGAAAAAAAAGAACCTGTATTCCGATGGATCCATCGGAACACAGGGGTAGTCATTATTAAGTTACTACTAAGTCACAAGCTCTTGTTAATACTTTTCATTGGTTAAATATTTATAAACCCTACAAACAGCCGTCCTTATTGAGCATGTCATTATAGGTGCAATATTTCAAAAGATTTCACAATTTATCCGAATTATTCAAAAATAACACTATTAACAGTAAACTGTTGCAGTAGCACATATTTTATTGTTAGAAAGCAATGAGTGTTGGCCTGCACCTATAGGCTCTAAAGTAGCCTGACAGCGCGCTGCGGGTTCGACTCCCTGTCCCGATGGCCTTTGCTGCATGTCACTCCCCACTAGCTCTCTCTTGTGTCAGACTGCTATCCTATCAATAAAGGCATAAAAGCCACAATAAAAAGTGTTGACAGACATATCACTCACTGTACAATCCATGACATCAACAGTCTCACATTTGTGGTTCGGGGCGACGGATTTGCATAAAGCCATAGCCTCAAACACCTGTTTTGGCATGTCTTAAAAATGGAGGTAAATGTCAGGTTCTGACTGAGTTGTTAAGTGAGTGTTTGAGGAATGCAAGGCTTTGTTGAAGGATGGGGGCTACAAATCCTGCCTTATGGGGACATATGGCCTATAGGGCAGGATCTCCTGTTTCTGTAGCGTGGGCAGCTCGATGTACAAGTACACCTAATACCACTGTCTGCAGTGTTCAATTCAATTCAACTCACTTCAATTGAATTCGATTCCATTTTATTAATCCATGAAGGCAATTAGATTTTGGGCTAAAAACAAACAGGAAACAGCCACATGCACCGACAGACATTTACAAGCAAAAGAGCTGTTTGGGACTATGTTGGACTGCAGGATGGAATGGTCTGCAGTTTTGGGTATTTCTGTCATGCAAGCATTTTGTTTTCCTAGTCATTACGTTAGAGATGGATAGGGTTTTGGAGGTACACAAGTATTCAGTTTAGGCCTTAGGCTAGATATTGTTAAACGCCTACAAGCTCGCAATTATCTACACTTGCACAATGATCTGAGCTCACAATGTAGGTCCAACCAGTCAGATAGGAAGAACACGACTTACTTGGTTAAGTGGTGTTGTTCCTATCTGACTGCCAGGACCTACCAGGTTAGTTACTTTCACCTCATCTCTCTCTCTCTCTTTGATGTGTACTTGCTATCCGAGTTGTTGCTCATACTTGTTTTCTTAATACTCTAATAATTACACTACAAGCCTGTTATTGGTGTATGGTGCTGACTGCACCATGCACTTTGTAAGTCACTCTGGATAAGAGCACCCGCTAAAACATCTCACATTTGTTTAAACCTACAAACCTGGACAAATTATACTCAAATAATCTGGATGAATAGCACTCCTGGAAAAATATGTGTGTTTGTTTGTTTGTTTGTTTGTTTGTTTTGGGAGGAGGGTATTCTGGATTGGTATCGGGTGTTTGGATGAACTGCGTTTTTAAGCTGCACTGTGCCTTTCTCAATCATGACAGACAAGATGTCTTACACACCCATATTATGCTGTACACACAAACACATGGGTGTGACACACACAACTATGTATTTGTGTCTGAGTTTCTGTGTTTGTGTGCAGCTAATAATACAATAGAGTGTATCACTTTATTGTTTATTGGATGCCTATTCGCTTCCACTTAAGCGGTTTCTTTCTGGGCTCCACAATTGACATTTAATTCCACCTAAACACCAACTCAGTGGCCTTGCGATTAGAGTGTCTGCTCTGAGATTGGGAGGTCGGGGTTCGACTCCACAGACTATAAAAATGGGACCCAATGCCTCCCCGCCTGGCACTCAGCATCAAGGGTTGGATATGTCCCTTAGACATACTAGCATCATGTCCAGGGGGTGTACCTGTACTTCAGGCTGCCTCACGCTACAGAAACAGGAGATAGGCTCCTGTCCTACAGTATAGGCCACATGGCTCGGCAAGGCTTACTTTCCACCTAAACTGTACTTTTACTGTGCACACAGTGGAATTAAGAATTTTGTATTATAGACATGACATACCATACTTCTAAGATGGACACTGTTTAAGGGATCGGACCTGTGTCCCTCTGGCTCGAGGATAGTCTCTGTGACAACCAGGGCCAGCCCAGAACGTACAAATATGTCCAAATAGGATCCTACCACAGTGGAAAAATGAAACATTCTGGATATTATTGTCTGCTCATTCTCAAGAAATCCCCATCCCGCTGATGTTTCTATCTGCCTTTGTTCAAAGTTTCCCAACTCTAAACACGGCATCTATGGAGAATACAGTACATACTTTCGCCATCTGTGTTCTATTTCTAAAAACTGTACAATTTGAACCTGTTTTTGTTTGACCACAATTCTAAAAAAAAAACAAAGCAGGATCTCTGTTTGTGAATCACTTGGGGGCAGGCGAACTGGGCGGTCTGTTACAATGAGGCTCAGCAAGAGATTCAACTCTTTTACTGGAAGTTGCAGATCATCGTTTTATTATTATTGAAAACCCGACCTCCCAATCGGACACTCTAAACCACAAGGCCACTGAGCTGGTCACCATACTACCATATTACCATTCTCCAAAATATCCTGTGTGTAAAAGTCTACTATATTTTGTTACTTTTGCAAATGTATGATTTGTTGAATTGATCACACCATAAGTTCCATGCAGGTCCACAGCCGTGTCGAGATCAGGTGCCTTGGACGTTATCCTAGAATGTCCCATAAAACAGCCAGGTGTGTTGTTGAGGTGTACGTGAGTAAGACATGTCAACCCTCCCCTCGCAATCAAGCAGTGGTGTAAAGTACATTTACTTAAGTACTGTACTTAAGTACATTTTTGAGGTATTTGTACTTCACTTGAGTATTTCCAATTTTCAGTACTTTCTACTCCACTACATCTCAAAGACAAATATTGTACTTTTAATCCACTACAATTATTTAAAAACGTTAGTTACTTTTCAGATATAAATTATTATATTATAAAACATACATTAACCACTTCAGCCCTATTTTATGCATAGGCTATTTGAAGATAGCCGATCTACAAGCTCACAGCACGTCGCGATGCGACGCGTTGTGAGCTTGTAGATCTGCTATTTTAAAACATTTTAGTACTTTTACTTTTGGTACTTTAAGTATATTTTGATGCCAATACTTCTGTACTTTTACTCAAGTAACATTTTGAACACAGGCCTTTTACTTGTAACGGAGTATTTTTATATTGTGGTATTGCTACTTGTACTATGAGTACTTTTTCCACCACTGCAATCAAGTGGTTTGATGGGTGCGCCGCATGCATTTTCAGAGCCTGTTTATTTTCATGGTGATATACCGTAAATAGCAACTTGTACTTGTACTATGTTGGTTCCATCGATCTAAGCCGGAAGTTCCGGAACACAATCAATTGATTGATTATTAAAAAACAAATGTCAAGGTTTTAAAGAAAAAAACACATTATTCTTCTTTAAATATTAATGTTATATTAACATAAACATCTTAGTGTTTGCCAATTATTTAGGAGACCACTTGCAATACCCTCATGGTCCACCATTGGGCCCCGGCCCACGGGTTGAGAATCACTGTGTTACTGCATTTGGTGTTACAGCCATAGGCTTCTTCACCTGTGTGCTGAAGAACACCCTGTAATAAGGAGGCTTGGGGCTCCTATGCTGGGCTACAGTATGGTCATTAAAGCTTCTGGCATGCTGCTTTAGCACTGTGTGTGTGTGTGTGTGTGTGTGTGTGTGTGTGTGTGTGTGTGTGTGTGTGTGTGTGTGTGTGTGTGTGTGTGTGTGTGTGTGTGTGTGTGTGTGTGTGTGTGTGTGTGTGTGTGTGTGTGTGTGTGTGTGTGTGTGTGTGTGTGTGTGTGTGTGCGCGCGCTTGTGTGTGTTTGTAGGCCTATGTGTTGTGAAAGACTTCTTTCCACCTTAAAGCACATGCTGGAGATCTTTAAAACCTCCAAATAAAGACAGGCTCAAAGAGATTTACACATCTCAAGGTCAGTCAGTCTGACCCTTATGAGGGAACACAATAGACAGGTTTTTCGACCTTGCCCCAGGCCGGTGCCATTATCCCTGTTTCTGTGTGAGTAAGGTTTATAAAATACAACTACAAAATGCTAGTTACATAACACTACAGAGCTATCTTCTATATTTGACATTAGTTACGGTAACTAATGAAAAGCACCATAGAAAACCCTTAACCTGAACAAACAGTGAACTTGGGATAAGATTTCTGTCTGATTTGTTACTTATGCAACTCTAATAAAGCGGGTGATAAATATTGTAATGCAGCAATTCATTGTTGCATTGAGTGAGATATTATGACTAACTTTTCTCCACAATATAGTCATTAGGCTAATTCCCCCTCATGTTTTATTGTCATTTTAACTGCCAACCCCTACTGTCTATTGGTCATTGGGGAGGGGTCAAGCCATGCAGGAATCGAACCCAAGTCTCTATTGTGGTGGGCAGGTACTTTACCCCTGCGCCATCCGGACGCCAGATTTTATGGCACTTAAGGCAAACATAGTAATCAAAGTGCATGCATTGCAGCAGATGGTATGCATTTGGTTTCCCGGTCTAGCCTCTAAGCATTTCTATAAGCCCTCTAAATAGCAATAGCAAGCCCTCAATGTGATTCCTATTTACCATTCAGGGGTCCCAATAAATAATACAACTACGAGAGAAAGCCTCTCTGGTGAAAATGAGGTCCTATAAAACTTAAGCGAACCACTAGCATCCGTTGATGTGGCATTTTTTGATATGCAATTACTGCATATTTGGTTTAAGTAGTTACAGAGATTGCACATTTGAAAGTTAATAAGACACCGTCGTTTATGTGCAACACATTTATTGTCCTCAGTCGTCTAACTTCTCATAGGTAGCACTTCTCTTCTCTAAGAGGAAAGCCCTCATAAAGAAGGCAATGGTTAATCTACAGTATCAAGTCAGTATAACAGACGATATAGAGCACACAAATGTAATAATAATAATAATAAAATAATATCTGTGATTTATAAAGCAATGTTCTAAGTACTCAAAGACGCTTTACATGTGTGTGGGGGCCAGGGGAGAGGACAAAAACAACAACAAGGAAAACTCAGAAAAGCAAAAGATAAGAATTAAAAGCAATATAACAGTAAAAACAACGAGTTGAAATCAAAGTCAACTCGGAAAGACTATTCTAAACAGGTGGGTTTTCAGGGCAGTTTTGAAGGTAGGTAGGGAGGGGGCGTCTCCGATGTGTTTGGGGAGTGCATTCCAGAGGGAGGGGGCAGCCACAGAGAAGGCCCCTGTCGCCCCAGGTACGCAGCCTGGTCTTTGGGACCTCCAGGAGGCCGGCGTCACTGGACCTGAGGGAGCGGGACGGGACATGTGGCTTCGAGGAGGGCAGAGAGACAGGGGGGAGCGAGGTTGTGCAGTGCCTTGTAGGTGGTGAGCAGCATTTTAAAGTGGACTCTTTGTTTGATGGGCAGCCAGTGGAGGTCATGAAGTACTGGCGCGATATTGTCTCTGGAGCGGGTGAGAGTGAGCAGGGGGGCAGCTGAGTTTTGAACATATTGGAGTTTATTGAGGACTTTGGAGGTGATGCCATGGAGGATGCTGTTGCAGTAGTCTAACCGGAATGAAATGAAGGCGTGGATGAGTGTTTCGGCAGCAGAGGGTATCAGGGAGGGCCGTAGACGGGCAATGTTCCTAAGGTGGAAGAAGGCTGTTTTGACATGGGGGAGGAATGAAAGGGTATAGGGTCAAAAATGACACCTGACATGTAAACAGAATTATTATTATTTGTACCTCAATTAAAAGTAATTAAATAATGTTGCTTGAGGCTGCAGGGGTTGGGCAATAGCTTCATGGTGTTTTTGTCATCACTGGTTGTGTAATATGTAATATGTTTAATGCACAATATGTGGTTGTGATTTGATACAGCATGTGTTCCTTTGTTTATATGTTAGATTTTTCATTACTACTATGGAGGCAGCTATATGTGTGCAACATTTGAGTTACCGCATGGGGTCAGTGAATTATACATATTATTGTATCGTATCATAATGTATCGTATAGTATCATAATGAAGGGGGTCAATTGGGGCAGTTCAACTTAGGATTGCTATTATTGATTGATTGATTGAATATTTAATTTAACAGAAACGCAAACAGCACGAGTACAGTCATACACTTAGTCTAAAAGGATCACACACAAAAGTCCAGTGGACTTGTGTCTATTGAGGTCCTATATTCAATTCATCAACATAGCTATGAGATATAGGCATAATACTTGGTTTACGTATACAGTACATGTTTCATATTGTATATGTGTAAGAAGATATTCATACTGCATACATATTATTCTTACATAAGTGTGTGTAGTTTGTATATTTTGCAATATTTTAATGCATGTAATTTTATGTTTTTTTTTTTACCATTCATAAAAATATCCAAGTCAGAAGGGGAAAATGGGCTTAACTTAATTGTTGTCACCTGCTTTTTACGTGAGGAAAATGCCTGTGGGCATGTTTGCAATGTTTCACACAGTAAATGTGTCTTCAACCCCTCATCTATTCTCACTCTATCAAAAGCATTCTTACGGCGCCATAAAAAAACCCTACCTGGTATTTGTATTACATATAATTTAGCTGTTGACAATTATTGCGATCTGACGGATTACAGGGTGTTGACCAAGCTGTCAATCATTAAAAATGTCAGGGAGGTACCAAAAACACTTACACGCCAACATGATCTCATCTCTTTATTGTTTCATATTGGACACCTTGCTTTGAGGATATATTTATTGTTTTTACGCGTTGCATATTGGGTCATAGACTCACACACATAAACCTATATGCATGACCGTAACTCCCACTGATGTCATTTTATTCATTTCTATCGCTATCTTTTCAGCTATAAAGACATAGGCCTACAGGTACATCATTTTGTTGCTCCATGTTTGTAGTAGTAATTATTTCAGCCTTTAGGGGCAACAATGTTTGTCTGTACTGTGGCGTCTATTTGTGACTGATTCACATACAGTAGCTAAACATTCAACACCATTTCATTGCTCTCTATTGTACATTTTCAGGAGTAGGTAAGAGGTAAGAGCAAACATTACCGTTTCATTTGAAGCCATTCATAATATTAGTTTGAGTGATTTTTAAACAAATTCAAGATATTTGCAACACAGAATGTAGTGTGTCAGTGTAAAAATCTTAGAACTAAAATCTACCCATATACTGTGGGAGCATAGTAGGCCTAAATTATCAAGAATAGTCTCAAGGCCTGAGGATATGTGCTTATAATTATATGCATCATTAATTTCTTACCATTTGTAAGCATTATTATCCTCATAAGCCCTATATACAGTACTTTGTTGTACGACGAATACCAAAAATAACCGATCTACAAGCTTGAGTTTGTAGGTCTGCAATTCTTTTACATTTTTGCAATTTTTTACAAAGACAGGACCAAAATAGAGATGTCCGGTTGAAAGTGGTTAAAAAATAGGGACCACAGAAAATACGTATTGTCTGACTGTTTTCCAGAGGAGTCAGTAGAGAGAAATTAATAGGCAGGTTCCAGACTATGAAGCAAGAGGCAGTAAGGAAGATGCTACAGGAGTAAATGCCTTACATCTCCAGTGTACATCTGTTCTGAATGAATCCTTTATTGTCTCCGCCAGGCCGAAGGCGTGGCCGGAAACTCCCAAACTCCTGGTGGCATGTTATAGTGCCACCAGGAGCCAGATGTTTGCTGAACAATTTTTTTAATATTGTGCAGGATTGAGTGATGGCCGCGATGTGCGCCTTGGAAGGACAGCTGTTTTTTCCAGGAATACTCGCAGGTTGTCGGCAGTTGAAACTTGAAACAGGAGCCATCAATGTGTTGTCGATAGCCTCGATCTCCAGGCTTTTATTGTTTCGTTTTGCTAAAAAATAAAATGTTGTCGATGGAAATAGACACATCCTGCAGGGGGCAGAACTTTTCAGGGAAGAAGAGAAGCTTTCAGAAACGGCTTTCAGAAATGAACCTGCTGCCCAATGCCCACATGTTGATGTGACTGGATTGCAGGCATGGTGTTATTGTGTGGTCATCTGTGCCATGACAGGCAAGTGATTTGATGCACTCAGTACCCTACCCATATGGTATTTTTTCTCCTCTGTATTTTTATGTTGATTTTTGAACTGTTTGGTTGCTACTATTTATGTCTATGAAATTAATTCAAGGACCCCAACGGAAACAAGTCCGCAAGGACTTTTTTGGTCGGACCTTTTAGTCAAAAGTATTATAAATGTAACTGTGTTGTTTTACATTCTTTTGCCTAATAAAAATGTCAATCAATCAATCAATATGTCTTCCCAGCTCATCCACTCTGGATAAGGGCATCAAATGCCTTAAAAATGTACATTAATATAATATTTATATTATATGTTGATAGTCTAAAGTTGTTGGTTGTTCAATAATAGTTAGGTTGTCTTGTCTAATCATTATTAAGTTAATTTAGGGGCACGTTTTGATAAGGTGAAATGAAATCCAGCTCTTAAACCAGGTCTTTAAATGAGCTAAATCACATTAAATTTAGGTCTACTTATATTTAATTAAACCTTCACAATTTAATATCGCATTCCAGCTATTATTAATGCACAGAAATGATGAAATGCTCTTAAATGTGCAGACTTTGTTTTCTTGAAAAAATCTATAATTTTCTTGTGTCAATAAAGCTAAACCAATCATTAGACAGAGAGGGGCCATCTCTGAGAGATAAGAATAAAGTCCAAACTTTTTGTCAGCCAGCCAGCCTACCTTGAACATAATTTACAGCACACAAATGGATTATGAGGCAAGTAGTTGACTATTTTGATTTGAGAGGAGCCTACTGTAGCTTTATTTTAAAACGCTGTCATGCTCTGACTATTGCGCTACATCATTTGTTGCTTTTGTTGCTGTTTACCAGGGTAAAACCCAAAGCTATCAAAACCAGAAGATTCTGTTATATATGCTATTGCCTAAACTCACCTGGAGCTTATTTTATTTATTTTCATTTAATTATTTTCATTTGATTTATTTCGTATATTTTTAAGTTATTTACTTTTCTAGTTTAACTACATTTTGTCCTGATATTTTGTAATTTTTCTGTGTTTTTATTTTGTAAAAGCAATACATAAACAGTGTTTGTTTGGACTATGCTATGTCCCTTTATGGGCTCCTTAGTACAAGTGTCTCACTCTCTTGACAAAAAGAACAGCTTTTCTTTTTCGCAAGCGACACACTCGTTATATTATACCTCTATGGACACACTACGTTCCAAATCACGTTTACATGTTGGAATATTAAACATGGAAATACAAATTGTAACATTATTAATTGCCTCCTCCAGGCCGGTACCAGCGCTCTCTGTGGCACCAGACACACAGTGCACTCCATTCATGCAATCTCACTACAACGTTACGTCAACTGCTAACCTCGCTTCACCCGTGGGAAGCCTGGTTTCTATTGCGAATCAACCTGTGTGATCCGGTGTAGAGCCCGCCTACTGTATCCGGTTATTTGCACGCACACATACATTCAAGAAAGGTTTCCGTATCCGGTATAGACCCAGACCGGATCAGCAACTTGCAAAGCAACTTGATCCTAGTCTATAGTCAACTGCTGAGTTCTGTGTGTGCGGATGTCGTGAGACCGTCCGAGCTGATCTCGTTTGTTAATCGATCTCTCCGCTCGTGCTCGTTTAGTAACGGTTCTACAACCAGTGATACTTCTGAGCATTTCTTTTCTTTTCACTGTGGTCAGCCAGTCCGTGCATGAAATTCAAATGTAACGCGCTGCTACTACAATGTAACGGAGAGCTACAAGCAGCTGTGATCAGACATGCCTCCCGCACTAGGTTTACCTGTCATCTCGAAGATCAGAGGTTTTCACGTGCGTATTCTACTTTCTTCTCACCGGCTACTATGACACATTCAACGTGCTGATAGGCCTAGCCTTGGATCAAGACCATCATAGATGTATTTGATCGAGTCTGACTTTTACTTTTGTATCTATGATAGTCTTGGTCTCTCTATCCCCATATAAGTCATTGGACATCCACGTGGAAAAAACATATTTAGTGCTGACCCTGTAGCCACGGATGTTAACTCGATATTAGGAACCCGAGTGCACTGTATTAGTCCGTATTTTTTAATAGATATGTGTTTTAATGATTTTGTTTGCCGGATTCTGTCGGAAATTCCCTGTATTCCTCAATGGGTGGTAGTGGCGGGGCGCATTAGGTGACAGCCGGTATTACACTCAATGTAAACCGTATGTAAACGAGGAGGAAAAAATGGCGTTCAGGCACAGACGGGATTAAAACACATATCCATTGAAAAATACTGACTAATATAGTGCACAAAGATTCCGAATGCCGAGTTAACATCCGGGGCTACCGGGTTCGCACCTTATATTTTCCATTTGTACATGTTCGGAGAAATACGGACTTTACGGGCGGATGTCCAGTGACAGTTGGGGGGTAAAGACCAAGACGATTGTAGATATGCTTATGTCAAAATTGATCAAATACATCTATTCTATGATAGTCTTGATCCAAGCATTCCAAGGCTATAATAGGCTGTATCTTACAGTGTTACATTTGTGGTCAAGATGTGAGGGAAACATGTTCACATGCTTATTATTTGTGTGTGTGTGTGTGTGTGTGTGTGTGTGTGTGTGTGTGTGTGTGTGTGTGTGTGTGTGTGTGTGTGTGTGTGTGTGTGTGTGTGTGTGTGTGTGTCTGTTTCTGTTTCTGTCTGTCTGTAGGGAGCTATTCGTGTCCTTAACTCCTTGCAGAGTAATGTTTTGGAACGTTTGCGTAAAAAACAAGACAACCCAGAATGCCAGCTCCTGGATATGTACACATTTCTCTCTCGAACCGGCCTCGCAGTGAGTATGTACATAATTATGTGAAACATGCACCACGCGTTGACAGCACGTGAAGTTGGTTACAAGATCTCTCTCTCTTAGCTACGTCCCCCCACCCCCTTGACCTGAATTTAACTTTCACTCCTGGTCCAGTAATGATGTCTGTAATTCAGCCAGGGGTCTTCAATGTTTTCATGCCCCCTTAGCTGAGAGAGACATATTGTACATATTGTATAAACTTGTGTTGCAGATTAAACTTTTCCATAGATTTCATAGCTTAATAGACTTGTTTGACAGACATTATGTTTTATATTAATGTTGGATTCATGTTAACGTGTATTTTAAGACGGTTAACCTTTTAAATCCTCAATATTTAGTCAACTTGACCGTTGGCTCTGTACTTTCCCTCGTTTTTTTCCCTCTACACCAACTCCCTGAAAATAGGCGATCTACAAGCTCACAGTGCCTTGCAGCGCGAGGTGTTGTGAGCTTGTAGATCTGCTATTTTCTCCTATTGTTCCCCATCACACAAAGATTTAGCGCACCCCCTGAAGTAACTCTGAGGACCCCCTAGGGGTCCCGGACCCCCTGTTGAAGACACCTGCAGTGTTATTATTATGTTATTATTAACATAAGTGTTTCTTTCAAAACTAACTTTTTTTTATATTGATAACTTCATCACTTTAGGTGCAGGAGCTGGACAAGCTGAACATAATCCATGTGACAGGAACCAAAGGAAAGGTATGAGTGACTCCAACTGATTATGATCACATCAGCCAGTAGGCCTACATTTAGAAAAGTGTGTCTTTCATACAACCCAGCATTGTTGAAATGATCCTTCCTTTTTAAATGATCTAAATTACTGGTAAAATTGCATAATAGTTGGTTTATTTTGGTATAGCCAAGGTTTAAATAAATGTTTACATATATACCATATATCAATCTAATTTAAGTATAAGATAAAGCATGCTTTATTTATATTCCAGGGATCAACCTGTGCGTTCACAGAGAGAATCCTCAGGAATCATGGGCTTCGAACTGGATTTTACAGGTATTACAGTATATACAGTATATTCCCAATGGAAATTTGTTAATTCACTGTTTCAGTATGATATTTCTTCCAAAACTTATTATACAACCATGTTGTATAGACATCCATGTGTCTGAAGGGCATATAGCTCGAAACGTCACCGGGGCACTCAATGGGTGCATTCAATATTTTTTAAACTGGAGCCCAATGGCAAGCAGTTTTCTTTTGTTCTAGTTCGTTTCGGTTTGGTATCGGATGTGCGTGTTTCTTACTACATCCATAAACTGTCCTATCATAATGCAGATTCATAAAAACAGGGGTTGTGACATTTGAAAGCAAAAGGCTTCAACCTGTAGCCTGATGTTGAACTTTGCCTCACTGGGCCGTGGCTGTCTTATCATGTAAATGGTTAACCTGTGTTGTTGTTTGTGGAGCCACGTGGACTATTCTAAAGATAATCTAATGGCAAGAGTTTATCTGTGTTGCTCTGAGAGGCTAGTAATATTACACCAACCCGATGTCCCCTTTGTGCAGGCATTTGCTTAAACCAGGGGTCTTCAACAGGGGGTCCTCAGAGTGACTACAGGGGGGCCGGCAAATGTTTGTGTGATAGGATATATTTCTTTACATTAACCACTTGAACCCTAGCATCCCTATCCCGAGGAGAACTTTAGCCAAAAATAGCAGATGTACAACCTCACAACGCCTCGCAGCGCGAGGCGTTGTGAGCTTGTAGATCAGCAAAGAGGTTTGGTGTAGGGGGAAAAAACAAACTTGTTTGCTGTCAAACAGGTCTATGAAGCTTTCTATGAAATCTATGAAAAAGTTTAATCTGCAGCACAATTTTATACAATATGTAGTGGTGATTTTTTTGTTGTTGCAATATATGTATATTAATAACAATATTCCAGTGTTTATCGAGCAGTTCTACAACTTGGCCTTTACTTCAGAGAATGTTATACATACAACAGATATCAAATAATCTCCCTCTGATGACATGCAGTTCTTGACATTTTTGGAAGCTTCCATTGTAAGGTGATTGAGTTCAGTGTTCATAATATGTATGGATGGCACGTGACCCTTCTTATCAGCTTAATTTAGATTTTTGGGAACAGAACAAATTGCATTCGCCAAGGTCATGTGAATATAGAGGGTGTATTATTACAGAAATGTGTTTCTCAGCCAATAATTCTTGAATGGAGAAAGCGTGTGTGAGTTTGCATTGTGATGGTGCACAAATCTTCCACCATTTCCACAGACATCTATTAACTTTATCCTTCAGTGAAACAAAACCGCTTTATAAAATGCCTGATTGCATGTCGGACCACTTTGTACCACTTCCTGCATTAGACCTGAGCCTCTACTTAGAGGATGGTAAACTGGCACGCTTCAGCTGACATGTTGTGACACATTGTTTAGTGTATGAAACAACCATTGTTTAGTGTATGAAACGGCCTTGTGCAACATTGTTGTGTTCACCTGCATCAAATTATTCACCATGCTCATTTAAAAAATGAAATGGTTTGAATGTTTCACAGGTTTAGGTTGTCTATGTAGGTTGGTGCTGGAAATGAACTAAGTGGTGTAGGCCCACTGGTCTATTCTTTGGAATAGAACTGTACTCTTGAGTAGACAGAGAGAGTATGTGCTGACATTTTATGTACTGTAATACGTGTTTGTATTTGTATTTTGTATCTTCTTTACATCTGGCTCAAATTATTCTTGGAAATATCTCTTAAGCATTTGTTTGGAATACCAGATGGCTTGAGTTTCCAGCATCCAGGCAATTCTGGAAAGTGTGCTAAATTAACTGATAATCGTCCTGTCATTGTTTTAACTTGCTGATGTGCATTGGATTGCACCCATCTGGAACCCCATCCTCCTATAATTTGAGAAACCTCCGGTGAGACCAAAATTAGTTCTGCCCGGTTCTCCTCAGTGGCTGGAGCAATTGATCTGAATTTGCACACAACCCTTCACCATTACCATGTGCACGGAACAGCAAAGCCCGTTTTTCGATTTCACCAAATCTCAGCTGTTTATTAGCGTTTTTCTGTAAAAGAATGTCGCCATGGTTACGGGGCTGCCCAGCTGTGGGATGGCCCCGCGAGCTGACGAACTGCCTCCCGGGTTGCCAGATCATGTGGGCATATCCCCCCACGGGTATGGACTAGTGTGTATTAACACTTATAAACATATGTAAACAATGTTTAACCCAGATCTGGTTACCCCACAGCTCTCCACACCTGGTTCATGTCAGAGAGAGAATACGCATAAATGGACAGCCGATCAGCAAAGACCTTTTCACCAAATACTTCTGGGACGTCTATGAGCAGTTAGCTGTGACAAAGGTAGGTTTTATAGACACCAGATATCAAAATCAGGATTTACTTCATTGACCCAGTGCTGTGAATGTATAGGAATCTGTATTGATCTAGGGACATGTTGAAAACTTTTACACACAAGAATGTACAGTTAGACAGGATGCAAGACATCACATACTGTATGAGTCAATAGGACAGTGCAAGCCATACAAAATGGCAAGCTATACTGTACAGCATCATAGCCAGAGTTCACATTAGAGTTGTGCTCGTAGATTTGATCCACTCACATCAATAATATTGATGTGAGTGGATCAACAGATATTATCTTTTATCTACTGTCGATTTTATGTCATCAAGGTGTTATCTGTTGTGTTATGCAATACTTATCTGTATTTTCCTAACCCCCCTGCAGCTAATCTCATTTACCAGGTTCCATCTGCATTTAGTGTATTTTTTAGATATTGAGCATAACTAGCCTACACAGAGCTATTTGGTTTTGGTTTCTTATAATTTTTGTCTGGTTTCCATGCTAGGGCATAACATTTTTCAGATTCCATATGGAAAAACATTTGTGCTTTTCAATTAGATTTGTTTTTGACCAACTTAGAGTAACATGGAAGAATATGCTACTTTAACCACTTAAGCCCCATTTCAAACTCGATCATGATGCGCTGTGAGCTTTTACATAATCTATTTTCACTATTTGGGAAGAATTATGAAAATATTTTGCTCATAATGCCCCCAAAAATGGACTGCATGTTGAAGGTGGTTAACCAATGTTGCTATCATTCTATAGGATGACCATGGAGGAAGTATGCCGTTCTATTTCCAGTTCCTCACATTGATGGCCTTCCACGTTTTTCTCCTGGAAAGGGTGAGGTTTCAGTTGGACACACACACACACACACACACACACACACACACACACACACACACACACACACACACACACACACACACACACACACACACACACACACACACACACACACACACACACACACACCCTGGTTCTCAAATTGCACAACTAGGGGTCCTTTAGGGGGGTTCCCCAACAAAATGAGGGACAGTTTAAACTTAAGCGCTATTTTATTTCTTTGGCTATTTGAAAATAGTCTACCAACAAGCTCACAATGATGAATATATTGACAAATCTTCTCTTATGGGGGTCTCTGGCACAAAATCCTTTCAAATGGGGCTTTGCGGCCAAATACATAATATTTGGGGGTCCTTAAAATGAAAATGTTTGAGATCCACTGCCCCTACACAGCATACCACACATAGCTCCCACAGCCATGTACCAACATATCGTATCACTACAGCGACGGAGCCCTCCACCCGAGGGCCAAACCACCCTCACTGACATGTCTCTGTGTGACAGGTGGATTTAGCGGTCATTGAAGTGGGGATTGGAGGGCAGTATGACTGCACAAACATTGTCAGGTAGGACTTGCAGGCATTGAAAATGTATTTGGAGGTTGGTATCCGCGATCTTCTGAAGATTGGTCACCCACTGTTTTTGGTTCACAGGAAGCCCTGGGTGTGTGGCATCTCGTCTCTAGGTATCGACCATGCCAGTTTGCTTGGAGAAACCGTGGAGAAGATCGCTTGGCAGAAGGCTGGCATATTCAAAGTATGTGATAAAAACATATAATATGTTTTTCCCACTTTTCTAAAGTATATGATAAAAATATAGCATTTCCCACTTTTCACTGAGCGTGTTTTCAGCAATGCTCAACACTTAACACATCCATCTGATTTGTTTCTGTCTCTCTAGCCTGGTGTCCCAGCCTTCACTGTCAGGCAGCCATCAAGCCCTCTGGGTGTTCTGCAGGACAGGGCTGAAGAGATCGGGGTGAGATATCTTCTCTCATGATTTCAGCAAGGCTATTGAACTCCAGCAAGCCTGTCTGTACTGTAGAATGTGAACTGAAAGAATTCCAGTTCATTAAATGTTCTCATTTGCATCATGAGCTATGGTTATGACTATCATTACATTTAATTGAAATTTAGAATGCAACGGTAAGAATGAATAACATACATTAGAGTTCATAACCTTTGGCCATAAATATACAGAAATCTGAGGCTTGCTTCAACACACACGACCAGGACAGCCACTAAACAATAACTATACAGCAAACTACAGCTGTGGAGAATATGCACAGTCTAACTCAAGACAAGCAAAACCACCTGAAAATTATGTGTAAGATAATCATAAACGCTAGACAACACATTCACACACCTAATTTCAGCAGATGTAAGATCCTGCAGTTCCAGTTTATGAGCTGCTAAAACTAATGTCTTAATTCGTAAACAAACGTGTTTGTTTACTTTGTATGTATTTTGTAGTGTCCTCTGCGGGTGTGTCCAGAGCTGGAGGAATATGAATCTAAAGGCCCGCCTCTCTGTCTGGGCTTAGCTGGACAGCACCAACACGGGAACGCTTCACTAGCCCTGCAGCTCAGTCACAGCTGGTTACAGCGCCAGAAGGCGGAGCGAACAGGTGGAGTGTGACCTTGAATCACAGCTTGGAAAAGTGCCAATACAGCAACTATATCAACACAAATTATATAATTAGCTGACTTACATAGTATAGAGGTCTTACACAATTCAAGTGTTATCGCGGCTGCTGGACATCCTGCTGTATTATACAGAGCATGACTTTCAGGGGCACCTTTTATTTAGTGTAATGTTTAAAGCATAAGTTTGAATGGTATTGCTGAAAACGTCTTGATGGTAACTTGATTTTCCCTATGCGCTCCTTGATTGCCCTTTTAGGTTGCTTGTGAAATTTTCACATTTGATCTCCTCATAGTCGATGCATTTTGATACGTTTGTGTGTTAAGCGTTATTAGAAAATGCATTGTAAATACCGGTATTAATAATTCAGATCCTCAGGCTCACCGGTTCTGTTCCTTGCAGACGGATTCCACTCAACTCCAACAGCGGGGCAGAGACAGGGCTCCCAGGCAACTGCGTTCCAGCCCAGCATGACGATGCAGAAAGGTGAATAGGAGCTTTATAACCGTGCATATGTCTCCATTCAGAGTTTACCGTTTGCCATGGAAAATAGCAGCCGTAAATAACTGTGTCCTAAGGCGGGGGGGAACACAGCTGGTAAAACTACTGTAGATAAAAGTACCTGATTAAAGGGTCATTCCACTCTCCCTTCTCTCTCCTGTCTCTGTTCTCTCCCTCCCTGGTAAAACTACTGTAGATAAAAGTACCTGATTAAAGGGTCATTCCACCCTCACCTTTTTCTTATCCTCCTTACTCTTCCTCTTCTAATTTCATCCTTTCTTTCCTCTGCTCACCCTAACCTGCCTACATTCCCGCTAACCTGGCATGTTGGGTCCTGTATTATTAACTCCTCTCTCCCTTCCTAACCCCCTGTAGGCCTGCAGGAGACAGAGTGGCTCGGCCGGAGTCAGACGGTGAGTCACGGCCCCGTGTCCTACTACATAGACGGGGCTCACACCACAGACAGCATCCTAGCCTGTGCCCGGTGGTTCACACAGGAGACGCAGCGGGGAGACGTGTCTAGGTGAGACACACACACCCTTTTCAATCTTAAGAGGAGGAAGTGTGTAATTCTTATTGTAAAATATATTTGTTTCCCGCGCAGTTGCTGGTTGCGTAATCAGCCTTTAGCATGGCCCGATTACCCAAACAAGCATGTTGAATCGACGCCAGAGCTTGTTGGGGAGGGGGAGAGCTTTCTGTTTTGCTGTTGAGCTTGGGCAAATTAGAGTCTGGGTATCATCAGATAATCCGTAATTCATTAGCGGGCACACAGACACACACAATAATGAAGCTGTAACATTAAATGAGTTTTGTAACGAGTCGATGCATACATAACTTTGTCTATGACTTTGCTTACTTCCTGATATTCAATTACCAGTATGATATGGGTGAAAATAAAATAACTTAAATGCATTGCATTTGCTCCAAAACATTTAACAAACTGCACATCCATTGTGGAACATAATCCAGTGTACATTTTTCTTGCTCACTCATTCGCCATGTCTTTCTCTCTCTCCCGCACTCATTCACCCTGTCTCAAACAGGAGTCGTGGAATTAGAGTTTTGCTGTTCAACACAACAGGAGACAGGGATTCCGCTGCCTTGCTCAAACTTCTAGTGGTGAGAGTTCAAGTTCAGCATACATCAATCAACCAATTAATTCACACACGCGCACGCACGCACGCACGCACGCACGCACGCACGCACGCACGCACGCACGCACGCACGCACGCACGCACGCACGCACGCACGCACGCACGCACGCACACACACACACACACACACACACACACACACACACACACACACACACACACACACACACACACACACACACACACACACACACATTCCATCTTCTCTACCTTCTGCTGAAGGAGAAATGTATAAAAGGTTTTGTATGTTTTTATCATTTGTTTTACAAAATATCATCACAATGCAAAACCTGGCTGTTTTTCTGTATGTTGCAGCCTTGCCAGTTTGACTATGCAGTTTTCTGCCCCAATGTAACTGAAACGCATACAAACAACACAGGTAAGGTCATATATCGTCATATGATGAATAGTGAAAATATTCTACCAGCTCACAATGCATTGCATTACGATGCCTTATGAGCTTGTAGATTTGCTATTATAGTAGAACATATTTTTCTTCTTTTCTTCTTTACGATGTTATATCATCTTTTAACCACTTAAACCCTATATACTTAGTAAAACAGAACTTAGTTGGCTCTGTACTTGGTCTGCTTTTGTTTCATTCTACACCAAATCTCTGCACCAGAAATAGCTGATCTGCAAGCTCACCGCGCCATAACACAACGTGTTGTGAGCTTGTAGATTAGCTATTTCTGGCGAATATTCCCACCAGAATAGGGGCCGCTAGGGTTCAAATGGTTAAAGACATTGGAATGATAATTGGACCCAATAAATAAACACCAAGACACTTTCATTCTTTGTCCTTTGAAAGTGGCACACTGAATTACAATTATAACAATTAAAACCAGGATTGACTTGAATCAACTCATGCAAATGGAACGGCAATATGAGTGTAATTTTTAACTGTTGTTCCTCGACAGTGAGAGCAATGTCTCACATGTTTATCATGCCTTTCCTCATTAGTGAGCTCTCCCACAGTTCAGTCCGACTCAAGCACGCCCGCGGAGCAAGTGTTAGCCCGTTGCCTGGACAACCAGAACAGCTGGCAGAGTCTGAGTGGGCCAGAAGCTCAGAGTCCCGAGCTGCTAATAGACCAACTGAACCACCATCATCATCCTCAGCGCCATCCAGTGGCCAACTCCAGGACTCGCACCCTGGTCTTTCCATGCATCCCCAGCGCCCTCCAGTGGATCAGCCAGGGAAGAGACCCAGTCCTGGCTCCTGGGATCCCAGAGTACTCCAGGTTGCCGGTACAGTCCACAGACTGGGCTAAAGTTCTGAGGGATGCGCCGCACATCTCTGTCCTAGTGACTGGGAGTCTGTATCTGGTGGGAGGGGTTCTCCAACACCTTGTCCCCTCACTGGACTCGTGAGGAACCGTGGATTAGTGCAGGGGTTCTCAACATTGGGTCTGGGGACCACCAGGTGTCCAAATGGACCCATACAGGTCTGTAACTGTGAGAGTGTAGAAATAGAACCAACGGTCCATTTGGTTCTATTTGTACACTCTCGGAGTTAAATGAACACTGAGGATTTTACAGTGTAGAATCTACGATGTAGATGTGTAGATTCTAGTCTCTCAGAGATAAAACGTGGTATCAAATGGGGGTCCGTGGACTAATACATATCAAACTGGGGCTCCTTAAAATGTAGAGATGCACAATATTAAAATTTTGGCCGATATCCGATAATATGCAGGGTCAAATCGTCTGATACTGATATATTACATTATTATATATTATATTTATATTGAGCTCAATATATTGAAATATCGGTCAATATCGGTGAAATGTCGGTCAATATCGGTGAAAAGATATCGGAATTATTTTGATACCGATATTGCATTTTTAATGAAATATCGTCTGATATCGATGCTACCGATAATATTGTGCATCACTCATTCCATTTGTACACTCAGAGTTATAGACCGGTAAGGGTGGTCCGCTGGTGATGCCTGGACCTGACGTTGAGAACCAGTGGGTTAGTGGATCTCAACCTTTGTGGTTCATGAACCCCCACCCACCCCAAAATGGCAGCAATACCTACTTGCGTTGCGTTCCACCTGTTGCTGGTGTAAATGTGCCAAGTGGATTTATGAGAGCTACTAATGTGTTTACAAAAATCTTTACATGGACTCTCAGTGGCTGCTGCTATGTTTCACTGTGGTCCAGCGGAGGGCACTGCAGGGCTTGTATTGTACCTCATGACAGAGTTGAGGTATTGTGTTGTCTCAGTGTAACATTACCGCTTAATAAAGCCTCTTCAGGCATGACACTTGAAAAGTGAGTCTCTTTCTCTTATACCAGTGATGCAGGTTAAATTATGCAGAGGCCTCAATTTACACTATATATATATTTTATACAAAATAATATTGCCACCAACTTGACCATCTTACTCCAGTGAGAAACCAACTATTTGAGAAATGAAAGTAGATCTTTATGATAACTTGCTGTCATGAAAATAATCCACATTATTGGTGACTACAATTTAGGCATTTGGCAGACCCTCTTATCCACGATACAATAAGTAAGGTAATCACATGCATAGAATGCAGAGACAGTGTAGTACTAGTACCTCAAGAAAGTAGGATCACAGGTAAACAAAGAACCTGGCATCAGTCTCAACAATATACTATCGGAATAACAATCCGTACATTGAAACTATAGGATACCACGTAAACAATGAACCTAGCCTCTGTTTAAATAACATGCTATCTAAATTACATTCTTAACATTGTTGTCAAGAAAACACACCCAAGTAACAAAAACATGAGAACGAGTGACCAAGACATGTCTGCATGGTAGCCATATCTTGGTCAATCGCTGGCATCAATCGAGGCAGAAGTGATACAGGAAGAGTGGAGTGCGAGTTAGGTGTGGTGGAGTCTGAAGAGGTGAGTCTTAAGATTACGGGGGAAAATTGGGAGTGAGTCTGAAGTTTTGACTGCAATAGGTAGTTTGTTCCAGGAGGGAGAAGAGTCGTGTGGAGCGTTGTCCCGGGTCTTTTAGAGAAGGTTCATATGGCTATTGACTATTGAATTTATGAATCATTTTAGAGTCATCCCAAATATTCATTTTTTGTTGTTTGTTTGAACAGAATCAATCATCTGTGCATTTGACTGAGGAATTCCAGGCAGCAGTCTTCAATGGTTATGTGGCATGTTGTAATGAAACCCACCCACTGTACAGCCACAGGCCTAGAGTCCACTGACAGTGGTGCCCCAAAACAGGAAGAAAAAAATGTCTGTCTCGTCTGTCTACATGCCCCCTCGGTGCATTCCCCATAATGTCTTAGCTAAGCTTACAGACAGACACAATCTTGAAAGCTAAATGGAATGCAATATTTTGACGTTAGATTCACTTTAAAAATATTACTAGAGGAAGTTCCCTCCAATCCCCTTAGCTCCAGTCAATCCCTTTCATTACTTGAGCATTATTTGGGCTGCATCCTTAAACAAATGGAATTGGGCAACCAAAGGGTTAACCTGGGATGTTTTGAAGGGTTGCAGTGGGGCCCCCATTGGGGGGTGGTGTGTAAGGTCCCCCTGGCTTATTAGTCGCCTCATCAAGATTATTTTGAGACAGAAGGCCGCTGGGACAGATTGAGGCCTGACAATCTCTTTAGACCGTACACAGAAACAAATATTAGTGCTGGAGGTCATATGTTTTTTTAGCTAAACCGCTGAGATTCTCATTTTAGCATCAGTTTTAGTCGAGCATAAAAAGGACATACTGTACAGTATCTTGCCGATCCCGGGCTGTCATGACTTTTTAACGACTTATAATCCTGAGTGAAAGAACAGAGTAGCACAAAGGCACCTATAGAGAACACACAGTGATAAAGCAAACAGGAAAAGGCCACAGTTGGTCCGTGAATCACAATTGATTGTGCTAATCTGGTATTACAGCAGCCTGAGTAATTAGTCAAGTCACAACAGTGCTTTTTGTTCTAGTGAGCCACTGTCAGGCAAACAACATTTCTCTTTCAACCACAAACTTCAGGGATTTGGTTGTGTATCTTGCTCCGCTCTTTAAGAAGATTGCATGTCTTCGAATCCTCTTACAGGGACTCCCAGGACCCTGACTAATGCCCCTATGAGGAAGTGAACTGCAATGCTGCAGATATCACAGAGATGTATCATATCTCATCTCTGGTGTACATTTGCTGCGTTTTTTAAACCTTTATTCATCTCGGGAAGGTTTGCTGAGCAGGTATGTTCTTTTTCTGCAACACCTTGCTTTATTGTCATACAATTAAACATACACACACACATGGGAGCTGCTCAGTGCAAACAATATTTTACTGTTGGTCGCTGAATAACACCAAGGAAGTTTGAGGTTAAGTGCCTTGCTCTGAGGCACCTTAGCAGTCGTGGGAGGCGAGTTTTGTTTACCAAAAATAAATACAGTTTATGCATTTTGCTCAGTTTTAAAAAAATCTGGATTTTTTTTAGTACAAGGAGAGGCAAGAACCCACTGAGGGACATCTTCATGGCCGTATACCTAAATAAAGATCTAGTTCACAGTATAAACATTACAAAAACATTACAATATTACACCAAAAGATTAAGAAAATATAAATTACAATATTACATCAGAAGAACATAAAAGAAGGGTATATGGGAAAGGAGTGATATTAATTTACTCTCCCCATTCCCCACTGAGAGATTCAAAATGACCATCTTCCTACATACCCACTTGGTTTTGACACAAGACAATCTACAAATAAAACCCTTCCCTGTTTTTTCCCCTTTTTTTCATGCTACAGTTCAACAGTTGCGGGTGCAGAGGGACATGAGACAGACACGGTGGATGAATACCCGGCCGGCAGTCTTAGTTCTACCAGCATTCTTTGTTGACAGGGCAAAAGAAAAGGGGGGGGGGGGGGGTGGGGCGGGCATAGCGGTGCGGTGAAGTTAAAGGGTCGCCAAGCAATTGGTCTTCTGGTGTTGTTTAGGGTCCGACATAAATGAATGGACATTCAGCTGCTTTAGCTGTAAGGTTGTTGTGGGAGGGGAAGGCCCCCCTGTGTGTGTGCGCGCATGCATGTGTGCACAAGGAAATGTGTGGGCATCTGGACACAAATGAAGAGGCAATTTGTGTGTGTGTGTGTGTGTGTGTGTGTGTGTGTGTGTGTGTGTGTGTGTGTGTGTGTGTGTGTGTGTGTGTGTGTGTGTGTGTGTGTGTGTGTGTGTGTGTGTGTGTGTGTGTGTGTGTGTGTGTGTGTGTGTGTGTGTGTGTGTGTGTGTGTGTGTGTGTGTGTGTGTGTGTGTGTGCGTGCGTGCGTGCGTGTGTGACAATGCATGCATGTGTGTGGTTTGTCTTTTAGGGGAGGACAGGCCAGAGATGAGATGGAGTATCTACTGCAAATCTCCTGTCTGGGTCTTTATAAGCGGCCCCATAAATTACAAGGTAGGCCGTTCCCTCCCCTCTCCGAGAGAAGGTGGGAAGTGTCAAATGGTACTTGGCCTGTAGAAAACCCAGACAATGAGGCCATCTCCCACTCTCTCTCTCGCCATTCAAAACCATCTTTTAAATTACATTTTAAAGTCAATTTTATACCACTGTTATCAGTTGTTTACATTGTGAAATCGTCAGTGTTAATTTAACATCGAGAGTATACACATGTAAACAAATTGACCTGTAAGGGAGTTAGATTAACACTGAGGATGTTATTGTGTGTGTGCACCTGTACAGTAGATTGTCATTTGTCCTTTTCAAATTTGAATGTGATCGTGGGAATTTTAGATTGCTTATCCTAATGCTTAATATTTATTAACCACTTCTTAAGCCCTATTCATACAGTTGCAAATATAGGTGAACTATAGGTTCTTTCTTTTATAACTTTTGGGCTAATGACATACCCAAAATAGGGATGACAGGTTGAAAGTGGTTAATCATTCTCTTATTGTTTGGAAAAGGAAAAGAAAAGGGGGAAAAAACGAACTAAACTAACTTTCTAAAAGTGTCCAAAGAACACCATTTTTGTATATATATATATTTTTTAGAATGAAAGAAACCCTTGTGTGTTTGTGTGCTTCTGTTGCTGTTGCTGTCTCTCTCAGGCAGGTGTTTGTGTGCTGCTGTTGTTGCTGTCTGTCTCTCTGTGGTCAAAATGTTAATAGACAATCAGTTACAGCCTCAGTGGGCAGTAACTGATTGTCATGAAGCTCAATTACCACTCAATGGATGAATTAGCATCAGCTGCTCATTAACCCCCCCCCCCCCCCCCCTGTAAAATACCACCCACACTGTTTCCTCTGTAAATGTTTTGTGGGGGTAATATTATTTGGTTTTGATTGGATGTTTTGTTTACTCACCTTTTGGTGAAAGTTTCGGCTGTAGTCTAGGTTATGGGTCTGTAACCATTGTGACCTGTGTATTTTACTGTGATAAAGAAACCTTATTTCTACACAGTTGGGTAGTAGTCTCAAGCCTACTATCTATTCCACAATCAACTAATATTACAGAGATCCTGTAAAAGTTCAGAACAGGAATGTGTCATCTGCTATTCAGACTGTAAGGGTATTCGACCAGTTACCGACAGTGCAGTGTTCATGAAAATGTATTTTAAACTATCTTTAAAATATAGTTTTGAATCTCCATTTCTGCTAAGCAGCTAGCTGGCTAGGCTATGACTTGCCCTAGTTAAGTTTATATTTTTGTCGTATGACAATCAAAAAAATTGCGTGCTGTGAGTTTGTAGTTCGGTTATTTTTGGAAATTTTGAAAACTTTTTTAATGTCTTGAATTTTCTTTTGAAATGTTCTCCTATAATGACGTGCCCGAAATAGGGACACCAGGACAGGTTATAAGTGGTTAAGAAAGATGAATATGCCTTTCCCGCACCACTCAATGTGTTGCCGAGCCGACACCGACACCCCTGGGACCTGAGTTTTTCATCTGTTGTCAAAACACTATTGTCACCCCCTGTCCCATCCTCTCCTTACTATCAGTTGTTTGTGTCTGTGATCTTAGGAAATGAAGGCAGCTTTTTACTGTAGCATGCACTGTATGTTACTGTGACAAAGCAGCCAGTTGTCAGTTTCCATACAATGCTGCTGTAAATGAGCAGGTATTCTTTGTATCCTGTCAAAGCTGTGATGCCACGGAAGTCCAATGTGTCACATCGCATAATTGCTTTAATCATGATTCATGGCCAAATGTCCATGTTTGTTTGCCCACACAGATCACTAAACGCGAAGTACTGTAGATTCAGCCCCAAAGCCTATGCTTTTACTGCAGGCAGTGGAGTACAGTACAGTACATTCTTTTAGTATCTGTACTTTACTTGACAAATCTTGACTCCACTAAGTTGGAAGGGATCAAATACATTATGAATGAACCACTTAAGCCCTATTTCAAATACTATAGTGAAAATAGCAGATCTGCAAGTATCGACAATCTTTTAACTCAAGTATAGATTTGAGGAACTTCCAGTTGTAGTTGAGTCATATTTGACCAGGAGTATCTATATACTTTGACCCAAGTACTGGGCTTGAGTACTTTGTCCACCATTGACTACATGTCTATGGCACATATGGTAGTGATGATAAGCTGAACACCAGCTTGGGAGCAGCAGGGGTTGTCACTAGATGGCCATCGTAGAAAGGACATATACTGTACTGTACGTCCTGCCGGAACGCCCTCCCCTGATCCTTAACCTAAACGTAACCACTCCAAACCTGTGCCGTAACTCTGTTTTGATTGATTAATTGAATACTTTATTAGACAGAAATGTAAACAGCATGAGGTACAGTCAGACATTTGAGCTAAAAGGATAACACAGAAGAGAGTTTACCTCCCCTTTTGGCCTCCTGAAAGATGGATTTTCAGGCCTTTGAAGGAAGCCGGTGATCCACATTCTTTAAGGGATGGCGTCAGGGCTTTCCACACTTTGGTGGCAGTGCAGTAGAAAGAGAATGTACCCATGTTTGTTCTATAGGTGGGTGGTACCAGATCGTTGTTGTCGCTCCCTCTAGTATTGTGAATGTGGGTGTCACTCACTTTAGTGAGGTAGTTAGTCAGGTATGAGGGTATTGAGGGCAGAGACCCTTTGACCATCTTGAAAACCAATCCCATTTTTAATTGCTTAACCCTGTATTCTACCCTGAGCCTGTGTCATACAGTGCCTAACCTTAGCATAAGTTAATTCATTAAACTCATGCCTAAACTTAACCCGGCGCTTCCATCCTTTCTAGGGTTGCCATCTAGTGACGAGCCAGCAGTGGTGACAGAGTGGGTGGCTGGCTTGCAGATATTATGTTGCTATATGGTATGATGACAACCCTGCATTGTGGTTTGTCTGGGTACTGGATGACAAGTGATCTGGAAGTGTCACTGCTGTTAAGTAGATCTGGTCCTGGAAGGTTGCTTTATCAGGCCTTTTAAAAGGCCAAACAAGCCTGATAAGACTCACAAGACAGGAGATAAGTTGTCCTGCAGCAGTTCTAAAACTTCAAAACTTGTCCACCGTAACAAGATATTTAATGTAGAAATGGGTCAATTATTTTCCCCCCTTAAACCTGAAAGTGGTCAAGTCAGTGAATTGGATGAGTTTATTTCATTGTTTCCAAATACATTTCCTCCAAGAATTTCGTTGAGACAAGTGACGTTATCTTGAAAGAAGACAGATCAGCCCACGAATAGTCTCAAGATAGTGTCACTTGGGATAGTGATTCCCGAGAATTCTTGGGGCAAGTGGATTTGCGTTGGAAACGAGTCAAAATATTGCATAAATACAATATAAATATGTTTCACTTGTTTCAAGAAAGTATCATTTGTGTCACTGAATGAAACCTGAATGACTACTAGAGGGACATGTTTTCTGCTGGGAAAGATTCCTTTTCATTTACTCACACTGGAGGTGAATACTGGAGTATGAAGGAATGCGATTTGTGAATTCCCAGCATAAATCTTTTCTGCCCACACTGACATCAGTATTGGTCTGGGTCCAATATAGGGAGTAGACCATATAAAGCTGACACTTAATTACTGCATATGAACTTGGTTTTCCTTTCTTTTCTTTTCTTTATTCTTGAAAAAGACGATGTCTGCATTTTCAAAATGATGCACAGTATAAAGTCAATCGTTGCATGTTTAGAGACGGTACATACTGTATATCAGCCTTTACTTTACAATACAGATAGTATCTTCGGCGATAAAAACATGACACAATTCTGAGTCAGGTACAGCGTGAGATATAGAATTCTACACACACAAATCACAGACAGAAGGCAATTGTTTTGATCTCCATGGGCCAAAAGAAGTACTCTTCTTGACATCTTCAAGCCTGTTCTTTGTCTGGCCCGGCCTTGGTAAGGAAAGCCCTGGTAGCCCTGTGTGTATTTTTCTATTGTGCCATTGCTTTAATGAAAGCAGCAGCCAGTCACTGAGGAATGTGGAGCGTTCGGTGCTGCGCCGCGGTCTGCCAGCAGACTAGATGCACATTTGCATGTTTTGTGAGGGAGAGAGCTGAAGGAGCCTCCGTCTCTGCTCACCACCGCGTGCCAAGTGTTTAATTAAACTTTGTCCTCCCAGTCGCAGCAGGTTGAAGTTAAGCCTAGATGCACCCGGGGGCTCAGGGCTGGGATAGGGTTGGGGGGTGCGGGGGGGGGGGGTCAGGAAGGACTCAGCCCAGCTGCCACGGGGGGCTCTGTGCCGCCCGACAAGGTGTTGGAGCGCGGCAGGATAAGCCCCCTGCTCGCATAGCTGGGGGAGGGGGATGGCGAGTGGGGTATGTGGAGGGGGGGGAGGTTAGCGTGCCATTGATCATGGTCCCTGTGTGCACATGATAATTCTGGCCTGGACCATAGTGAAAACTCCTCTGGGGACGGGCAGGACAAGTGTTACCACTGCCCTCCCTGGTTAGAAGGAACTTGAGGACTGACTGGCAGGTGTTAAAGACACTGTTTTATAACTGTTATAGGTCACAAGTTCAGGAGACATTTCCTGGAGAAAAGACACTGAGTGCCAGACTGCTCATCCTCGTTGTGAGCCGCTCTGAATACGAGCCTCAGCTTAAACTCATAGAATATAAATGTTTGACATGAAATGATTAACTTTATTCAAAGTCATGGCAGGTTCAGTACTATATTGACTCAACAAGGTGATGACTTTTATGAGACTGGCTTGGTTTGTGTGTGTGCGTGTGCACGTGTGCGAGAGGTGAGATAAATTGCTAAACCAGCTGATGAAGGTGCTAAGAAGCAGAGGCGTTCAGAGAGAAAGGGTCAGATAGAGAAACAACAGACACGACAAGAAAACAACAGCAGTCAGACAGTACGACGAGTGAATCCGGGGCCAGTGACTCCGCCCCATGTTTTCCCCACCCCCTCTGTACTCTGTTGGGGTGATTACTCTGCTTTACTCTAGTCCAGCTCTCTCTGGTCCCCAGAGAGCTTACACACACTCACACTGACCAGGCATGCATGGGGGTCCCGCAGTTGGTTTACTCACAGTAAATTTTTACTACTGTGTATTGGTGGCTGCAAGCAGCATGCTGGATGCTGGGGAGACTGCGGAGTGACAGGACCACACTACTACTTTACTCCTCCAAGGCTGAAGGACACAACTGAACTTTTGCCATGGAGTTGGGGAGAGTTTTCTCCAAGTACCAACGGACCGTACTGATCACCATGATGATGTTCAAACTGGGTGAGTCGAGCATCATCTTTTACTGCAAAGTGTATGACGTGCGTGTGTGTGTGTGTGTGTGTGTGTGTGTGTATGCGTATGTGTATGCATGTGTAGCAGTGGTGGACAAAGTTCTCAACCCCAGTACTTGAGTTGAAGAAGTATAGATACTCCTGGTCAAATATTATTCAGCTACAAGTGAAAGTTGTTGTACTTGAATTAAAGTACTGGAGCACTTGCTTTTAAAAGTACAAATTACAAGGTACATTTTCTTTTTTAATATCAATGTTTTGCTGTATTGAAATTTAGAAACACCTTTCAAAGATAAATAATAAAAACCAAATATTTTGCAGATTTAAAAGCTCACAAGTCACAACACGCTATATTTGAAATATGGCTTTATTGGTTCATTCAAATTGGTTCATTCATATTTTTTTACGTTTGGGTACTGGAGGTCCCTTCCTAGAAATGTAGTGGAGTGAAAGTCACAAGCTTCCAAATGTATTTTAAACAAAATATCCAGGTGAAGTACAGATACTAAATTATTTTACAGAAGTACAGAACTCAATTAAATGTACTTAGTTGCTATCCACTGTGTAAGCTCTTTGGGCTTGTGTACTGTACATGTTTATGAATGAGCAAGGTGCAATGAGGAGATGCATGTGTACATGGTCAGGGCTCAGGAGGCTGCTGAAATAGAGCATTAACTGGACTGATAAATAACTTCCAGTGCATGTTCATCAGATCGTCACTGTCGGGCAGAAACCTTGTATCTCCACATTTCAACTTTTAATGTTTTTTCGTAAATGAATGTCCTACTTCATCAGACAAGTGTTGTGTCGCACAAAAGGAGTGAAAATAGCAGATCTGCTATTTTCACTATTTAATTGCTAATAATAATAAAGGAATGGTTTTGGACATACAAGGTTTCCACCTGACAGCGACGATATGTGATTGTAAATAATGGTCTCTCTTAAGATGATCACTTGTGTGTATTTCACACAGGAAAGACAGACAGACATCTTATCTAAGGAACCACAGTGGCTTTCATTCTATTCAGAATGCAATCCATAATAATAGAGACTGAAAGCTTACCTTTTTATTATTGTGTTTTTCATGGCTCATTCAAAGTGGTTTCAATAACTAGCAATTTATTGAATGAAGAAAAGATCCCATAGTATAATAATGAAGTCCAATTCAAACTTTTTAATTTCAAGGCCCTTCATAACTCAGGGTTACATTTCGAACCGCCTCAAGGAGCCCTGAGGGTCCTGAGGGACTTTGAGAACCACTGTGATAGTCTAATTATTACTGGAACTGTTTGGGTTTAGATGAGTAGTAGGCTTATCTAAAAATCTATAATCTGGCATAATCTGTGGCACACACACATCTCTTTAATTGGCTTGAGTACTTAATAATGGTTCATTCATAATAGATACGAAATGACGACAGTGCAGGGGGTCTAATAGGCTTGTGTAACTATGATGATTCACTGATGTGTCTATGATTAAGCCAACTACCCTATAGCTGATAAAACATGGCTGTGCAGGGTGTGACCGGCTGTGTGTGTGTGTGTGTGTGTGTTGTGTGTGCATGTGAGCGTGTGTGTATATGGGGGGATATCTTAAACCCCACCTAATGAACCCGCCTGGTTGACCCATTTTTCCCGCGACCTTCATTTGTGGGAAGCGTCTGAACCTCGTTAAATCGCGGCGGACAGAAGGCAGGGCTTCGGGCGTGATCACATGCGAGGGCCATTGTTAGCCATCGCCATGGTGACGGGCCAAGAGTCCGGCTGCACTGGGTTTTGTCTAAACTTTGAATGGAGGAGCGCGAGGGTGGGAGGTATGGGGGTCTTAAGAAGTGTGGCGAGGGCCCTGGCACTTTAAACCGCAATGGTTTTTTAAGAAAAACAACTCACAAATGTCACTATTATTAGCTACAACTGCGTAGTTACCATGTAAAACTATGTCAGTGGTTGTCAAAGTGGGGTCCAGGGACCCTCAGGGTTCCTTAAGGGAGTTTCAAATGGACCCTTACAGGTTTCCATTTGGTTCCATTTGCACACTCAGAGATATGGGGGTCCTTGAAATAAAAAATGTTTGAGAACCACTGACCTATTCACTATTAGCGTTCATATCATGTAAAACTATATTGATTCAATTTCCTGGCTCCAGATGACACTGAGCAGATAAAATGTCTGGAAGTCTTCACACTCGTCATTGTACGTGCAAGTGTGACTAATGCGGTGTGGATTTGTGCATTTTTGTGTTTTTTTTTGGGGGTGGCCACCTGCCGAGCAGCCTTTAGACTACCAACAAAGTTAGCACAAAGCTCAATACAGGCCGTCTCCCGCGGCGACTCAATAGAATTCCTATGAGCAAAACTTGTGTGTGAGCCAGGGGCATCCCTTCTCCATGACTCATAGTACTGTAGCGTTGATGCTATGAGCCCTGCAGCGTGACTTTCTTTTGACATTTAACTGGGGGGCAAACTGTAGATTTCTTACCCTGGGGCCCTTTCCACCCAAATGCAGTTAAAAAGCCAAGCATATTTTTTTTTGAGCTATACCTAACGTGCGCTGTTGTTGCCACACTTGTTCTCCTTTTGATCCAAGCCAGAACACAAATGATTGATTGATCATTAAAATAAACATGCTCAGAAAATATATGGGCCCACCCGGCTGACCACGTCTTAACGGGTTAAGTGGTCAGCTGGGTGGGCCGCAAACGCTTGGGTCCTGATCCAGAAAAGCACTGCCTTATTTGCTCCAAATGTTTTTGCCGGTCTCATGAAATATATACATATTCAAACATGTTAGTAGTCTGTGAGTGATTTCATGTGAGACAAACGACAAACTTGACACTCAGATTATGCCCCTATTTTTTAGAGCATTTCACAGAACCTATGATATGAAATCGTTTATTGGGAAAATACCAAACATGGTGAGGAGGAAATGAGGAAATGTTACATTTTAATGCCTCCTCTCCCTCCCTCTTTGGGGAACACAGATAAGCTTACTCTTCAGATCTCTCCCGTCTTCACCTCTGGACAACATCTCCAGTAAGCTTCTGACCTCCTTAAGCCCCCTCAACCTGCTAGGACCTACAAAACATGAAAAGACAATATATTTAAAAAAAAGTAACTCAACAACTTACACCCTATATACTTTGTTGTATGTCAAATGAAAATAGCCGATCTATAAGTTCACAACACGTCGCAATGCAACACCATTCTGAGCTTGTAGATAGACTATTTTCGCCAGATGTTCGCCTGTGTTGTCATGTTTTAGAACGTTATCTTGAAGTAATGCAGATCGGGGTGATCTGCCTTATTTCAAGTATCCAAATAATGTCACTTTAATTCAGGAGGACTTTTGAAACAAGCCGATTTGTTTTGGAAAAAAATGGAAATGATCCAAATGGCACATCGTTTGAATTTATTTAAGAAAAAAAAAAGTTTTAGACACATTATCAGATCAAATTAGATAGGATGGACCTTTTTCCACAGTGTAAAAACAATAGGTTTTGCACTTTTCTTCGTGAATTGACGTAGTTAACAGAGCATGGCTCTGCTCTGTGTTATTGTTGGGTTGAGAGACCGGTACGGCTTGGTGCCAGAGATCACCACCTCTGGCTGGTCATAACCATGATCTATGAACTGTTTGATGACATAGGCGCTTAGGCTGTGACACCAGCACACTGGAATGTGTCAGAATGGGGTTGAGTGGGTATGGATGGACCTGGGGGGAGCATGAGACCCCCCCCCCTCCCCATCCTTATCTGAAGCATTCTGACTCAGGAGACACTCAGGTAGTGCAGCTGCAGCTTGAGCACAAAGCAAGAAAAATCGCATTGCTTAGCTTTTAGCGGTGGTGGAAGAAGTACTCTGTTTTTGTTTTTTACTTAAGTAAAAGTAGCAATACCACAATGTAGAAATACTTTTATTTTTACTCAAAAGTCCAAAAGTATTGGCATCACCATTCGGAAACTTTTTCCAAAGTTTTCAACATTTCAAAAATAGATCGAAAAGCACAGATCTACACACTCACAATGCGTCACGATGCAATCGCGACGCGTTGTGAGCTTGTAGATCTGCTCTTTTTAGAATAGACGACATTCTTAATTGTTCAATGTATGTTTTGTAATCTAACTCTACAAAGTAACTTGTAACAAAAGTTTTCAGTGGAGTAAAAAGTGCAATATTTACCTCCGAGATGCAGTGGAGTAGAAGTACTGTATAAAGTATTGAAAAATGGAAATACCCAAGTAAAGTAAAAGTACCTCAAAATTGTTCTTGAGTACACTACTTGAGTAAATGTACTTAGTTACTTTCCACCACTGTATTCAACCAAGTCAGTTTATTTCACAAGTTACTGTGTTACTAGGATGGACAGAAATATCGTTGCTGTCAGGCGGAAACCTGTACTATATGTCCAAAACTGTTACTTTTCAGGAAATGGAAATATATTTTTGAACTATTTACCAACGGATCCAATGTAGCCTAGTTACTATTTAGTCACAAGCTCTTGTTAATACTATTTCATTGGTTAAATATTTATAAAACCCACAGACACACTTAGCCACTTTTAAACTGGCATCCCTATTTTGGGCATGTTGGCTTCCGCTTACCAGGATTAAACTGACAGCATTGTAAACATAAAATTTACTTTCAAACATGTGGTTGTTTACCACCGTTTGCCACCGTCACTGTCTCTGGCGCTCAGTATACTGTATTATGATGCAAACTCTACTCAAATGGCACCTAAATAGATGACAAAATAAACTGGTGTGACTATAGTATAAACACGTCAGACAGCAGGGTAAAAGTTGCGTCAAAGCGCCTGAATAAGCTCAGACAATGAGTAGGCAACAGTATTTAGCAGCATTTCGGTAACAAGACATAGTGAGTCAGACAGCAAATAGTTAGATTTAATTGTGCCAAGGACAAGCATGCGTGCGTAGGTCATCACCAAGGTGACGAATGAAAAACAAGCTTAACGGGTTAGAAAAAAGGCCTATCCTCAGCATACTCTGAGCAAAAGTTAAATAAAGTAAAAAACAGTACGTTTTTAATGAAGCTGACAAAGTGCTTACTTGAAGACTCCCAGTATATCAACAATGTCAGTGAAAAAAATAGAAACAGGTTGTTCTAACCTAGATAACGGTTCCATTGAATGGTGAGTCAGGTACAGGGGAGCACAGGCCAGGGGAAGTACAGTTGATCTGCGTCATGAACACAAGCTTCAAAGCCATGAGCTACACTACAGCAGGGGCTCTCAAAGTGGGGTCTGGGGACCCCCAGGGGTCCTTGAGGGGGTCCCCAGCAAAATGAGTTAATATACCATCAGTTTAACCATTTTAACCCAATAAGACCTGAGGCCGATTCTACTTAATGTCTTCAAAATCCTAACAGTTTTCTGAAAAACGTATGTTGCTATATCAGTGGTGCTCAAACTTTTTCAAGTCAAGGACCCCCAAAATTATATGTATTTGGTCGCGGACCCTCATCTCAAAAGTCTTTGTTCCAGGGACCCCCAGAAGCAAAGATTTGAGTTAAAAATGTTTGCTATTTTTGAATAGCCAAAGCTAAAACTCTAAACTGACACAGATGCTTTACCGGTTTTAACGGGTTAACCTATACATCGGCTATCGCACTGCGAAAAACCTTTTAACAACACAAATCTTGAATGGGGTACCTGGGACTTGCGGGTCCTTGACATGATGATGAGTTACAGTGAGTTTAGAATGACTCACACACATACTGTATGCTTACATAGCAGGGTCACTGGCCATGACTCACCCAACAACATAGCCATTGTCATCCCTACACGGGCTTAAATGAATCATGATTCATTCGTACTGACACCCATTATCAGTATTCTGGTTAAAATGGTACGCAAATCTTGTAGTTACACAAGGATACCATGTGAGAGCTTCATGAAAACCTCCCCAGTATGTTATGTACTTACAGTGATGAGAGGATGTGCCGTACAAACATAATTCACTGTAACAGACACTGTTCCTCCTTCCTCCAGTTCATGATGCATGTTGGAGAGCTGTGCTCAACAAATGTGTTCATTTCATGTTAATAGGAACTTATAAATAACAATAATTAAATAATAACTTTTTTACTGCACAATGTTGCAAGAGACTTATGATGCGTTCACACGGGAAGTTTATCATCAAGTTGGTGGATCTAAAATCAAGACTTTGCTCCCTGCATGCAAATGACAGTAGAGAAAACAATGATGGACCTTTCCCCAGGATGCATTGAATGAGAGAAAGCAGGACGTTGTTAATATGACATGCAATGTGTTTGACAAAAGCTTTACTGTATGTGAGCTGGCAGGCTTGGTGTGACATCAGATAAGGATGTGAGAAAAGGTGGACTCATGTGAGTCAGAATGCTGGCAGTGGTGACTTACTGCATGAGGTGATAGATTCCTTTGGTGTGATGGGAAACAATAGGTGTTTATATATACGGCACGTAGATCAATTAGCTATTTGGCTGGTGGCTTGTAAAGGTAACTTTAAATCCTTAATTAGTAGTTCAAACCACCCTTCAGAACCATGAACATGAATATCATTTTAGCCTGGGTGTCTCCAGATTTAATAAATCCCCTAACCAGTGGCGGTGCCATATGCTCTACCCATTGTGCCACATGGGGCGTGGAAGACCTAATCCTATAACACTGTCCGTTTGCAGAATGCCGATATGTAAAATGATATGGACTACCTACACATCTCTTACATTGAATTTAGCATGGGTTGGAGAAATGTCAGTGGCACGTCTAAAAGAGGAAAGTCACAGGAGGGAAGGTTTTTAGCAAGATTCTGTCCCTGGCCAAGCAGATGTATGTATGTATGGTTCAAGATGTGGCGGTCAAAAGTTGTGAAGTTGTGAAAAATCTAACCAAAGATAAAAGAGCATACTTGACTAATTTGGAGAGAGGATCCAGTCCAGTGCAGCTGAATTTGTTTGTTGAGAGGCTGATCTGGGGGGTCCGACAGACTTCTTTGCTGATTTGGCCTGGCTATGGGTTTTAATGGAATCAATACTGCATGTCTTAATAACATACAAAGATTTAAACGTTTTATTTGAGCTGGAACAGAGAGTGAAAAGAGAACAAGAGAGAGGTGTATACAGTACAGAGTGTAAGTGGAACTTTCATCGATGATAGTCCTCAGGTGACAGCTGCTCACTCTGAGCGTAATAAGTTTACTCCGTCAACACCATCTGCTCTGACCTTAAGTCTGGAGAGAAGAGGAGGCTTTTTACTCTTCATTACCAGGTTGCTTTCTAAATACTTCTAAAGACAAAGGAGCTGTCAGTGTTGGCGAAGTGTATAAGCCACAGGGTAATACGGCTCAGGTCCTAGTTAGGCTGGCAAAAAGGTCAAAGGTGAACCCATGCAGAGTACCAATGACAGGTCCAGTGATGTTAGATCATGGTCCAGGTCAGTGGACTACGGTGTATAGTAAGAACTTTACTTCAAATCATGCTTCAAATCTAATTTGTGACTTACTGTTTTTATTCTGAAATGATATAAACCAACATTTGAAACAATGTGGCAATTACAAAATTATCTCTAACACAAAAACTAATTGGATTCTTTAGCCTTTTCTGCACACACTTTTAGAGATTTGTAAAGCTGTATGTCCAAATACTGAGCAAAATGAAAGGGATATATTATGGGTTAGCTGAGTGGGAGATAAGGTATCAGGATAGATTGCATTGGTGGAATTCCATCCTTTGCCACTAAGAGCACATTTACATCCAGTGACATGAGGTTTTAACCACAAAAACCAATCCACAGATTTTCCGCAATTAACCACTTGAACCCTATTCTAGGTGTAACATTCACAGAAAATAGCAGATCCATAGATCGGCTATTTACGTCGAAGAGATTTGGTCTAGAGGGGGAAAAGAATGGAACAAGTACAGAGCGAATTCGGGTCAAGTATAATAGAGGGTCTAAGTTTAAATAACTAATTCTACTGCTCTCTCTTTCCAGGGCTGTTTTGCACAGCGGCCGCAGACAGCTGTCTGTCATCGCCTTGTAATAACGGCGCCACCTGCCTGGACCACATGGGAGCCTACGTGTGTCTGTGCCCCAAAGGCCCGGTCTGGTACTCGGGCACCAACTGCGACGAACTGTACGACGCCTGCGTCCTGGCGCCCTGCGCCAACTGCACCAGCTCGTTAGGAACGGGGGAGTACACCTGCCACTGTCCCGAGGGCTTCGCGGGCGCCAACTGTACCCAGGACGTGGACGAGTGCCACAGCAACCCGTGCGGGGGCACGCGGTCACACTGCGTGAACGGCGTTAACGGTTATTCCTGCCACTGCCCGCTCGGTTCGGGCGGCGAGGACTGCCGGGGGAACACCACCACTTGCTCAGAGGAGCCGTGCCAGAACGCCGGTATCTGCGTGGACGTCCCTGACGTCGGGTACCAGTGCCACTGCCCCGCCGGGTACCAAGGGGAGGACTGCGAGGAAGACGCTGACGAGTGCCTCTCGGAGCCCTGTCTGAACGGGGCCATCTGTAAAGACCTGGTGGACGGCTACCAGTGTTTCTGTGTGCCCGGGTTCCAGGGCTCCCACTGTGACCTGGACATCAACGAGTGCGCCTCGCAGCCCTGTCAGCACAACGGCACGTGTGTGGACGAGGTGGACGTCTACAGATGTGACTGTGTGAAAGGCTTCAAAGGTGAGAGGAGGGGTTCAACGTCATATTAACCCACCTGGTGTCTCCGTTATGGACATGTCATTATTATAGGCAAAGATAGCAAAGATATAGCAGATCTACAATCTCTCTAAAAGCTTCATTTGCTAGATCGCTATGGTAACAAAAGCAAACAATATAGTAGCAAGTAGTGCAATGGGGTCATTGAAGGGTCAAAGAAGCCAAACCACCCTAACAATAGATGTTATAATGATCATATAAGACAAAGAAGTGGTAGGGTGTAGTTAAAGCTAAGAAGAATGTTTTTCTTTTAACATGAAGAGAATAGAATAGACTAGAATAGAACAGAAGAGAACTATTTCCATTTCCCCAGTGAGAACCTCTGTATTTTGGCTTGAGAATTGACAAGCTGCTGTGTCACAACATCGCCCTCTACAGCATACAGTCCAGCTCTGCACTTGCTGCAATAATCTTTATTGAGGTGTATGTGAGCTTGTAGATCGGCTATTTTCAAATGGCCGAAATGTATATAGGGCTGAAGTGGTTAATGTAGGTTTAATAATAATCAAAATCTACAAAGTAACTAGTAACTAAAGTTTTCAAATAATTGTAGTGGAGTAAAAGTACAATATTTGGATCCGAGATGTAGTGGAGTAAAAGTATTGGAAATTGGAAATACTCAAGTAAAGTACAAATATGGGGGCGGTACTTGAGTAAATGTACTTAGCTACTTTCCACCACTGTGTGTGTGCTAAGACTATTACATTTGTTGTGGAGCTCATTGCTTGGCTCTCTGCCAATATGTGGTTCCCTCCCTGAAGGCATGAACTGTGAGGTGGAGATTGATGAGTGCGAGGTGCTCCCCTGCCAGAACGGCGCCACCTGCAGCGATCACGTTGGCATGTACACCTGCGAGTGCGTGGCCGGCTTCCAGGGCCTGGACTGTGAGGTGAACATCGACGAGTGCGCCAGCGCGCCCTGCCTGAACGAGGGCCAGTGTGTCGACCTGATCAACAGGTGGGACGCTAACACAAACTCACACACGTGTACGCACACACACACACACACACACACACACATGAACGCACGCACGCACACACGCACAGACAACACATGCAAACAGGGAGACAGACACACATCAACCCATAGGCCTGATTTCAATGATTTATACTTAGCCATATGACTGTGTCACATGCCAAACATAACCGAACAACAAGCATGTAGACCATACACACTTTCTTTCTGTCTCTGTCTCTATCACATTGAGCCCGGCAAGCTTAACTTCAATGTGTCATCTGGTAGTATGTGGTATCAGCCTTCTTAGCAGACATTAAAGATAACACAGGAACAGGGATAACTATTAATCCACTTATTGATCATGGCTATGAGTCAGGTGTAGTGAATATCTGACTGGTACAAACATTGATGAGGAGCCAGCTAAAGTTTTTCCACAATTTCCAGAGCTATGGCAACTGATGAAGTGACCCATACACAGCATATTCTGTGCACATGTGGCCTATAAAATAGCATGACACAATTCAAAGACTCTGCAACAATGATAAAGGTAACGTTAAAAAATATGTCAAAACACATTTATTTTTAAATAGCACACCACATCAATAAAGCAACACATGTGGAGTATATAATGGTCTGCCAAATATATGCTCTGAGTGATGTTAGCTGCCATAGCAGAATCCAAACTCCCAAATAATAATTTTTGGTTGATGCACACACCCCCTGAACTGCACTTCACTTCTCCTTCAGTACAAATTAAAAATATACAGTATGTGCTTTAGGGATGAGGGTCACCTGACAATCCTGATTTGATGCATCTAAAATATTGAATTGATCCTGATCTGTGTCCAATGATTTTCCTGTCTTATATCACCTACTAATTTCAGTTATACTGTATATCCATTGCAAAGCACCATTGTTAGTTTATCATCCTGTAAGAGTTGACGGATCTCTCTGCTGGGACAGAAATCCGAAAATGCCATTTTAGTGTCAGAATGTTGGGAAGCTGTGTGTGGCTTGTGAAGAATGGGTCCTGTATTTAGTTATAGTGACCATGGGGCTAAATAATGAATGGGTCAGAAGCTGTGTTCAGGTTCACTTCTCACATTGGGATGAATAGACTAAGACTTACTTCTGGTCTCGTAAAGCATTGGTTCTCAACCTTTTCAGGCCGCGACCCCCCAAAAGAATCATATTTGAACCGGGGACCCCCCACCCTGACAAGCACATGGAATTGTAGGAGTTGAGGCATTACATTTAGTTTGACTCGGTTCGACAGATACATAGTGTGAAAATAGCTGATCTACACATGCTCACAACGCCTCGCAACGCAAGGTGTTGTGAGCATGTAGATTGGCTATTTTCAAAATGTTTGCCTTTCTTTAGCAATATTTGACAATTTGGCCATTACAGTATGTCCCACAGATACGGGAAGTAAACCGGAGATGGCGGCGGGTCTTGCTTTCCTATTTGTCTCGGACTCTATACTAAGCAGCTGTACCTGTGCCTCTTCTTCTGTTCCTCAGCTATGAATGTAAGTGCGAGGGGACAGGCTATGTGGGGGACCACTGTGAGGAAGACATCCCTGAATGTCTCTCTGATCCATGCCAGAACGGAGCCACCTGTCTGGAGGGCGTCAACCAATATGGCTGCCGCTGCTGGCCAGGTACAGTAGTACACACAACACATTGACATGCTACATGTTATCACGCCACGCTATATCACACAATTCACTTCCAGGCACTATTTCCTTTTAACCTTCACCATTTCTCATAAATACTGTAATACATTATAAGCATTTTTTCCTGAGGCTTTTAACTAGAGCCACACGTACAATGAATGAGCTGGGTGGGGTTCAGCATATCGTTGCTGTCGAATGTAAACCTTATGGCTTCAAGCTCACAACGCGTCACATTGTGACACGTTGTGAGCTTGTAGATCTGCTCTTTTCACTACTTTTGTGTTACACTCTTGTGTGATGAAGTAGGGCATAAATGTACGGAAAAACATGCAAAGTTGAAATGTGGAGATTGTGGAAGGTTTCTGCCCGACATTCAGCAACGATATTGCACAAAGACACTTCTAGTCAGACACATCAGAATGCCTAGTTTTATGCTGGGATCAAATCTGTGAGCTTTCAGTTACAGGATGATCTCATTAACCAATGACACACCATAATATGTTAGATATCAATATATCTAGAAAAGGAGAGAACATTTCTGCACACTTCCATACATTTTCAAAAAAAGAAGACGAAAAAAAACGAATGTATTGGGCTTAGCCTTCAGTCAGATGACCTCCATCAGAGCATCCTGTGGTTTCCCACATAAATCACACAGATAAAGAGAATTTGTTATGACCCATGAGATTAGAGGGTTAAAGAGCAGCCTGTTGTTGTCACAGCGCCATCTTGTGTAAAACTAGAGAAACTGCAGTGCATCATTACTGAATCCTCAGTGCTGTGTTGAATTATGAAAAGTGATGCATGAGCACATTGCAATAACCAACAGTGCAGAATGTGTGCCGTCTTGCTGTGATTACGGCTGTCATAATTCTGACAGAGAGGAGGGGGTTACAGATCTAAACCAAAAAGGCCTTAGGACTTGTGAAATTCTTTGCAGTATTGCGGCGTAAAAATCCTGAGTTAAATTAACGCTCCGCATTTTAATGTGTATGAAGTCAGGTTGCATGTTGGTGTCAGCTCTTTCTGAATCCAGTCTTAAGTAATGTTAAACATACAAAACATCTGCATCTAATGTAAATGATAGAATGGGTTCACATGTAGCTTTTAAATGATGTGTGTTGGTATGTATACTATAGCACGTTGTGTGTTTGTGTACGTGCGTGCATTTCCTTTTTTTGTGTGTGTATTTGAATGTCTGTGCACATGCACTTACATTTGTCTGTGTGTGTGTGTGTGTGTGTGTGTGTGTGTGTGTGTGTGTGTGTGTGTGTGTGTGTGTGTGTGTGTGTGTGTGTGTGTGTGTGTGTGTGTGTGTGTGTGTGTGTGTGTGTGTGTGTGTGTGTGTGTGTGTGTGTGTGTGTGTGTGTGTGTGTCCTGCAGGGTACGAGGGGGAGAACTGCCAGGTGGATGTCGATGAGTGTGTGCTGCAACCCTGTGAGAACGGCGGGGAGTGTTTTGAGCGCTCAAACGTCCTGAACTATGGCGTTCTGTCTGAGCTGAGCACACTGGAGTTCAGCTACGAGGACGCTGCAGGATTCATCTGCCACTGTCAGCCTGGATTCACTGGTAAGACCCTACTGCAGGTGTACATTCAATGTACTGAAATGGGTCCATGTAAGGGTCCATTTTTGACAAGCCCACAGCATGCACACGATGCGACGTGTTGTGAGCTTGTAGATCTAGATATCTTTCAAATATGCGATGTAAATAGAGTTAAAGTGGTTAAACTTATTTTGACGCTATATTATTACATTTGACTGGGGACCCCCTGGAAACCCCTCAAGGACCCCACTTTGAGAATCACTGTTGTAAACATTTCCAGCTCAGATGTAGAACAGACAGACAGACAGACAGACAGACAGACAGACAGACAGACAGACAGACAGACAGACAGACGGATAGACGGATAGACGGATAGACGGATAGAAATGAAAATCTTTGTTCTTTCTTACAGGAGAGAACTGTTCAATAAATGTGGACGAGTGTGAGTCGGATCCATGCCAGAACGGAGGGAGCTGTGAGGACTTGATCAATGCTTATAAGTGTCAGTGTCCAGGCGGATTTACAGGTACGCTCCCCCTCCAATTGTGGACAAATCCATATCTGTGTGTGTGTGTGCGTGTGTGTGTGTGTGCTTGCGTGTGCTTGCGTATGCGTGTGTGTCTGAATGTAGTCCTCTTAGAATGTCTTCTTCGGTGCGTTGCACTGTAGGAAACCTGAGAGGAAGGCACAGGAGAGAAAGCTCTAGTTGAATTTGACCCTATAGGACAGCAGGGGTACATGTGGCTCTACAGACGGTCCCTAATCTAATCTCTGGGCACCAACCATTTATCTCTTAACAAAAACACCTTCACTGACCTCCCCCTTGCATTAGTATCAGACAGTTTAGACAGCAAATGGACTGAAGAGAGAGATAACGTGCCCTGTGCCGTGTCCCTGAATCTCCCAGTCAAAACAACAAAGGGTTAATCCTGTTTGCTGCTAATGATCTCTTCACGCCCTGACAAACTATTCCTCATCAGGGGAGGTTTGTCATCCTTCAAAGGAAGCAAAGAGATTACATCACAGATTACATCACAGACATCACTCTGACTTTTACAGTACAAAGAGGGAATTCATTTGAGGGTAAGTGATATGTTTTGGTTGAAACAAAACGTTTTTTGTTAAAAGTTTAAAACACTAACCTATACTGTACATAACAACAAGAACCCCAAAAGGGGTTCCCGGCTTGAAAGGTATAGTTCAGTAATGGGGTTCCAGGTCTAAATGGGTTAATAAACAGAAAATACATTTTCAGATTGGTGGCTTGTTCAATTAGTCCAAATCCAATTTCACTTGTTTAATCTGTATTGTGTGTGAGTTCTCTCTCCTGATTGGATAAGATTGGAGACCCCCTGTTACTGAAAAAACACTCTATGAGTACTATCAGGATATAAAGCAATTTAACACTTATTTTAACAAGATAATATCACTTATCCTACCTTTAATGACACTAAGGGCATAGTGTATGTATGGTTGCTGTATTCATGCATGTGCGTACTGGTAGCATATGGTATGGAGGACTATAGTGCCATATGTCAGCTGTCCAGCTTAGCTATTAAAAGGAGGTGGTCTCCCAGAGAAATCTATCAGGGGGAGAGATTACAACACCAAGCTTCTTATGAGCCTAATCAAGCCCTAATGGTTCAAATGGCTTCTACGCACGACAACATTATTTCTGGGGAAAAAGACAAAGACAAAAAAACAATGACAATATCATTCACTGCATCATGCCTTTCAGTATTATGACTGATGAAACTACCTGTACAGTGACGCAACAGGCAAGAACAGATAGAGCAGAAGGAATATTATGATCCTATTAACTTTCTTTTGCACGCCACGTGTTATGTTGACTTCTCACGTGGGTGGAATGGAGTGGGTTACCGACATTACTGGCTGCTAAACCAATTTAGGAGATCCTGCCCTATCGCCCCCTCCCCACACCACACTTAATAATACAGCATGGTGGAAGACATGTTAGCATGCCCCACCAGAACCCCCCCCGCTCTGAGTGTGCACGTGAGGAAAACTCTAAAGTCATCTTAGACTTATTTTGATTGGATTACATTTATTTGGCATTCAGTCAGTAAAATGACACATCAGATAATTGAAATACATGGGGAAAAATATAGATAGCAATCAAAATGTACTTAAAGTACCAAAATTAGAAAGTACTAATTATGCAGAATGTCCCATTTCACAAGTTGAAAATGTATACAAATCTTTTGAAAATAGCAGATCTATCATCTCTAGAAATTGTATCGGCTATTTTCAAATGGTGGAAATGTATATGGCTGAAGTGGGTAATGTATGTTTTGTAATAATAATACAAATCTACAAAGTAACTAAAGTTTTCAAATTATTGTAGTGGAGTAAAAGTATAATATTTGCCTCTGATATGTAGTGGAGTAAAAGTACTGAAAATTGGAAATAGTCCAGTAAAGTAAAAATACCTCAAAATTGTACTAAAGAACAAGTAAATGTACTTAGTTACTTTACTCCACTGCAAATAAACAGTACTCCATCTTGGTCCTCCTGCCTTCGTTTCCTCATCCCAAGCAAGGTGGCTGAACAGGGCCAAGTGCAAGACACGGCACGCATGCTATTTAAAATTCAGTATTTCAGTAGTGGCGTCCGCTAGCGGGCATCAGTGGGACCGCTATAGGATGGGTCATTGATCAGGAGGACGGGGAGTGACTGCAGCGCAGCGTGGCATTCCTCTTGTCAGCACCGACAGGAGCCAGCTGGGGGGCTGGGAGCTTATGTGCAGCTCTGTCTGGGATAGGCTGTAGCCATTAGAGAGGGAGGGAGGGATGGAGGGAGGGCGAGAAGAAGTTATGAAGGGAGGGACTTTGGGGTGTGTGTGTGTGTGTGGGGGGGTGCTAGAGAGAAAGAAGTTAGTGAGTAAAGGAAAGGGAGGGGATGAGATGGATAGGGAGAGAGGGGAGGGAGGGAGGGGTGGGGTGCGTGAGGGTGAGAGGAGGAGGGAAGGGTGGTTTGGGGTTGGAGGGGGGGGGTTAGAGTGGGAGGGAGTGGTGGGCAGGGCTCGTGTATAATCGCTCCTGCCTGCCTGGTACAGAGTGGGGGAGTGGAGGCAGTGCTGTTAGGTATGCTAGAGAGAGAGAGAGAGAGAGAGAGAGAGAGAGAGAGAGAGAGAGAGAGAGAGAGAGAGAGAGAGAGAGAGAGAGAGAGAGAGAGAGAGAGAGAGAGAGAGAGAGAGAGAGAGAGAGAGAGAGAGAGAGAGAGAGAGAGAGAGAGAGAGAGAGAGAGAGAGAGAGAGAGAGAGAGAGAGAGAGAGAGAGAGAGAGAGAGAGAGAGAGAGAGAGAGAGAGAGAGAGAGAGAGAGAGAGAGAGAGAGAGAGAGAGAGAGAGAGAGAGACACAGACAGACACAGACAGACACAGACAGACACAGACAGACAGACAGACAGACAGACAGACAGACAGACAGACAGACAGACAGACAGACAGACAGACAGACAGAGAAGGAAACAGAAAAGGAGGACCTGGTGGTGGTGCCTCTTCTTTGGGATCTTTCTTGTTGCGTTGACCTGGGTGAGGTGAGGGAGGGAGAGTAGAACTGTGAAGCTGCATGTGCTGTGGTCCTGTGTGGAGCATGAGGGGAATGAGGGGGCTTCTACTGCTGCTGGTGTGCTGCGGTGGGCCTTGGAGGCTGACAGGTAGGCCTACAGTACGGTACACCATACAGCACCTTGAACACTGAGGTGTGAGAAGGAAGATGTATTTCTGTGTGTGTGTGTGTGTGTGTCTGTCTGTCTGGGTGGAGTATTTCGGCACATGACAAATTAGCAGCTTTTGGCTTTCCTGTGGCGTAGAGTGTTATAAAGTGTGTGTTAATGCAAGGTGACTGCTGCTGCTCGCGGGGCTTAATGTTTCCCTTGCACTCCTTGCCTTCTGAATCAAAGATTGTTTGAGCGGAAAAACTGCTGGCCTGTATGTTTGTGGCACTGGAAGAAACACGTTTAACTGACAAGCATACACATACAGTGCAATATTTCCAAGGTCTGGCTGATTCTGTGAATGCCACAGATATTGATTTGACCGTGTCACTGAAGACCGCAAATTGAATTGACTGCTAACCAAATATTTTCCGTCTTTCCACTGTAATTTCATTTTCTGCACATTGATGATGATGGTGATGATAGAATCCTTCCTGAGGTGCACTTGCATCATCAAACCTGCATCTGTGTGTGTGTCTGCTTATCTAATAGAGCTAAATGACTTAGTTTGTAGGTTTCCAGAAGAACAGAACATTGGCTGATTGACTGACCAATTAAGTTCATTATTTATTATGGATAGAACATTGTATTTATCTAGTTGACAGAATAATGTCAGAGAGCTGACTTCCCTCATGGTTCGCCACACCCCGCACACAACTAAATATAACTCTGGCTATAGATTCATATAACTGAAACAAACAGCTTCAGGTCATTAGCTTCAGTTTCGATGTCAGTCATCCACCCCTGTTTCAGATTCATGTGTAGGGACAGTCAGTAATATCAATATGCCACTCTAGCCTCTCTGAAGTTTAAGTTTCATTCTCCCGTCCAGGCGTACACTGCGAGGTGGACATCGACGAGTGTGAAAGCGTGCCCTGCCAGAACGGCGCCACGTGTGTGGATCGGGTCGACTTCTACGAATGCCACTGCCCCGAGGCGGAGCCCGGCGGGGAACCCTGGGGCGGCCACAACTGTGACATCCCCCTGGTTGGCTGCCGAGAGCACCGGTGTCAGCACGGAGCGACCTGTCACCCCACGCTGACCCAAGACGGGGAGCACAGCTACACGTGCCTCTGTCCGTCGGGCTGGACGGGGGCGCGGTGCAACGCCTCCACCACCTTCTCCTTCACGTCTGACGGGTACGGTCACATCCAGCTTCCCGTGGCGGACAACAATAGGACCAGGCGAGAGGCCGTCCCGGATAACAATCTGAACCAGAACCGGGGTCTCCACATGAGGCTCCGCTTCAGGACCACTCTGCCCGACATGGTGCTGTTCTACCGGGGCACGGCGGAGCGCTTCATCTCGCTGGAGCTGGTGGGGGGCCTCCTCCAGGCGAGAGTGAAGGCCGAGAGGCGTCTGCGGGTCGTCTATCCTCAGCCGGTCAACGACGGAGAATGGTACCAGGTCACGGTGAGCATGGTCGACAGGCTGGTTCTGGTCGTGGAGGGTCCTGCCTGTGACAACGAGGAAGGGTGCGCGGTGAAAGACGAAGGCTACAACCACCTCCTCTTCGTCAAACCCAGCTCCTTCCGTCAGCTGTATGTGGGAGGGGCGCCAGAGGATTACATGGCACACCTCGCCGGCGGGAAGGGGTTCGTGGGCTGTATGGAGGACTTCCAGGTGGACCACAGGCTTCTCCTGCCTCAGGATCTCGGTATGGCGGGGACCATGGTGCTGGGATGTCACAAGGAGGACTGGTGCCAGGCTGAGCCATGCTCCCAGCGCGGGCGCTGCGTTGACGCGTGGGTCCGGGCCACCTGCGACTGCCACCGACCGTACTACGGGGACAGATGTGAGGAAGGTAAGGACTCCTTATAGCCCCATATGTACAGTAAGCAGACGCGTGTAATGTAGTGGTTCTCTGGGGACCCCCAGGGGTCCTTGAGGGGGTTCCAGGGGGTCCCCAGCCAAATTAGTTAATAGCAAAATCAGTTTAATCACTTTAACCCTATTTTATATTTCGGCTATTTGAAAATAGATGATCGACAAGCTCACAATGTTTTGCGATGCGATGTATTGTGAGCTTGTAGATCTGCTATACTGGGAAAATCTTGAACAATTGTGAATGATTTGGAATGGTTTTGACAACACAAATCTTCTCTTATGGGGGTCCCTGGCACAAAATCTTTTCTGATGGGGGTCCGCTGTCGAATACATACCAATTTGGGCGTTTGAGAACCACGTTAGAAACAACTGTGGATGAGGTACATTGTTCTGCTTTTTAGATGTTGAGAGAGAAGAGTGGGCAACCTGTTGCCCACTCTTCAGATAGCAGGTGCAAGGGAGGGGTTAGTGCAGGTGTTTAGTAATAATAATCAAAATCTACAAAGTAACTAGTAACTAAAGTTTTCATATAAGTGTAGTGGAATAAATGTACAATATTTTCCTCTTAGATGTAGTGGGGTAGATGTAAAAGTATTGAAAATTGTAAATACTGAAGAAAGTAAAATTACCTCAAAATTGTACTTAAGTACAGTACTTGAGTAAATGTACTTAGTTACTTTACACCGCTGTTTATATAATAATAATACCATAATATGCTTCACATTCCTCAAATGATCTGCTTCTGCCCTGCAACATATACAGGCCTCATGATGGCAGTCTGTGGTTTATCTTAAAATGTAAACTACTGGAATGATTGAGAAATTGTTGTCCAAACCTCCGGACAACACCCTAGAGCCCTAGGTATTCTATAGGTTCTAGCTCAATGTTGAGTTTATTTGCACATAGAATAATACAAATGAGGAAGTTATACACTGTACAACCTGTTTAACAAGGACCATAAAGTCCACAGTGCTACAAACATCTCATTCCAGAATATGAGAGAGAGAGAGAGAGAGAGAGAGAGAGAGAGAGAGAGAGAGAGAGAGAGGGAGAGAAAGAGAAAGATAGATAACAGAGACACAAGTGGGTTTGTTAACAGAAACCAAATGACATCAAAATTCAAGACAGATGCAAATAGTAATGCAACAAGTTTCATAAATTATAATTATAGGGAAAACATTACATCACTTCTGGTTCTGGAAAGGTCGTAATTTAGTGGAGTGGAGTATGAATTTCTGTCAGCACGTGTGTTTGCATCTGCGTGTATGTGTATACAATATGTGTTCAAAAGACGAATGTATTGAAATACGGTAGGTTGAATTACTGACAAAAAGAAATGCGTTTTTCTCCCCAGAGTTCCCTGCCTTCACGTTCAGCCACGAGAACTCATCCAGCTACGCCACCTTCGACATCCAGGAGGACCACAGCGAGAACTTCACCATCTCTTTCGTGATGCGCTCCCTCAAGCATAACGGCCTGATCCTGCAGCTGAGCCGAGACCAAAGCCCTTACCTCACCGTCTACCTGAAGGAGGGAACGGTGGCCGTCTACAGCCCACACACCACGCTGCTGTCAGAGTCCAGGTTTGTCACCAGCGGCCGCGACGAGCTGGTGACAGTGAGGGTGCGCTATGGCCATGTGGTCTTCCCCAAGGCGGGAAACCATCTGGCCCTGGGGAACGTCAGCGTGGAGGCTGGAGATGTGGCGTTTGTCGGGGGGCTTCCTGCAGGCGAAAACACGGCCTCCTGGGGAGGATATTTCAAGGGCTGCCTGCAGGATGTTCGGCTGGACGACAAGCACCTAACCATGGGAGCCCACCCTGTGACAGATGAGATCTACCGCGCAACCGGATCGGAGCATGTGCTGCCGGGATGCCAAAGTGATGACACTTGCAAGGTGAATAAAAGTAGCAATGATAATGACTAGTATGTTTTAATCTCTGTCATATTATTGTATGAATGATATTCTGAATACATGTATAGATACAATTTTGTCTATGCTCATTACTACAGTTGACTATTATAAATACAATGTAATTAAAAATATTAAAGTCCAATTTTTATATTTCAAAAATTTATATTCAGCAATCTTTTAAAATATATACAGTATATATTGGAATATACACAGATATTGTCCAAGTTAAGCAATATTGTCTGACACCTTTTTAGGAAAAACTGTAAATGAGAGATAGGAAGTTTACAAATATGTGACTACTTTTGTCCTAAATTCTGGCATTTCTATATGAATGGAGTCTATATTTCTAGGGTGATGGTTTGATGGGCATTATAATGCCTAAAACATGTCCTGCTTTCCAAGTCCTAACACATTTTGATCTAGCAGTACATACCTGTGATCTGTAAGTGAAAGAATGTGCAGTCCTCTCTTCGGCTTGCACTGTTGGGGTCACGTCAGGTGAGAGATTTTGCCAATTAACTTTTAATCCATCTGTGTGTGTGTCTCTCTCTCTCTTTCACTCTCTGCAGAATAAGCCCTGTTTGAATGAAGGGCGGTGTAATATCACCTGGAATGATTTTCGGTGTGACTGTCCCATTAACTTCTCTGGAAGGATATGCGAGACACGGTTATGGTGTGTTGACAGGCCCTGTTCTGAGGGCGTACAGTGTGTCGACCTACCGGACGGCTATGAGTGTAAGTAAAAGTACATTTTCACTGTTTTCCCTCTCTCTCACAAGATAAAACTACATTAAACCCAGATGGGGTAAACTGGTTCTTTCAGTAGACAAAAATAATTGAGTAGTGTGTGGCAGCATAGCATATGGTATTATTATTACATAGCATAACTCTATCATCAAAATAATTAGAATAGCATGAGTTCAAACGTTTAAATTGATTATGGCCCCTGCGGGAACAGCCCCTATAACTCATGCAGTGTTGCAGAATCTTCTCATCTAAATGTAAAGAATCTCCTCCCCCATGCAGGCCTAACTGAAGCCACCTTCCAGGACAACGCCATGCGGTACAGTGCCAACAGTTCCCTCGTCAACTCCGTCACCAGTGTCACCATAGATCTACGTACCAGAGAGGAAAACGGAGTGTTGCTTCGAGCTGGCCACAGATCTACCATCTTCTGCCTGGGACTACTCAACTCCACCCTGCTGGTCAAACTCCGCAGCAGGGACAGCCCCGAGCTGCTAGCGTTCACCAGCGAGGTAACCGTCTCCGACGGGGCGTGGCACCGCGTCCACCTGGCCATGGCTGACCCCGCGCAGTCCACGTCCCGCTGGCGGCTGACCGTGGACGGCCAGAGAGCCGGAGGCAGCCTGGGTGCAGGCGGCAACCTCAACTTCCTGAACGACACGGCCGTGTGGCTGGCGTCGAACTTCACAGGATGTCTGCGGGAGGTGAGGGTGGGCGGAGTCTACCTGCCGTTGACGGACACGCCAGATGCCCCTCAGGCGTCGCAGTTCTGGCGCCTGGGTGGGCATGTTCCCGCCGCGGGATGCCGCGGCGTTCCGGTGTGCGATGCCCAGCCGTGCCTCAACCAGGGCACCTGTCACGACCAGTTTAATGACTTCAACTGCAGCTGCAGCCCGGGATGGGAGGGGGACATCTGCCAGACAGAGACAAATGAGTGTGCCTCGAGCCCCTGTGTTTATGGCACATGTACTGACCTGCTGGCAGACTACCAGTGCAAGTGCCAACCTGGATACATGGGCAAGGACTGTCGGGAGGAGGTGGACAACTGCCTGGAATTCAGCTGTGAGAACGGGGGTACCTGCCTGGAGGCCGTGGGAAGCCACACATGCACGTGTCCACCTGGGTACACCGGCAAACGATGCCAGTGAGTATAGGACTGGGGATGAATTCATTTTAGTTTTTCGGGGCAGTTAGCTGATGATATGATTTAGAATGGCTTACAGTGATTAAGGTGTCAACAGGGGTTGAGTGTCTTGCTAAAGAGCACTTTAAGGTAAAGCCTGACCACCGCCAGATTTTAGTGTCCTATTACAGATGTTTTGACCAATATTTCGTTAAAAAAAAATCTAGTTTCTATTTCAGAACATTTTATTTATTTAACAAATAATTAAAAATAAACACAAATAACCTTTAGAAAAAATCAAGTTAAGTACAGTAAACGTCAATATATGAAAAGAATATAACAAATTATACAATGAACAATAAACAAGTAAATATAAATAACACATATAAACTGAACTTTATTTTATTTGCCATTCAACTCCATTCAAAGTAAAACAAGATAGGAGATCTACAAGCTCACAACGCATCGCTATACAATGCATTGTGAGCTTGTAGAGCGTCTATTAAACAAATCGGGATATACCGATACCGATGTTGTAAAAAAAAAAGTCACATAACGACTGATATATCGGCCAAACTGATATATCTCTCGGGCTCTACTTTAAGGTGATAAATGGTGGTTGAACATGACGATTGTTTGGGTCAATCCTGTGTCTCTGCTGTTACAGGGCGTGCTTTATAGCTTCTAAGACAGTAGTTCTCAAACTTTTTTGTGCCAAGGATCCCCAAATTGATATATATTTGACAGCAGACCCCCATCTGAAAAGGTTTTGTGCCATGGACCCCCAGAAGGGCAGATTTATGTGCTATTTTGAATACCCAACATATAAATGGATGAAGTGGTTAAAATTATTGTGATGCTGTATTAACACATTTTGCTGGGGACCCCCTGGAACCCCCCAAGGACCCCTGGGGGTCCCCGGACCCCACTTTGAGAACCAATGTTCTAAGCCACCCTTTCACCTAATACACTACCAACAGTATCTGCTGAGGACACTGATGTAGACATTGCTGTAATAGAATGTTTCTATGTGTGTCCAATAGGTGGCGTTTCCCTCCAGTTGCATGTGATGCCAGTACAGAATGTCTCAACGGAGGCGTTTGCATGGGAGGCGTTTGGGGGGGCAACTGCACCTGCCAGCCTGGATACACTGGGAACAGGTGAGGGCTACATGTTACTGCATGCAATACATGCTGCAGAACTGCTGCACTGTCCAAACGTTATTCCTGTTTCAGCCATTAGAGGGTACAAAGAAAGGATATGAATATGCCTATCACTTCATAGTAATATCTACTTTGTTCTGCAACATTTGACGTATAGTAGTCGACTCAACAATGACTGCAGTGGAGTTAAAGAAAAACATGTGGGACTTTTCTTTTTTTTTAAAGCCCTTTAAGTAAAATGTGGGTCTTTTTCAAGCACTCACTTCTTACTATTTTTGTATTTGTGTTTTTGTGTTTTTCTTACATCGTCTCTGTCGGGTGGAAACCTCAAATGTCCAAAACTGTTACTGATTCAAATTCAAAAATAACAAAAGTAGCAGATCGACAAGCTCGAAACGCGGCTCTTTGATCAAGTAGGGCATTCATTTACCAAAAAACACATAATAAGAGGAAATAAGAGGTTTCTGAGAGTGAGACATTGTACTCTAATGCTTAGCTTATGTTGTGTAGCCAATCGTGTTGTGAGCTTGTAGATTGAGTATTTTCTGTGCATGACACCGGTGTACACCGGCAAACGATGCCAGTGAGTATAGGACTGGGGATGAATTCATTTTAGTTTTTCGGGGCAGTTAGCTGATGATATGATTTAGAATGGCTTACAGTGATTAAGGTGTCAACAGGGGTTGAGTGTCTTGCTAAAGAGCACTTTAAGGTAAAGCCTGACCACCGCCAGATTTTAGTGTCCTATTACAGATGTTTTGACCAATATTTCGTTAAAAAAAAATCTAGTTTCTATTTCAGAACATTTTATTTATTTAACAAATAATTAAAAATAAACACAAATAACCTTTAGAAAAAATCAAGTTAAGTACAGTAAACGTCAATATATGAAAAGAATATAACAAATTATACAATGAACAATAAACAAGTAAATATAAATAACACATATAAACTGAACTTTATTTTATTTGCCATTCAACTCCATTCAAAGTAAAACAAGATAGGAGATCTACAAGCTCACAACGCGGCTCTTTGATCAAGTAGGGCATTCATTTACCAAAAAACACATAATAAGAGGAAATAAGAGGTTTCTGAGAGTGAGACATTGTACTCTAATGCTTAGCTTATGTTGTGTAGCCAATCGTGTTGTGAGCTTGTAGATTGAGTATTTTCTGTGCATGACACCGGTGCGCAGCAAAGTATGAGTCACAGTCCAAGGGATGTACCAGAGAAAAGGCCTGGGCACTCAGTTGGTATAGGAATCAATTCCATGGACTCACGTGTATCCGGGGGGAGTACTGTCTCCAGATCCACTACTACTGTATGTCGTCACTGCATGGGGTCTTTGGTTGGGGGACTTTGGTGATGGTTAGCTCTATGATACCACTCGAGGTACAGTCAGTGCATGTCCGTTGACCAAAGGCATAAACGTGACAGCGGTGGAGAGAGAGGTGTGTTAAAGTCTGTGTGATGTGTTCCAGATGTCAGACTGAGGTGGACGAGTGTGAGTCCAACCCGTGCCTCAACAGCGCCACCTGCCTGGACCGACTCAATCACTTCCAGTGTGAGTGTGTGTCCGGATTCAGCGGCAGACTGTGTGAAAGCAACGTAAGTGGCATACATATTATTTATGTTAATTCGCTAACCCGTTATCATTATTAACTAAACCTGAGGACAAGGAGAATCCTGATCAATTCTATTAATCCTTTAAATCAAATGATCATCATAAATATTTATTTTACAATGATATGCTATTTACAAACCATAATTTCATAGTTTATGTAATATACAATATAATATATGATATAATAGAATATAATAGATAGATACATACTATTGATACACGTCTCACCACAGAAATGAATGATGACCTCCCACAATATAAATAAAAAGATGGCTTCGCAGCAGATTAACAACAACACCACTCTTCTATTCTCCTCTCTCTTTCTCTCCCTGTCTCTCTCTCTCTCCTGTAGTGGTTGGAGCAGAAGGAGCGAGTGCCCTGGCTGGTGGTGGCGATACCCCTCACCACCCTGAGTGCGTTGCTGGCCGTGCTGGCCGTGGCCTTCCTCTGCATGACCGCCAGGAAGAAGCGCCAGTCGGAGGGTACCTACAGCCCCAGCAACCAGGAGGTGGCGGGGGCGCGGCTGGAGATGGGCAGCGTGCTCAAAGTGCCCCCAGAGGAGAGGCTGATATGAGAGGAGAGGGAGGAGGAGAGGAGGAAGAAGAAGAAGAGAAGGAGGACGACGACGCAGGCTGCTCTGCCTCAGAGCACCACAGACGTCATTAAGAGGTGTCCACGAGGGCCAATGGCCCACCTGGGGAAAGGACCATGTCACCATGGTGCTATCTATGCTGCTGCTATGCTGCTGCTGGTGGGGCCTACACACGGGAACAGCGATGGGGGACAGAGGTGGCGGCGGGGGAGGGTGATAAATCAATGGCCTTTGTTGGGGGAAACTGCTGAGGTTTGAGCTTCAGCCACGGATAGGGAAAAAGGGCAGAGACCTGCCTCTCTGGCTGCACGGTAGAATCATCAGTGTTCATTTAGCTCTCGTAGCTAAATGAACACTCAGGATTTTACTGTGTGATACTCAGGCATTCCTGTCGGATGGGAGGCTCATCCGGGGAGTCTATGACCCTGCTGGACCCACTATAAACACGAGACTTTGTGGATTATCTATGGCGTTTTTGACCCAAGAACTCGGATCTACCTGTGGACATCAATGACGCCCTCACTAAGTTTTGCGAGGAACCGCGGAAAACACTGACTTTGGTGTTCAGAATCATTGTATTTTTCTATCGACGTGCACTAAGTAGCTTAATAGGCAAACCACTGTACTTTATTTGTCACTTTGTAAATATACTGTATGTTGTCCATGTCTTTGATGTGTTATGTAAAAATATGTGATGTGCTCTAAAAAGGTTAAAGTCACTGTAAGATATGTTTGGTATTACATGTAAGGGGATTGGGATTGTAATACTCTTACTCTTGTAGTCTCTGGCTGGACAGAAACAACTCTTTCCCAAAGCTGGAAACTGGAGAAAACCTTGACTCAAACATGATGACATGAGACCTGAGATTATTTTGCTGCTGTAGAGGTTGAAGTGATTTAGCATTTTATACATGAATGAGTTTCACTGTGTTTTGTTTTTTGATCCAGAAAATGTTCCCATATCTCCCTCTAAAATCTCCCTGGGAAGTAACTGTAATTCTACCTTTAGCATCTTTCCCAATATAAGTACTGAATGAAGTAACTCCAGATTTGACTTTTGGGGAGCACAGGTCATTCATGAACTTTCTCCAGCTGGTTTGGTGTTCTCCTCTGCTTCCTTCCAGGATGTTCTTGTTTCCTTTGAGTTCTGCCTCGACAGACCTTCTCCAGCTGTTCCTGGCTCTTTCTGGCTTTTTTTCCCCCCTGTGGGTTTCAGGGTAAGGCTTACAGTCCATGCTTAAGGCCTGTCTAATGGTGGTGGAGGGTGATTTCCACAGGGAACTCGGTAGCCTAACTCCAGATATCATACCTTTACGTTTGAACCACTTGAACCCCAGCATGCCGTGGAGAACATTCGGCAAAAATAGCAGATATACAATCTCAAAACGTGTCGCATGGCAATGTGTTTCGAGATTGCAGATCGGCTATTTTGGGCGAAGAGATTTTTGTGTCAACCGAAAAAAGCGGTCTGAGTACAGTTGTAAAACACAAGTCTGTTCCACTAAGACTAAAGGGTTTAAGTGGTTAAATAAGCACCACAATTATGAGTTTTTTTCTTTGGTTTCTCGCTTTGGGAGAGTGTTTTATGTTCACTAATAATGACTGGACTGTGCAAGACCACATCAATAATTCATAGGATATTTTAAGCTGAATGGTGTTCACCTACAGTATAAACTCTACCGGAGGTGAACTGTACCCACATGAACCCAACCTCTCACCTGCCTTTCATTCACTACACACCCTCTGCTGCTAACTTTACAAACCTCTTTCACTGTCTACTAAAGGTGCTTATTGTTGATACAGTACATATACTGTACAAGATCTACAAGCTTTTGAGCTTGTAGATCTGCTATCTTTACTATTTTTGGAAAAAAAGATGATCTGAAAATCTACAGTTTTGGACATAATTATGAGGTTTCCACCCGACAGCAACAACTCGCATTGTGATTCTCAAGAGCCTGTAGTCAGCTCTGCTAATCACTGGTAGCAAGACAATAGTGTCAAGCCTTTGGCATCCCCACCAATCAGAAATCATGTTTTAATATGAGCATCAATCCCACATCAGCTATCTTACTTCCCCATTTTAAAACATTCACTTGAGACAATTGAAATCCCTAAAATATTGACGGTATATGTAATAATGTACAAAACATGAAATATTATGTGTTATTGACCAGTTTTTTTTATGGATACAGTGGAGGCAATTACCTCACTAATCCACATTTTACCATTAGAATTCAATTAGGTTTTCAGTTGGGTCTGGCCACTACTGCAGCATTCCCTTGCTCTTAGCTTCAAAAGCAACACCCACTTATGTTTTGAGCTTGCAGATCTGTTATTCTCTGTACTTTAGCATGACACTGTCGTACAATGAAGTAAATAAGGCGTAAGTGGTTGAATGGACGGTCAACGAAGGAAAACTCACTGTAATGTTTGTAATTAATAGACTTACAGTAGTACAACAAACGGTGTATCATTGTCACCCCTGTCTGTGTAATCTTACAAAATCAGACTCTTGCCATAATTTGTAAATGTCACTGTTCATTATGAGATATATATATATATATATATATATATATATATATATATATATATATATATATATATATATATATATATATATATATATATATATATATATATATATATATATTTTTTTTTAAAGCCTGTAACGCTAGAGGTAACCGGGAGCAACCTAGAAGGTCTCAAACTGACTTTGTTTCGTTGTAGTAGTTTCCTCTTGATGACAGGAATGATCAACAAGACGATGTGGGAGGGAGACTTTGCAAGCTTGCAGGCCAATTTATGCTCCATTGCACGACGGTGTCCTGTGCCGAAAATAGCAGATCTACAAGCTCACAACGCGTTGCAGGTGCGACGCGTTGTGAGCTTGTAGCTCAGCTATTTTCGGCGTCCGACACTGTCGTATGATGGAGCATACATCGGACTCAAAAGACAATCAATCAGTGAAATCCTGTGGTCACCTGCTTTGCATGTGCAAAGGTTCCACCTGAGTGCATTTCACCTAAATCCTTACAGTTAAATCCTTAACTCATACACAACCACTCATTTCACATTGTACATTTTTAATGCCACTTTTATTTTATATTTTAAATGGGCATTTGGAGTTGACAAATAACTGACAATGGACGTGGTTGGAAAATTTTGAATTTCCTTGTGCCGGTCCGACTGACTGAAGATCGGGCCACAAATAACTTTTTTTCAGTATGGTAGAAATCATTTCAGTATCCGTATTATACGACAGCATAGACTGAGAAACACACACTGGAATGATAAATGTTTCAGCTATGTACAAAATGGGTAGTGATTTTACACTGGAGCCGTTTTTACTAAAGCTGTACCATGTACAGTACAACTTACATCTCTACATTCTATGAAGAGTCCATTCCCAAAACACAACATATCATTTTCCCAAAACAATATCATTACTATTACATTACTTACTATTCAATACTTTTTAAGACATGACCGTTCAATGTGTTTCATGTGACTGTCCAACGTATTATAATTTGTTTTGATGTTTTAGTGTCATGCTATCAATCACTTTGTAAATGACACTTATTTTCAAAAGGTGGATGTTGTGTTTTGGAAGGAGACTTTTCATGTTTGGGTACTGAGAACCCTGGTCTGTAAGAAGGAGTACTCTGTGACTACTCTTTAATATGAGATGTATACTGTTAATTTACTGTTCCAACTGGATAGTAACTGTAATTGTGTGTATATAGTGCGACACAGCACCAATCCAGCTTTCTACTGGATTCAAAATTGACGGGTGTGAAAAATGCCATATACTGTATACGATGAACAATAAAACACTGAGACACTGTCTGGAAAGAAAGTATAGAATTTCTACTTTCACACCTGTTCTTGCACCACAAACCCTTTGTATGATGTTGGTCACTAAGCAACAATACACTGCATAGCCAATACATTCTATAGAGTCTATAGAATATGTTTTGGGGAGAAAAACTAATCCACCGAAGAGGAGGAGAGACCATACATTAAAATTCATTGCGGCTCGATTTATACTCCTCGTTTTACATGCTACTCTACAGGTATGTCCCTCTTCCACACTCTTTTAGATCTAATATCTCCAACTCTGTGTCCGTCAAACCCTCCCTGGCCCTTCTCCCAGATTTATACATTGATACATTCATTTATACATATACGTCGTGAGCTTGTAGATCTGCAATTTTCAATGTGCGACACAGGCGCGCAACCAAGCAAAAGCAGGCCTTTTTTCCCCTCCCTATACCGTTCTTTCTTTGAAGAAGTAATGGAACATTCCTTTGTGTCTTTGAGCGACTCCCACCCAGGGTGGCTGCTGACTCGGTCAGTGGTTCTCTCCCTAATGAAGACGAGGGAGGCAGGAGAGGAGAGCGGGCCTCTCTGATCACTCTCTGTGGGGGCGGATGAACCAAGAATGTTTGGATAGATGGAATTCAACATGGAGAGTGAGAGGGGTGGAGAGGGAGAGAGCCTATTTCTGATACTGACATGATACTGACCATGATACTGACATACTGACCATGATAATGACATGATACTGACATACTGACCATGATACTGACCATGATACTGACATACTGACCATGATACTGACATACTGACCATGATACTGACCATGATACTGACATACTGACCATGATACTGACATACTGACCATGATACTGACATACTGACCATGATACTGACATGATACTGACCATGATACTGACATACTGACCATGATACTGACATACTGACCATGATACTGACATGATACTGACCATGATACTGACATGATACTGACCATGATACTGACATGATACTGACCATGATACTGACATACTGACCATGATACTGACATGATACTGACCATGATACTGACATGATACTGACCATGATACTGACATGATACTGACCATGATACTGACATGATACTGACCATGATACTGACATACTGACCATGATACAGACCACAATACTGACATACAGACCACAATACTGACATACTGACCATGATACTGATCATGATACTGACCACAATACTGACATACTGACCACAATGCTGACATACTGACCATGATACTGCTGACCATGATACTGACCACAATACTGACATACTGACCATGATGACACTAAGACGATAAGAAATACCTAGATGCCTTTTTGTTTAGGCAGTGGGTGCTCAGCTATAAATGTAACCAGATTCAAATACCACCGAAGTGGAAAAAGCGGCACTCCAAAATTAAGGATGCTAGCTCAGACTGGCTCAGATAAACATTCTTATTTATTGGGAACGCTTAAAGGTTCTATGACATTCATTTTCACTAAAAAAAAAAAAAAAAAAAGTTTTTTGGGGGGTTTTATGACCTCAATTGCACCCTTTGAACATTCAGTGGATTTTCTGTGGTCTGGGGTTTTATGAATAATTAGGCTGAAAAGTAATCTGAGATTGGCCCTTGGATAGTGAAGTCACAGGCCATTAATCCCGCCCACTCTCCTCCTCGCCCCTCCCCTCCCACAGGTCAAACAGGGCATGAGTTGTACCTGTTCAAAGTCGGCATTTTCAATTGAGTGCTACAGCGCCACCCTTTGGCCAATGGTTGTGAGTTTCGTGCCTTGGCCGTTTGGCATAGCCCTCTACCATATTGCCGATTTTCGTAAAAAGTTACCACGCGGTTAGGCCAGGACAGAAAAAACGGCGGAAGAATAGTGAAAGCCAAGAGATGCAAAGAGGCCTCGAACCCTCAAAAAAGTACCTCTGTGCTGGAGGCTGACGACAGGGGAACAGGCTGTCCAGGAGAGCATTAAGCTGCAATGGAGAGATGAGTGAATGACATGGTGGTGGGTGGAAGGAGTCGCATATAGAATTCCCAGAGCAATTAAGCCATGCATGCTGCTACAGATAACGACCACATTCACCTTTTGTTATCGCCATTGACATCAGCTTATTCCCAATTTATAATATCACGCCTAACAAATATAGTGAAACAGGCACAACTCAATATTGTCACAGAATTGTATTTGATCATTATGTGTATTAGGAGTGTAGCTGTGCGTGTGCATGTGCACTCACCATGAGAGAGAGACTCTACAGCAGTGGCAAGGAACTTAAATAGTCAGACAGATCTACAGGCTTACAGGATGCAGCCTGTGATTAAACATACAGTAGAGCAGTGGTTCTCAACCTTTTCAGGCCATGACCCCCCCAACATAATCATATTTGAACTGGGGACCCCCTCCCTGATAAGCACTTGGAATTGTAGGAGTTGAGGCATGACATTTTGTTTGACCGGTACCACAGATAAATATTGTGAAAATAGCAAGCTCACAACGCCTCACGTTACGAGGCGTTGTGAGCTTGTAGATCTGCTATTTTCAAAATGTTTGCCTCTTCCTTATATTATTTGACCAGTTTAGTATAGTTTGTTGATTACTTTTGATGCAGTAATGGTCTTATTTATTTTCTTTCTTTCTTTCTTCTTTTTTCTTATGAAAAAGGTCTGAATTGTCACTTCACTGTCACAAACCATAAACACAGTGTCCGATTGCCGTGGAACTTTGCACGCACAGTCCCAATAGGGCAAGGAAGAAATATCACCCTCCATTTTTTAAATCGGCCTCATGGTGGGGCTGTAACAGGCCGATTCACGTTTTGTCCTATAATTTGAACCGCAGGTCATACAATTTAAATTATTTCCCCCCTGGATTCCTTGGATCATTATGCAAATCCCCAAATAGGACATGGCCATTTCCAACTGACAAGATTGTCTTGCAAAACCACTTTTTGCTCACCCAAATTGGTAATTGGTACACCATCAGCAGCGGCCGATTGCACTCACAGTAGGCCAAGGAAGAACTGCCAACCCACATCGGCCTCTCTCTCTCTTTCTCCCTACATATCTCTCTCTCTTCCTCTTCTCAGATTCCTGCTGGGGGGGGGGGGGGGGGGTCACCATCCACGAATGCAGTGCTGTAATGTCAGTATCATGGTCAGTATAATGTCAGTATCATGGTCACTATCATGGTCACTATCATGTCAGTATCATGGTCAGTATAATGTCAGTATCATGACCACTATCGTGGTCAGTATAATGTCAGTATCATGGTCAGTATAATGTCAGTATCATGGTCAGTATCATGTAAGTTGTGTTCCACTTCAAAAATGTTTCGTTCCACTTCGAGAGAGAGAGAGAGAGAGAGAGAGAGAGAGAGAGAGAGAGAGAGAGAGAGAGAGAGAGAGAGAGAGAGAGAGAGAGAGAGAGAGAGAGAGAGAGAGAGAGAGACACACACACCCACAGACACACAGACAGACAGACAGACAGACAGACAGAGAGTGTGTCTAAAGTGTGTATAAGGTATTTTGATCATATTTCCTCAGTCTCAAACCACATTGAAAGTGGCCTCTAGATGCCTGTTTTCCACATGGTCCCAAATGGTACCTTGAGTGCCAGGTCCATTGTGACTTGGTGGTGGGATGTACACAGCTAGTGTATCACAACAATAGCCGTGAATTCCCTGGGAGGCCAGAATGGCTGACACAGGAGCAAGAGATATTCCAGGTCCAGGAAGAAAGAAAGACTTGTAATGAAGAGATCACACAAAGCATTGTTGACCATGACACATACAGCCTCCCTTGCCTTTCCCAGAGAGTTCTCCCCACCTGTCCAAGTGTTTTTTTGCACCTTACTGTATGTCTAACCTAATGTACATACTTGCTGCTTCTATAAGCTATGTTTAAATGTACATATCTTAGATTTTTCTTTTGGCCTGTTGCTTTTTTTGAGTTTTTCCTCCTTGCTCTTGCTCTCTCTGCCCCCCTTTGCTGAAATCTACAAACGATGGAGCTTGCATGAAAAAGACTTTCACCCCCTTCTTACACCTGTAAACCTATGATGTGACAATAAAGTTGATTCTGATTCTGACTCAATCAGCCGCCCACTTTAGAGGTGAAAATAATACAAAAAAACAGGAGAATAACCAGGGTGATGAGGAGCGCAAAACAAGGCAACCACACTCAGCACCATCTTGTTTGCTTGCAGCACTTCAGGTCAAAGTGAGCTCTGAAATCCTGCATGCAGCAGAAAACTGAAGTGTGTGGGATTTGAACAGGTAACCTCTGTGGACATTCCTGTCTGCTGTCTCCCATGTGTGATCTGTGGGGGGAACAGTGTCTCATAGTAGCCTCTCTGTAGTTGTGTATATAGATGGATGGATGGATCAGTGTGTGGCGCCCCCCCTCTTTCCCCCCCAACCAACCCTCCTCATCTCTACCCCCTCCCTCCCTCCCTCCCTCCCTCCCCTCCATCTCCTTCCCTGCCTGGCTGGCTGGGAAGGCGAGTGACAGCACTGACAGACGAGGGCTGTTCCCGGGTAAGTATCATGTCAGGCAGAAGCGTTGTGCACGGCGGGAAGCGGAGCCGCACGGCAGTGTCAGCCATCATGGTGCCAGCTCCGGGTCTAATGAGGGAGACGGCCGTCTCCGCGCTACCTCCTCAGTGTCAGGAATCGGCCGACAAATCAGCCGCGCGTCACGGCCCCACCACAAATGATATGTTGACAAATGCAGATATTTCACTTTTAATTGACACTAAGAGATGGAGATGATCCGGCTGCCACGGCTTCTGAGGAAACAATGCCAAGGCTGAGAAGAGAGAGAGAGCGGGGGAGAGAGAGAGAGAGAGAGAGAGAGAGAGAGAGAGAGAGAGAGAGAGAGAGAGACGGTGGGGGATGTAAACGAGCTTTAGAGAAAAGATGTTTCAATAGGCTTGGAGGATGTTTAATATTTGCGCAGGGTGTCAGTATTTTTTCTCTCCCCTTGCATTGTGGTTGAGGTAAAGAAAAAAGGAGGAGGAGGAGGAGGCGGCAAGATTAGAGGTGTGCGTTTCTGAGACTTGTCACCGCTGACAGCCACAGATACAGACCTGCTGGCGTACTGTACAGCAAGGATCCACAGAACGAATGACTATTCTAAACCCTGATGACACACCGCCTGTTCATTTAGCCAGGTAGGTTTTTCACCGTTAAGCCCCTCTATCTCAGCTCCATCTGACAAAGGCCAAATTATGGAACAGTTGATGTTCTCTAGAGAATGTCTTTATGCTTCTATTGTCTCATCTTGGGTTCCTTTTTTTCCCCTTTACAAAAGCCTCATTTTCAGCAGTCTGTCATACCACACTGAAACAATATGTGTGTTGAAACTAGCAGAAAATGTGTTTAATTCAAACTAAAGTATTAAATAAGTGATGGCTTCAGCTTTTGGGTAATGAGACAAATGTGTTGAATTCCTACAGGCTAATTACTGTCCGTTTTGGCCATATATCCCCATGGGACAAACTTTGTATTTAAGATGTGCAGTGAATATTCACAGCATACAGTACATTCATTTGACTCTATCCTAACCTTTGTAGACAGTGTTTGTAGAAATACACTCTTCAACCAACTTGAGCCAATTTCTCATTCAAGATGAATATATATGAAAGAATGTACAGATCACTGAAGAAAAGAACATAGAAATTATTACATAACATTTGCCTTGTACAAACCTTAACCTCAGATCAGATACAATTTTTATCATTATATTTCTTCCTTTCTACAACAAACTGCTCAGTAGCTGGACCTAGGTGCCGTTAGATCAAAGCATGTTTTATTAAGACAGTATTCTATTATGTATTAGAATAAAAACAGGCTACCACATTGTATAAGTTCCGGTGTATAAAACGTGCACGCACGCACGCACGCACGCACGCACGCACACACACACACACACACACACACACACACACACACACACACACACACACACACACACACACACACACACACACACACACACACACACACACACACACACACACACACACACACACACACACACACACACACACACACACACACACACACACACACAGAGTATCCCACCATTGTTGCACATCAACAGCAGCAGGCTAGTCACTCATATCTCATATTATTCATTATATTCACTGTTATAATCATTGTTGTTAGACTCAGACTGTACATATATTATCCAGATACTCACTGTTGAGGGGCAGTATACATTACTGTACATCTATCAGTCTCATTTTCACTGTTGATAGTCTGTGTGTGTGTGTGTGTGTGTGTGTGTGTGTGTGTGTGTGTGTGTGTGTGTGTGTGTGTGTGTGTGTGTGTGTGTGTATATAATTTATTCACATCAAGAATCAAGAAGGTTTATCTGTCACTGCTCATACAGGTACAAGAAGCGAAATGCAAGGATGTAAGGTCCTCAAAGGTACTGT